>NC_073691.1:181422827-181733076 GCF_029784155.1 Uranotaenia lowii
CATTTTAGCGTGTAGTTACAAAGAGTAAACTTGAATAAATTGTACTTTGGAAAGTTAAAGCTGTTATTGTTACTGGTTTTTTTTTCAATTCCGAATGTGTTTCACAACCGACATTCATTCTACTCAATTTATTCATTTTATACATTCTGTTCATTCTATTCATATTTTATTCACCGTATTTTTCTCAAAAGTCGATTTTTGTCAAATTTTATTTTTCGATAACACCAGATCTTGACGTTTCATGCATTTTTAAGCCATTTGGCAACAAACTTAAAATAGCTAATTTTCCGATTTCATTTGGGGGGACCAATCGTGATTTTTTAAAATTTTGATATCAATTTTTGACAAAATTTAATATTTCGAAATAACACCAGATTTCGACGTTTTATGCATTTTTCAGTCATTCAGGCATCAAAATAAAAATTTCCAATTTCCTTTGGATTTTTGAGGGTAGCGCCTTGAGGCACCTCTAAATCAAGTCCGATTGAGGTGAAATTTTGCACACGTCAGTTTTTTGGGTCAATCTACAAAATGTATATGATCGGTTTGTGGAATTCGATCATGATTTTTTCCCATACATCCATTGCCACTCTAATATACACTACCGTTCATGATTCTATAGAAAACTTTTAACTTCCATAACTTTTATTCTGATACACAAATTCTGAGTAAGATAGACCAACTATCACACTTTTATTTAAAAAAATGAGCTTTTCAAATATGTATGACCTTAGATAAGTAATTCTACAAAAATCTGTCTTTTTGAACTTTTACAATTCATACTGCAATATCTAAATTTATGTACCTACCATTTCTTCATTAACAGAAAGAATTCATATCTACGCAACGTTGGCGTTTATCGTGGTAATCATCGTGATCGGTGTGCCCATGTGGTGGAAAACCACCGAAGTGTACCGAGTGTCGTTACCTTATGCCGAGATTGAATCTCTCGATGACGATCCCATCAAAGCTACCATTCGGATGGGACTCTTCGTCAAGGACCGGGAAAGACGGGATGTGTTGCTGTTTGAACTTCGCAAGAAGTTTGAGAATAATTGTATGTTCATTAAATCTTTGTTAGTCAAAAATGGCGGTTTTAAATACAGTTACCTTCTTGTAGTTGTTTTCAATCTTCAGTTGGAAGAATTTGCATTGGATGCTAGTATTGCCAAGCTGGCGAAAACGCCTGCTGCTCTAGAAGCTGCCATCTTGAAACATCATCCTTTGAGGTTAGGTGATTTTGTTCTCATAGAGTGGAGCAAACTGGAAGAAGATATTTTGGTAACCGGTGATCGAACTGCTTTCATTTCCGAAAGTGCAAGTAAGTTTTCCATGGTATCACTATGCGAGGAATGATTTAATTTAAAACCTCTTCCAACAGCGTCGCTAAAAATTTATCAGGTTCTTTCATCATGGGTTCTTCAGGAGTACAAATTGAAAGCTATTCTAGGGTCAAAAGATATGCAAACCAGTCGAGGTCGGCAACTGCGCTTGAACACAGCCCCAATGCAACAACATTACGAGGTGTTGGTTTCTGTGATCAATCCCCGACCCGATCGTCAGAAAGTTCACTGGAATATCCGGGCCGCAGCCGAAAGTAAGTACCTACATATTTCAGGATTTTAGGTGTGAATATTACCTACTTTCAAAGTCTTATCTTTCTAACGTACCAATAACCACATTCTTATCCTATATCTAGTACCAACCTTATAACGGCCGATAATTAGAACAAGATTTTAAGAGGAGAAATCACCGTGAATTTGTTTTATGAAATGAATTTGCGGCTTTATCGGTGAGGGTTAAAGAGTTGAAATGAAAGACGGATAGAAGATCAGAAGAAAATTCTAAGGTGGTGAAAAGAGCGAAGAGCATTTGAAATAGAAGCTTGACCACATACTAAATTCTTTGTCCCACACCAATTAACTGTATTGAAGAAGTAGTACCCAATAGAGAAGGCACTACATTTTTCGATACAGTTAATTATGGATGGTTCGACCGCCATGTGAGTGTGCACATGTGCCGAACGGACAAAAAATTTAGCATGTGGTTGCTCTGTTAAGTCTTCTATTGTGCGATATCGTTCCATCGATGGCTAGGTAGATTTCTTATTTTCGTTTTGTGCGGATGTTCCAACTGGATTGAGTTGTCGCATACGGTCAACGGTCAGAAATCTTGGCCTAACTATTTTCGATTATCGGAACGATGTTTTGTAATTGATTTTTATAGCCGAATTATTTTTATTATTTTAAGAGGAGAAATCACCGTGAATTTGTTTTATGAAATGAATTTGCGGCTTTATCGGTGAGGGTTAAAGAATTGAAATGAAAGACGGATAGAAGATCAGAAGAAAATTCTAAGGTGGTGAAAAGAGCGAAGAGCATTTGAAATAGAAGCTTGACCACATACTAAATTCTTTGTCCCACACCAATTAACTGTATTGAAGAAGTAGTACCCAATAGAGAAGGCACTACATTTTTCGATACAGTTAATTATGGATGGTTCGACCGCCATGTGAGTGTGCACATGTGCCGAACGGACAAAAAATTTAGCATGTGGTTGCTCTGTTAAGTCTTCTATTGTGCGATATCGTTCCATCGATGGCTAGGTAGATTTCTTATTTTCGTTTTGTGCGGATGTTCCAACTGGATTGAGTTGTCGCATACGGTCAACGGTCAGAAATCTTGGCCTAACTATTTTCGATTATCGGAACGATGTTTTGTAATTGATTTTTATAGCCGAATTATTTTTATTATTTTAAGAGGAGAAATCACCGTGAATTTGTTTTATGAAATGAATTTGCGGCTTTATCGGTGAGGGTTAAAGAATTGAAATGAAAGACGGATAGAAGATCAGAAGAAAATTCTAAGGTGGTGAAAAGAGCGAAGAGCATTTGAAATAGAAGCTTGACCACATACTAAATTCTTTGTCCCACACCAATTAACTGTATTGAAGAAGTAGTACCCAATAGAGAAGGCACTACATTTTTCGATACAGTTAATTATGGATGGTTCGACCGCCATGTGAGTGTGCACATGTGCCGAACGGACAAAAAATTTAGCATGTGGTTGCTCTGTTAAGTCTTCTATTGTGCGATATCGTTCCATCGATGGCTAGGTAGATTTCTTATTTTCGTTTTGTGCGGATGTTCCAACTGGATTGAGTTGTCGCATACGGTCAACGGTCAGAAATCTTGGCCTAACTATTTTCGATTATCGGAACGATGTTTTGTAATTGATTTTTATAGCCGAATTATTTTTATTATTTTAAGAGGAGAAATCACCGTGAATTTGTTTTATGAAATGAATTTGCGGCTTTATCGGTGAGGGTTAAAGAGTTGAAATGAAAGACGGATAGAAGATCAGAAGAAAATTCTAAGGTGGTGAAAAGAGCGAAGAGCATTTGAAATAGAAGCTTGACCACATACTAAATTCTTTGTTCGGCATATGTGCACACTCACATGGCGGTCGAACCATCCATAATTAACTGTATCGAAAAATGTAGTGCCTTCTCTATTGGGTACTACTTCTTCAATACAGTTAATTGGTGTGGGACAAAGAATTTAGTATGTGGTCAAGCTTCTATTTCAAATGCTCTTCGCTCTTTTCACCACCTTAGAATTTTCTTCTGATCTTCTATCCGTCTTTCATTTCAACTCTTTAACCCTCACCGATAAAGCCGCAAATTCATTTCATAAAACAAATTCACGGTGATTTCTCCTCTTAAAATAATAAAAATAATTCGGCTATAAAAATCAATTACAAAACATCGTTCCGATAATCGAAAATAGTTAGGCCAAGATTTCTGACCGTTGACCGTATGCGACAACTCAATCCAGTTGGAACATCCGCACAAAACGAAAATAAGAAATCTACCTAGCCATCGATGGAACGATATCGCACAATAGAAGACTTAACAGAGCAACCACATGCTAAATTTTTTGTCCGTTCGGCACATGTGCACACTCACATGGCGGTCGAACCATCCATAATTAACTGTATCGAAAAATGTAGTGCCTTCTCTATTGGGTACTACTTCTTCAATACAGTTAATTGGTGTGGGACAAAGAATTTAGTATGTGGTCAAGCTTCTATTTCAAATGCTCTTCGCTCTTTTCACCACCTTAGAATTTTCTTCTGATCTTCTATCCGTCTTTCATTTCAACTCTTTAACCCTCACCGATAAAGCCGCAAATTCATTTCATAAAACAAATTCACGGTGATTTCTCCTCTTAAAATAATAAAAATAATTCGGCTATAAAAATCAATTACAAAACATCGTTCCGATAATCGAAAATAGTTAGGCCAAGATTTCTGACCGTTGACCGTATGCGACAACTCAATCCAGTTGGAACATCCGCACAAAACGAAAATAAGAAATCTACCTAGCCATCGATGGAACGATATCGCACAATAGAAGACTTAACAGAGCAACCACATGCTAAATTTTTTGTCCGTTCGGCACATGTGCACACTCACATGGCGGTCGAACCATCCATAATTAACTGTATCGAAAAATGTAGTGCCTTCTCTATTGGGTACTACTTCTTCAATACAGTTAATTGGTGTGGGACAAAGAATTTAGTATGTGGTCAAGCTTCTATTTCAAATGCTCTTCGCTCTTTTCACCACCTTAGAATTTTCTTCTGATCTTCTATCCGTCTTTCATTTCAACTCTTTAACCCTCACCGATAAAGCCGCAAATTCATTTCATAAAACAAATTCACGGTGATTTCTCCTCTTAAAATAATAAAAATAATTCGGCTATAAAAATCAATTACAAAACATCGTTCCGATAATCGAAAATAGTTAGGCCAAGATTTCTGACCGTTGACCGTATGCGACAACTCAATCCAGTTGGAACATCCGCACAAAACGAAAATAAGAAATCTACCTAGCCATCGATGGAACGATATCGCACAATAGAAGACTTAACAGAGCAACCACATGCTAAATTTTTTGTCCGTTCGGCACATGTGCACACTCACATGGCGGTCGAACCATCCATAATTAACTGTATCGAAAAATGTAGTGCCTTCTCTATTGGGTACTACTTCTTCAATACAGTTAATTGGTGTGGGACAAAGAATTTAGTATGTGGTCAAGCTTCTATTTCAAATGCTCTTCGCTCTTTTCACCACCTTAGAATTTTCTTCTGATCTTCTATCCGTCTTTCATTTCAACTCTTTAACCCTCACCGATAAAGCCGCAAATTCATTTCATAAAACAAATTCACGGTGATTTCTCCTCTTAAAATAATAAAAATAATTCGGCTATAAAAATCAATTACAAAACATCGTTCCGATAATCGAAAATAGTTAGGCCAAGATTTCTGACCGTTGACCGTATGCGACAACTCAATCCAGTTGGAACATCCGCACAAAACGAAAATAAGAAATCTACCTAGCCATCGATGGAACGATATCGCACAATAGAAGACTTAACAGAGCAACCACATGCTAAATTTTTTGTCCGTTCGGCACATGTGCACACTCACATGGCGGTCGAACCATCCATAATTAACTGTATCGAAAAATGTAGTGCCTTCTCTATTGGGTACTACTTCTTCAATACAGTTAATTGGTGTGGGACAAAGAATTTAGTATGTGGTCAAGCTTCTATTTCAAATGCTCTTCGCTCTTTTCACCACCTTAGAATTTTCTTCTGATCTTCTATCCGTCTTTCATTTCAACTCTTTAACCCTCACCGATAAAGCCGCAAATTCATTTCATAAAACAAATTCACGGTGATTTCTCCTCTTAAAATAATAAAAATAATTCGGCTATAAAAATCAATTACAAAACATCGTTCCGATAATCGAAAATAGTTAGGCCAAGATTTCTGACCGTTGACCGTATGCGACAACTCAATCCAGTTGGAACATCCGCACAAAACGAAAATAAGAAATCTACCTAGCCATCGATGGAACGATATCGCACAATAGAAGACTTAACAGAGCAACCACATGCTAAATTTTTTGTCCGTTCGGCACATGTGCACACTCACATGGCGGTCGAACCATCCATAATTAACTGTATCGAAAAATGTAGTGCCTTCTCTATTGGGTACTACTTCTTCAATACAGTTAATTGGTGTGGGACAAAGAATTTAGTATGTGGTCAAGCTTCTATTTCAAATGCTCTTCGCTCTTTTCACCACCTTAGAATTTTCTTCTGATCTTCTATCCGTCTTTCATTTCAACTCTTTAACCCTCACCGATAAAGCCGCAAATTCATTTCATAAAACAAATTCACGGTGATTTCTCCTCTTAAAATAATAAAAATAATTCGGCTATAAAAATCAATTACAAAACATCGTTCCGATAATCGAAAATAGTTAGGCCAAGATTTCTGACCGTTGACCGTATGCGACAACTCAATCCAGTTGGAACATCCGCACAAAACGAAAATAAGAAATCTACCTAGCCATCGATGGAACGATATCGCACAATAGAAGACTTAACAGAGCAACCACATGCTAAATTTTTTGTCCGTTCGGCACATGTGCACACTCACATGGCGGTCGAACCATCCATAATTAACTGTATCGAAAAATGTAGTGCCTTCTCTATTGGGTACTACTTCTTCAATACAGTTAATTGGTGTGGGACAAAGAATTTAGTATGTGGTCAAGCTTCTATTTCAAATGCTCTTCGCTCTTTTCACCACCTTAGAATTTTCTTCTGATCTTCTATCCGTCTTTCATTTCAACTCTTTAACCCTCACCGATAAAGCCGCAAATTCATTTCATAGAACAAGATATTAGATCATTCCAAGATGTTGTTTCTGGATGCCTTTTTGTTTGTTATTCCCACCTTTTCTTGAGGTTTCGGCCCCAATAGTCCGACGCATAGTGCCGAGATAAAAGATTTCTAGAACGATCTTCACTTGCTGCTAGACAAGGTTCTCGCGTATTTCAGCCGCTAAACTACGCCGCAACGGGCTGGACCTGCCCCTTCTTCGATGCACAACTGGGTTCCAGTCAAACACCTCTCGCAAATCTCGTTTTCTTCACAGTGTGTGCTCAATCCATCTCCACTTAAGTTTCCATAATCTTGTTCCACGTTTTGGCATCCAGTTGCCAGGTCACCAAGCGCGGATGATATTCCCCAGGCAATGGTTCCCACTGGATGCCCAGGTGGTAATTTTTATGCGAATTGCATCCTTAGACACGGCAAGCGATCGTGTCCACAAGTTCGCTCCCCTTTGTCCGTAACTATAAGTTATAATTCGACTTATGGTATATGCATAGTACGCACTTGTATGATCCTTCAACCACTTGAGGTCTGATTACTTTACTTCACTGTGGGGTGTCGGTAGTCGTCTGATCTTCTTCCTTTTTCTTGGCCTAACAACCCTCGATTTTTGGTGCATTACTTCCGTTCAAGATACTTTGGCCCTTATTCTGCGCCTCGAGTGACGTGACGATAGTAGAGTCACCCAAGTCACTCTATTCCAGCAGTCGGTTTAGGTGAGGAACGTCACTTCGGATGAACTTTGTGAGTTCTTACCCTATTCTCGTAGTCACCGTGGGTGAGAATCGTCGCATTCGGGTGACGATTTTAGGTGACAATTGTCGGTACCTTATCAGGTGGTGACGAGATAGAAATTTAATCGAGAATTTATGTAAATCACAATGTTAGGCTCTAAATGGTTAATTATACTAATGAATGATAGTTTTGGAAATAAAATTAAGCAAATTTATTAGCAAATATGATTTTTAAATATATTGAAACTTTTTCATTGCTATCTCAAATATGTAATTTGGATTGGAATACTGAATGGAAAGTATGATCTTCTAATGAAATCTAAAATTCAGATTTAATTGAAGTTTGTTTTTCGAACCGTTAAAACGATGAAATGACGAAAACTTTGGAATTCAAATATTATAGTACTTTTAATTTTATTTTCACTTTTTAATAATATGCTATGCAAAGAAACCGGATTTAGGTTTATGTCACCGAAATTTGTCGTTTGAATCTGATGCTGCTACTGCTATTTCGTTGGTTTCGATAAATGCTCGGCATTCCATGATCTCCCATCTGGCAGGCGAAACAACTTCCGGCATGCCACGGGGGTAACTTTAGTTGAGGAAAATATATAAACCGGCAGCATTCGCCATTACTGAAATCGAAAAAAAAACTTAACTTCTCTTGGATGATCGAACAGTTTCAGGTACAAAACACAAATTATTTTACATACCTGATAGGTAAACCTTTGGAAATGTTTAACAAACACCGCCTTTTTGTGCGCTGGGTTTTTGGAGCAGCAGCCGTCGGCATCTGATTTTTTTCCCCGGCAATATGACCCAGATCCGAACTTAGCTTTGATGAACGAAATTTCCACTTACGTCGCACAAATCGTCCGTTTTTCTTCCTGAAGCAGCTTGCTGTAACCGTACCATCCGATGATGGCCATTTTCGAACCGAAATTCTAACCCGAAATTCTAAAAACTTACTTCGGAAAATCCGAAGCGAGAGCAAAATCCAAACAACACCAGCAAAATTCCACCATTTTGACAGATGTGTTCATTCGGTCACTCACCTAGAGTGAACCTCTGTCACTTTACCCACAACGACTCCGGGAATAAGGTGACAAATCTCACGGTGACTCGAAGTGAGGTGACAATCGTCACCTCATGCGCGGCGCAGAATAAGGGCCTTTATCGCTACGACTTGAATGACTAACGACGACAAATCATCGTACACCGACTCTTAAGTGGCTTACTTGCCGTCGAGAACTTGGCTACTCCGAAGGTATTCGCCGACAGTGAAATACATTTTTCCTGCGAGATCCACTGTGGAGGCGGTCATGTCTTATCATCACAGCTTAACTCGTGGGAAAAAGCAAACGTTTTTGTCTTTGTCCTTTGGTTTTCTAACCTAAATATAACCTGCCATGCCTGCGAGGCTAGAAATGATTTTTTTTTTATTTTTAAAAACTTCAAGAGGTTGACGTTTGGACTAAAAAATAATCCAAAGCATTTCCAACGTTCGATGTTTGGCATTCTGAGCAAAAGTTTCGTGGCGTGGTTTCTTCAGGTTCATCAATTGTCAATCTTGCTTTCCAGATTACATCGTTCCTTTTCTAGACGAACTGTCAATGATATCCAACTTCACAGTCAAAACGCAGTGGGTGTATCAGGTGGAAATACACAACCACCCTAATAAGCAGGTTCAAGATGATAGCAAATCTGGCCGTCACTACGCCATCCAAGAGGACGCCCTTCCACATATCATCACATCGTTTGAGAAGAAATTGGGCAATCAAATGTCCAACGATCCCGGAATCCACCTGGTGGTTTATGTGCCATCCTGCGAAACGGCACCGCTCAGAATCTACCGTAAGGATGGAACCAGAGCATCCGTGGACAACGTCGAAGCTTTCACTTCCGCCAAGTGGGGTGGAATTGTATTTGCCAACCCAACCGAAGACGCGGCAGTGAAATGTCTAGAGGACCGTGAAACTCGGGAAAATTTCGTGAGTTCACAGGATGTGATGACAGTTTTACTGCATCAGCTGAGAAAAATTTTCGATTTGGAGAACAATGTAAGTGCCATTACTTCGAATAAGATTATCGACGCTGTAATTTTTTTTTACTTTTAGATTCCGTTACTCGACTCTACCTTGGCGCCGTTAAATTCCATCGAACCCAGAATGTGGGAAATCGACACATTTATCCGTTCGAATACGATTTACCGTATCCACTCGGCTACGCTGACTCTGCAATCACTAATTCAATTGCTAGGAGGTATCGAATATATTGTCATCAATGATGAGGTAGGTGACGCCATAAAGGATGCTTACGAACGGATTGTTCTCGCCAAGAAGCATCTGTTTGAAAACCGTTTGGCGGAAGCCGCTGCTGAAGCAAAGCTAGCTTACATTTCGGCAGAACGAGCCTTTTTTGATCCGAGTATGTTGGCATTATTGTATTTCCCGAGCGAGCAGAAGTACGCCATCTACATTCCTCTCTTCCTACCGATAATGATCCCGGTAATTTTCTCATTTAACACCATTACGAAATATTTGAGGAAACGTTTCGGAAAGTCAGAAAAGAACAAAGCCGAGTAAACCAAAGAAATCAGTATTATTTATAATTTTTTACAACTATAATAATAGTGAATGCGAAACATGTAAATGTGTGATGGAACTTCCTAATTCGAACAAGTTTTTATTAACAACAGAACAAAACTAGCATTATCCATATTGATGAGCTTTAGTTTTTCATTGCCTCTGAGATGACCGTTTTCCTTGTTGCTGTTAGTATGGTGTTGGCTTGGAGGGCACAATAGTGTTGCAGAGCAGATTTAGACAACATTCGTTTAGTGACATCCATTTCCATGCTGGGTAGCGTTGATGTTTGCTCCATCGGTCGAATTAAGCTGCTGGTCGATTTATCCCAGGAGGTCGGTAGTTGGTGCTTATGACTCTCCTGAAAAAAAAAAGGAAAATAACTCGATTCAGCTATCATCGTAAGGCAAGTAGCAAGGAAAAAACTAACACTCGATTTGCTGCTGGGATGGCCCAGCTTAAAATGGCACCTGGCGTTCTTTTTGGCATTATTCGGGGGATGTAGAATTTGGCAGATTCCTTGATTTCTTCAGGATCTTCGATCAATATTTCTGGAACATCTTTGTTCAGCATCATATCTGAAACCAAGGTGTAAAACTATGAATTAAACAAGTTGATTGTTCTTGAAAAAGACATAACGTTATCACTTAAGCTGATATTTGATTGATTAATCTTGTGATCTAATTATATTGCTTACTTTTGTATTTGTTAAAGGTGCGTTTTCCATAAGTTTCGAAGGTGTCTGCCAGATTGAGCCCCGCATAGGAACTGACAGGTGTCCGGAAGAAAACTGGCGAGTTATGAAATTCAAAGTAGAATTATCAGAAAACATTGGTAGGTGGAAAGATCAAAGATAGAACGCTTTGGGTAGAAGAAATCAAATAAGAGCTGGAAAGTTTGAGCAAGGGCTTTTGTTTTGCGAACAGCTTTAGACTTCTTGATGATGTTGATAAGAAGCGATTCTAATATCCACATCGAAACACGGACGGGTCGAACACATGAGATTGCGTCCGGGCGGGCTAAAATAAAGATTACCCAAGCAGCGCTCACATGTGCTGTTTTTTTTTATTGCTGAGCCAATTCTATCGATGCGTGCTACTTTTTCGGGTACGTCGGACGATTGCTACATATTATTATTTCGCATATAAAACTGCCCGTATTCGGCATGAGTCATAGTAACCCATGAGTCAGCAGAAGATATTTGACAACTCTTGGGGCACTTGGTTAGAGAAACTCCCAGGAGGCCTAACTTGAAGAGGAATTACCTGATAAAGAAAACGAAGAAAAATCTCAATAACCTGTCTACACGAGTGTTTTTGTCCGCCATTTTGAATTTTCTGAATAACTGCCGTAGAATTATTTTAGTAAGCTCATACTATTGCCTCATACAGGAAATTTACAGAATTTTGTCTTGGTTCATTTTATACTAGCTGCTTTACTATTATTTTTATTTAAAACACTTTACAATTCACATGGCATTCATATCTGTCAACTGCTGAAAGGGGGTAGGGATCTCATTTTTTTTCTAATCAAAAACCCTCTTATATTAAATTTGGTTCCATAGGTTGATAAGTTCTTAAGCATTACAACAACATTTAAATGAAACCCCATCCATTACATTTCCACGATGCATGATAGAAGGGTTTGTAACATTCAAAGAAACGTATCTCGTCTCAAATACAATGTCAAATTTGATTCTATTTTCTTAATTAACCCTCCTATAACAACAAAATAGTATTGGGGCTCCACCCCATTTCTTATGTACTCCCTGGAAGAAGGGTGGTGTTTTAAATAATCATGGAACGATTTCTCATACCCAAATGATTTCCCATGTCATATTTGGTTCCATTTGTTAATTTAGACCAAGCCCACCAATGGTTGCTAAACCTCGAATCGAGTACATTCAGCAACAGAGAAATAGCATTCGAGCAGTAGGTTGTTACAAGATGCGTTTATGTAGCAACCCGGTAGCAACGCAGCCGATCGTCGCCTTCAGAAAATAAACAAACACAAATACCAACCTGGATGGCAACAATGGGTGTGAAAATCAGTAAATAGATAAAAACGCAACCAATCAAACCATCTAAAATACCGACCGAAATAGCAACGCCCGGTGGGCTTGGTCTTAGTTCTTCGTTGATGCCAAATTATATGGGAAATTCCTTCTTCTCTTACTTTATCCCCCATTGAAGGAGTCTCAAATAACCATTCATCCATTACTCATATCCAAATGTCCTCCCATGCCAAATTCCATTTGTTCGATTAGTTTTTGAGTTATGCGAAAAAATGTAAAGAAGCCCACCTTTTTCCTTCCTATCACCCCAGTGAAAGGAGGCAGTAGAACCAAATAGTCGTCGTGCTCAAATACCCTCCCAAGTCAAATTTGGTTCCATTTGCTGGATCAATTCCCGAGTAGTGTAAAAAATTATATGGGAGCATCCTCTTCTCCTCAAATTTTTTCACTGGAAGAACAGATTGTTCTCAAAATATCATAGTAACAATTCATTCAAATAACTACCTTCCCATACAAAATTTGGGTCCATTTGATTGATAAGTTCTCCAGTTATGCTGAAAATTGTAAAGGAATCCCCTTCTTGTTTTCTATCTCTCCACTGGAAGGAGGGAGGGGCACCACACATTTAAAAACAATTTCTCGTACCCAAATACCTTTTTAAGCCTAATTTGGTTCCGTTTGCTCAAATAGTTCTCAAGTTATGCAATAAAAACGTATGGAAGCCCCCATCCTCCCTTCCTATATCCCCACTGGAGGAAGGGAGGGACCTGAAACAATCATAGAATCATTTCTCGTGTTTCAATACCCTCCCATGCCAAATTTGGTTCCATTAGCTTCATTAGCTCTCGAGTTATGTAAAAAAATGTACGCTAGCCCCTCTCCCTCCTTCCTATCTCCCCACTGGAAAGAAGGAGGGGTATCAAATATTCATGGAAACACTACTCGTACCAAAATACCCTATATATGTAGATCACTATCCGAATAAAAGTTTATTTTTCCAAACGTTACGCTGCTAAGAAATGTATATTAAATTTGTAAATATTCGCTCGGTGGACATTAAAAAATACGTGAGCCCAGAAGCCTGTGGCGGCGAAATTAGAAATGTTGACAAGAATTTCTACTTGGTATCAAATGAAGCCGCCGATTCAAAATCGTCAACAGTGGAGATCTTGATTTAGGCTCTTTGCGTCGGACGATCGGCGGCAGATCACCATCATAAAAGCTTCTATTTTGAGAATCTTAAAAACTAGGTCCTGATAGGAAAAATGTCTCAATCGTTGAAATAAAATTGAAGTGAAGCTTCAAGGATAAGACCGAAGATATGAAGATATGGGTATTCCATAATCGCAAAATAGTAGCACAAAAAGAAAAAAACCTGCTAGAGACTTGAGAAAAAGCAAGACACTTAGTATCGTTCATTAAGGTAATCCAACATACACAGTTTAGGTTCGCCTTCCTCGCTGATAGTTCCATCGTAGTAATCCTCATCGCTTTTTCCTCGCAGTATATCTGTTTCCAAATAAACAATATAATCACTTTTGAAAAATTGTTCAACTATCGCAGACCGTAAACTAAAAACCTTTGTACACATTTATTCCTTCAGGAGCAGCTAGCGCTCGGTGACCAATAGCCATACAAAGGCCTAGCAACAGCACCAACTGGAATATCCCACCTATCCAGATAGCTTTTCCACCTATTCCCATCTCCGACAGGAAACGGTTCACTAGATCCTTACAGCGGCAAAGTTCAAAGTCACCAACCGATTGAGAGGCCGTTATTGTACCGAATGAGCAAAAATTCAATGAATTGTCCTTTAAATAGCATAAATGAAAATTTCGTATTGTCTTCCTGAGCTTTTTTTCGAGCTAGTCCACCCCTCCAGCAAATCGCAAATCGGTGATGAAACAATCTGGTTGTGACAGGCCGATTTGTCCGTACATCCTTTCCTTTGTATCGCAGCGAGACGTCACTTTCAAGCAATGGCGTCACGTGGGCTGAGCGAATATTTTTGCTGCAATATTTTTCTAAGATCCTGTCCTGAGTAAATACATAAGTTGAAAGCTAACCATTACCAGCCTACTATACAATTAATGACGCAGTGGACGACGTAATTGAGAACACAGTGCAGATAGTTTTGTCTTACGTAAGACCTCGTCACGTTTAACTTATAAGGTACGAACGTGGAATCGAAGCACGTGCTCACTAACGCAGTTGTGGTTGTTAAAGATATGAATCAAAATAATTTAAAATTATGAAGTACATTCTAAATTGGTAAAAATTGCGCCAAACACAAGCAATTGGAATATCGATAATCATGACTTAAAATAAAGGGTGGCAACGTGAAAGTTTGTTTATTGTATAAAACTCAAACCATAATTTCAATATCACATGTCTATAAGTATCAAAATTAAAAACTAAGTAATGGAGTTCAAATTTTTCACCTTGGTGTTTAACCCTCATCCGCATTAGAGTGTCATTTTGACCCTATTGCAAGTTTGAAGGCTTGTAACTTTTTCCAGAAGCGTGAAAATACAAAAATTTCTTCGGGGACCCTAAATGAATTCAAAAGTTCTTTAATATTGTATCTTTACTTTTTTTTATGGACGAACCCTGGAAGCCTGGACAAAAAAACTCCCTTCTCCGACTTAGAGCGTCAATTTGACACTCCAAAAGTAAAATCTATCTAAGTCGTTTGAATTATTATGAATTTCATATAAAACTTATATCAATAGAAACCGTGTAATGTCAGTAAAATATGTATAGAACATCATATATAGCTAAAGCTTCTAGTTTTCTCGTTATTCAGCATGAAAGAAAAAAAATCCGAAAAAACATGCCTCAGGAAAACTGCTGTAGTTCATATATTACACGTCCAAAAAAATATTTGTCTTATGCATATGAAAGCTGAAGTTAATTTCTACATCATGAAGCCAAGAGATATTTTTTTAAATTTTTTTTAATGAAATGGTCGCAAAAAGTTCAAAATAGTGGTCTGAAAAACCTACTTTTCATTCGTTTGCTTGTAAATACTGTTTGAACAATGGTAGAGTTTTTGAAAAAATATGACTACAAAATCTATTAAAATTCTAACATATAGCTGTCTTTAGATTTTCCATGCAACAAAAATTGAATTTACTGGAGTTTTTCAAAGTTCACTACTTTGCGCGATTTTTTTACAAATTGAAATTTCATCTGTTTTTGTGGTCCACCGTCAGGTTGTACCCGGATTTTCAGTGCTTTTACTTTGTTTGGACCAATCAAAACTATATTCATTGGAAAGCAAATTTAATCTACATTCTAGTGAGGTGCAACAATTCACGCTGTGAGATTTCACAAAAATATGAAAATTATAAACGTAAAATCATTTCTGAATTTCTAGAACCACAAGCAGCACGTCCAGCAAAACGTGTTTGTTTGCTCTCCGAGTAGGTACGGTGGGTGGTGATTTGGTTAGAGAGCGAAGCCGACAGACGAAATAATGATTTTTCAAAAACTCTACCATCGTTCAAACAGTATTTACATACAAGCAATCGAATGAAAAGTAGGTTTTTCAGACCACTTTTTTGAACTTTTTGCGACCATTTCATTAAAAAAAAATTGAAAAAAAATATTTCTTGGCTTCATGATGTAGACATTAACTTCAGCTTTCATATGCATAAGACAAATATTTTTTTGGACGTGTAATATATGAACTACAGCAGTTTTCCTGAGGCATGTTTTTTCGGATTTTTTTTTTCTTTCATGCTGAAACTGTTCTGGAATAGTCTACATGTTCACTATTCTTATTGAAAAAAATGTTATCATTTTGTTGGTGTCTGAAAATTGAGCCGAAAGACAAAATGGTAAAAAAAGATGGCGTTTGTGAACGAAGATCTTGACCGACCCGGTTGAAATAATGAAATTCCGCTATGTCAGCTAAATTTTGGCTGATTTAAAAGTTTATTTAAAATGAAAAAGTTTTTGGTTTTCGATGTCATATGTTATGAATGGAAAAATAAGAAAAACTAAAATAAAATTGATTTTCCTGTTAAAATGTTTTTGTGATAAATTATTAGCTTATGTTTATGAAACTGGGTTGATAACTTTTTTAATCTATAAAAACATGAAAACCAATGGAAACTAACTGAATTTTTTTTGGTGATATTTTTATCACATAAAAAACTGAGATAATCATATCACAAGAGGTTTTAGAAATTCGATGAGCCATATTTCAACATAAAATGGATCTAATGTGCAGAGTGCTAATTCTTAAGTTAATTCAAGCGTCGTATTTGACTTCATGTAATATTGTTTAAAAATGAAATTTAAAGTTTCAGAGAAGTTGTGCTCAGTGTAACGAAAGGCGAAAATCGTGAGGTACATTTGGTCCTCAATATGTTTGAATTATATGATTTTACACTGAAATTGGCCATCCTCTCAGTCTATTCATAAAAAAAATCATCACTATCGGCCCATTTACACTTCTCGTGAAAATGAACGTGGAAAATCTTATTTCATCAATAAATCAAAAACGCGACTAAGCTAGATTTTGTACCATGGTATAATCGATGGGGAATAGTAGTTGAAAGATGAAAATCCAACTGGACTTTTTGTTTAAACCCTCCTAGAACTGTTTTCATTCCGATTCCCTCGCTATGATGAAAATTCCGCGGTGAAAATCGGGAGAATCGGAATAAAAACAGTTCTAGGAGATTTTGAAGTGCTATAAATTAATAAAATGGTGAAAAGCAAAGTGACGGCAATCGGATTATAGAGGTCGAATAAAAAGACGATGTGTTTAGCTTTGCGATCCAGATACTAATGAACCAGCATGTATTTATCAGATTAAAGCAAAGGACTTTAAGTTCCCTTTTAAGATTATGGTCCCTTTTATATAAAACGAGTCGAGTAACTTGACTCGACTCCAGTCACTGAATTTCGACTCGACTTGACTACTATAATACCTAAATGGCTCACTCGAGTAAAATGACTCGTGACGTGACACGTCTTATGTAATGGGGTCCTATCTCTTTTTCTCTTCGTCGATTACAAGTTGATGTAACAATTCTTGGTTTTGAGTAAAATAAAACATAAACAACAAGACCAGTTGTGAGAGGTTTTTTCAAGCTCAATCCGAAAATATCAATAGAGAAAGTGATAAAAAAGATTTTTTTTGGTCTGGTTCGTCGAGTTGACTAATAAACAGGCCTGACTTCAATTCTACAAGGTAGAAAAGTTGCCTACCGGTATAATACCTACCGGTAAAATACGGTGATCAAATCGTGCGAAACATATTTTGACTACTTAAGTATCTCTGAAAATTTTTGTTATTGACAGCAAAACGAACCCTTCAGCGGTCACCTGGCAGGTTTCCAGCCAGAAACTTTTTGTTGACAAGTTCCGCCTGTAAATGTATGACAGGGAGAAATATTTGAAAAAAATGATGTCTTGTACTTGAGAAGGCTAACAATCTGTGGATACTGCAAATCACTCAGTGTTTCATAACGATTGACACGGTAAATGGATAAATAAACAAAGTTTGATCTGGAATCGTGCTTTTACGCAAAAACTGCGGTGGAGTGATAATAAGTTAAATATGTTGTTTTTGTGCCAAAGAAGGACAATCGGCTAAATTCATTATAACTTCGACCAAATTAAAAAAAAAGATTTATTTTTAAGGTCAAGCTTCAACAAACATAATCAAGAAAACAACAAAGAAAACATAATCAAAAATAGCCTTGGTTTGAAAAATGGGTGGTTCATAGTATGTAGATATAAGATATAGATGGCGCACGTGTTGCCCAAAAATGAAAGTCGTAAAACTTCTTCATTGGACGCTATCTCAAAAACCACTCAAAAACCATCACAAAAAATTTTAGATTTGAACATAACATTACCAGGTAGCTTCGCTGAAAATTTAATCAATTTCCATTTATGTATTTAAAAGTTATTCGGAAACAAAGTGTTGCATTTTTTTTTAATACACTCCTTAGTGGCCCAAAACTCTCTACAGTTTTTTATAACTCGGGAAAAAATATTAATAAAAAATAAATACTGTTGTCTAATGATACGTTAGGAAAGTAGAAATCTATACCATTTATTTTTTTAAATTTTATCTTTTATAATGAAGAATTTATGGAGTGAAGAAAAAAAAGTAGCCCACGATACCCCACGCTTCGTTATAATATTTTCTATTTATATCGTAGGGGGGAGTGGGATATCTTTGGTCACTTTTTTTTTCTTTGCTTCATAACTTTTTTATTATAAAAGATACAATGAAAAAAGATAAATGATATGCTTTTCTACATTTATAACGTATCATTTGGCAATAATGTTAATTTTTTAATTAAGTTATCTCCTCAAGTTCTGCATGTTTAGTAATTCGTTTTTATTTTGAAAAATTGTGGTCCACCAATCCCAAAATGGCCAAATTACACGCACATTTTATGAGTTTACCAAACACTGTTATTTCATAATTCATTGATTTATATTGATGCAACTTATCCGGTGTTCGATATTTACTCTTGGGCTCGAACTCGAAGACATCGGCTAAGGAGACAACAGACTTGCCAACTGAGCTATATCACAAGCCCGATGTTGAGGAAATGAAAATGAGGGTGGTTTACGATCGAATAAATACCGTATTTATTTTCTCCCCTTGTTCAGTGTTCCACCGTACCCGATAAAAACAAACACAAATCGTCGCCAGTGTATTGCTACCTCACTCACTCACACGCTCTCTCGCAACACTGACAAAATTTTCGGGGCAACACAGCCCGATGGGCGATGTGCACGCTCGTAGTCCCGGTATACGATTTCTCGTGTGTTAAACAGAGAGAGAAATAGCCTTCACTCCAATTTCACTCCGATTAGCTGTCATTCTTATGGAAATCTGTGTAAGAGTAAAGAGCAGGCTTTATTCTTTTTAGCAGGCCCAATCCCAATAGCAGTGCAACACCAGATCAAAACCAGTGCAACACTGTCCGAATAAACAAACAGTTTGACAGCACCTAGTGGTGCACCAGTTCAACACTCGGCATAAACAAATACGGAATTATTATTAAATTTGTTTTGATTTTTTCAAAGGTTTCATACATGGCATGTAAGTTCAAATTTCTTGAATCCCTTGTATCCTTTTTATCATATCACCATTGACTTCTGCATCTCGACATTTGGATCGTGGACCATGGATCTCCTCTCGGGTTTACAAACATTGTGGCTCTTGGCTTGAGGCTCTTGATTTGCGACTCACAGAACTCCCACTCCGAGTTCTTCATTCGTCTCCATTTAATTTTCAGAGCTATAATTCAGCTCTGCAGAAAATCAAAAATTGTTTTCATAATTTGCATGTCACGTTGACAAACCATATCTCTTATGGGGATTTGGGGAAGATTCGATGAAATTGCTCGGATTTTATTGAAAAAGCCCGGTCTTTGCCAGGGTTTGAATATTCCCTTGCTCATTCTCAAATCAAACTAAAAAAAAAACAAATTGTGTTGTAATTTTTTTTATGCATTGAAAACGATTTTTTCTGAGCAAGTTTCATAAAAATAATAATGAAAGGTCTTTTTGATACCTTTAAATATTATTCAAAATCTCCTGATAAATTTTGATGAAATTTTTTTTTCAAGTTTTCTCTTCATTTTAGATGGGTAATTCCAAGTTTTTGTCCAAATTTGCCCAGATATTTCCCGGATCGATAAATTTAGAATTAAATGCCCGGATTTTGTCAGGTTTTTAGATACAATACCCTGGATTTGCCCAGCCCGGATACGTGCTGAAAAAAAATCCTTAAGTTATCCACCTATATCGTGGATAAAAAAATGCCATATATAAAGACAACCGAGTGAATTTAAGTAATTATGTTCATCAAGTTAAGTCGTAAGACGGAATACTATGATAATAATCTTATATATAAAAATGAAGGCATTTTCTTTGTAACATCATCACGTGTGAATGGACGGTCGAAATGAATTGAAATTTGGTATCCGAGGGTTTTTCGGGTCCTAGATTGTTTGTATAATAGTTTAAAAAATCTCACTATTTATGGTAGGGGAAGTCGAACAATTTTGATACGATTTTCATAAAAAATGATTCACGAGCAGTAAGAAGTTCAGAACGTCTAGATGAACATTTAAAACGATTTATTAATTTAAAGATAAAACGAAGTTTACCGGATCAGCTAGTAAAATTAATATGAGTTTTTATCTTTTATTCTTCTTTGTGGAATTTAACAGCAAGCTGTCATTCAGTTTTTATCAGTTCAATGTTATCAATTAATTAACACGACTTTTCAGCCAACGTGGAGTTTCAAACAATAAGTACATATATGCTAGAAATTACTTGGTTAATAATTGAAGAGTCTCAAGGAGTCGTGATATTCGTGGAAGGTTGTACAAAGAACGAACAAGATCTGTGATATCTGTGGTGACACTAATACCCGAGCGTTCAATTAATTTTCATTTTTATTCTTTCTCTTTCTCTGATGTCTTATACAACTTGTGTTAGGTGAAACATATGTACAATTGATTTGATTTAGGATGCAAGTCGATGAGCATCGATAAAGACAGAAATACATAGTTCCCGGAAACATCCAGATACAGGCCACAGGTCCATTAAAATAAGGAATTTCTCGTAATGCATTCCTCGAGGATAGATAGACAGATAGTATAATAAGGGTGTTTGGAATGTTCCTTTTCAGGGTGCTTTAAACGAAGTGAAAGGATTATTTAGGCTTAGTTCCGAAGCAATTTGTTCTCAGGAAAGATTTTCACTAAACTAATTAAATAAACTCTGGACAGTCTACTGCAGCTGGTAAGAAATGGTAACTTTAAATTTTCAATAACTTGTTTACTGGCTTCGCATTTGATGAATTTCATCCAGTCGCTCTTAGTTTATCTACATTTTTTTGGGTAATTTTTTACAACCATTTTTGTATCTATATTATTTTCGATTAAATTTACTCACGAAAAGTTGTGTGGGTGTAAGACAAAAAGTAGAATGTGTTCTACAACTGAAAAGAAGATCACAAGATCACATAAAATGGCAGTTTGCTTTCTCTTTAAAAGTGTGTGAAATTGCAGATTTCCCTACCGTAATTTAAAGTTTTTTGTCCCTATGTCAAACTCATGTTATGCAAAAACAAATGTAACAAGGGGCACCTCTTCTTTTTGCAAACGTTCGATTTTGTTTTCAACTAGTTTAATTTAATTTAAAATCTATACAACTGGTTTGGCTTCGCTGCAGAGGGAGAATTCACACTCACTTAACTTTCAATGTAAGAATGTTGGGAAAAAGTAGAAATCTGGCATTTGCTGGAATATGGAAATACAATCTGAAACGAAATGTGCCGAATTATATCTGTACAAATCGACCTTATTTTGTAGTATTCCCAAGTAACACCGATAGTTTTATTAGAGTCCTCAAGCCCCTTATAAAACCAAAACTTTACCTAGTAGCCTGCTATAAAATTTTAAGTGTTACTTGGGTTAGCTGGTCGATTGGTTGGTCGTTTGATAACTTTAACATTAGAGCTTAATTTGGTCTTGTTATTTATGGCAGACCAAAAAAGTCCAGATAAATTTTTTCCCCTGCTAATCAGCACCATCGTCAGAGAAAAACAAAACAAAACACAACAAAATTCAAAAAAACTATAACTTCATGTTTGGATTTGATAATCTGAAAGGCTAGTTATTTATCAATCTTTCTATTGTAATTCAGTCTAAAAGTTTGAAAAACTTTAATTACAAGAGTTTGTATATCAGAATTCAAAATCCGAATTCAGATTCAGAATTCGAGAAAGGAAATAGGAATTCATATTTACTAATAGCTGAAAGTCAGATTTCACAATTGGGAATCCAGATACAGAACTTGGAATTAAGAATAAGGATTCAAATTCCAGAACATGTTTTTTGTTTCGATTATAGTCGTTTTAACATCTTTATGTCATTCGCGACTTATATCAACGATGAAGTTGGCGGATAGCCATTGAAAAACTTATCCGGTACAACTGTGATCGATGTTTACTCTTGGGCTCGAACTCATGGACATCGGCTCAGGAAGCAACTGACTGGCCAACTGAGCTATATCACAAGCTCTTAATTCCAGAATATAGACTTTAAACTCCGATTCAGAAATCAAATACAGAATTCTGATTGGGGAATCAGACTTAGGAATCAGGTTTGAAATTCACATTCGAAATGCAATTCAGCGATTCAGATTCCAAAGTCAGATTCAGAATTTAGACTCAAAATTAAAATTTGACCTCCTTATTCAGAACTCAGATATGGAAAATAGATTCAGAATTCAAGTTTAGATTCAGAACTTAGCTTTAGAATGTGGATTCCGAATTCAAATTCTAAATCCAGAATTTCATTTACATAGTTAAAAAAATTGTTATTCAATTTCCAACGAATCGAGTTAGTACCCGTTTATTGAAAGCAAAGTGAGTGTTCTTTTGAGGTCATCAAAGGATTAGTTTCGTCTTCAACAAATCGTTCGTAAGGGAATTTGAAAAACTACAAACTACCCAATGTTCTTTGCTCCTTTCTCCCTCGATCAGCATTCTCAACTCTCCTCGACGTTAGGTAGCTAACTTTCGCCTACTTTGACTCCGAATTTCTAGTTTTTCTTTTTTTTGGAAGTTCGTCCGAAATCTTCGATCACTTCATACTCCGGTATATCGTGGTTTCCCAGATCGTAGTAAGCGTAGTCGTATTCGTCCTTATCATCCGACGGCCGCTTGGTGCTGGTGGCATTCGGAGGGATCGTCGGAGCCTTGGAGAACGGCCGTGGGTTCACCCTGCTGTTGGCTTTGCCGTCCGACGAAGAGGACGACGCCCGGCTGCTGCTGCTGCTCGATTGATGAGCGGTCTTTCGGGTTGGCGGTGTCTGCGTTGGCTTGACCGAGGAAGACAATAGGAATTCATTGATTTTGGCTGCAGCTTGACGAGCCCGTTCCAGGATCAGATCATTACCGCTGGCGGCGATGTTCTGCGAGTGAGCGGTGCGGAAGATTTCATCCTCGTCGCTACCGGAGGAAAGGGATTGCGATACCGGGGTAGACTGTTGGAAGAAGTTGTTACGGGAAGCGGTCAGTTGGTCTTGAGCTGCCTTATTGTTGTTGCCGTTGCCGGTTTTAGTGCGAACTCGGTTTCGGTAGAAGTCTTTCTCGTAGAGCTCGGGATGGTACTGGCCGTCGTCTTCGTCGATTTGGTCGGGTCGTTTGGTGGTGGTGGTGGTGGTTGTCGAAGGAGCGTTGAAGGCTAGCTGAGGCTGCTGGAAAAATTGGATTTGCTGTGGTTTACGTTGAACTGGGGATGCTGTAGTTGTTGTGGTAGAGGTAGTTACTGGAGGTACTGTTGGTACGTAGATGGTGCTTTTCGGTGGGGCAGGGTTTACTTTCTCCTGAGGTTTCGGGTCCGGTTTTTGGATGACGAATTGGAGAAGTGCTTTTTTGCTGAATGCATTCGGTTTGAAGGTGGTAGGGTTGTATAGTTCTTTGGGAACCAGAGTAGAGAACTTTTTGATGGTTGATGGGGTGTTGTTATCGTTCGCATTGCGAGAGATTGTTTGGTACCGCTCGTTGGCGACGTTGGGACGTTGTGTTGTGGTTGTCGTTGAGGTTGTCGTCGTCGAATGAGCTAGTGGAGTTGATCGTGGATCGAAGGGATTGAGATGTTGGGATTGTGGTTGCTGACGAGGTTGGATCTGAGGTTGGGCACGATAGCTGAGAGGATTGTAAGTAGAGGGTTTTACATTTTCAAAGGCAGCTGCTGTGGTTGTGGGTGCAGTCGTAGTTGTTGATGTTGTGCTGCTGGTACGGCTCACCAAGTATTCGTCGTAGTTGAATTGATTCAGCCGTCCCTGGTCGATGTTGTAGTTGCGCGATTGTGCCCTGATGCGCTGGGGTTCCTGGGGAGTAGTAATGGCTTCGTTGAATGTACGCTCGGTAGCTTTGTTTTCGAATCCAGTGTTGTAGAATTGTGGTGCCTGTGTGACTCGGTTGAAGTGCTGTTGTGGCGGTGCAAATGTGGTGGTAGAAGTGCGAAAATCGTTTCGATTGAAGAATTGGCCGCTGAAGTTTGGTGACTGTGTAGTGGTGGACTGTTGAAAGTATTGTTGGTTGTTGATATTGTTAAAGTGACTCTTGGGTGTAGTTACAGCAATTTTGAATTCTGGTGCCGGAGTGGTTGTTATAGCATGGAATCGTTGATGGTGGTTATGCGGTATCGATGGTGTGGTTTGATATTGCTGTGGGCTCTGGGCGACCTTGGCTGGAGTGGTGTTTATCTGTTGATGGACGAAGAACGCCTGACTACTGCGACTAGAGGTAAGGTTCTGTGCTGGTCGCTGTTGAGTTCTCGAGAAAGGAGCAGGTGTAGATGCAGGTTGTTGAGCAAAGTTGATCTGATTGCCATTCTGGGGCTGCAGTATAGTGGTGGGCTGCTGCCGGAAGTTGTTGGTTCCGCGGTTGAAATTTTGGATCTTCGGTACATCTACAAAATCTTCCGGTGTGGTGGACTGGAGTCTTGTTTGTTGCTGTCCTGGAGTTGGTTTGGCAACGCTCTGCACAATATTGAGGTTATGTGCTCGTACACTTCCTCGTCCACGGTTCCGGCCTCGAGTTTGAGCTTTCGCTGTTGCGGACGTCGTTGGAGCGATGGTGCTGGTTGTCGAAGCCGGCTTTCGGACGTAATCATCTTCGAAATCTTCCTTTCCGTTGTTTCGATTGTTGAAAAAGTGAGAACTATGTGAACCGCGGAATATTTCATCATCTGTAAGATATAGAAAATTAATCGAGTTGGGTGGGAAGTATACATGGTGAAGGAAGTATGAAATCGTTGATGGTGGTTTTATGTACATAGTTATTTGAGATGTAACTCATAAAGTTCATACAGGACTTCGTTTACATGCGAAGTGTTGAAATGGGATGAATAAACCCAAACGGTTTATGTGAGTTTGGTGTCGAAATATTTACTATTGTAATCGTTGCGTTGTTGTTGCTGTTGTTGTTGCTGCTGTTGAGGTTGGAACGGTTTCTGCGTTGTGGTGACAAAAGTGGACGCAGTGGTTGATCGAATGGCCTCGTTTTGCTTCCTATCGGACGGTGTAGCCGTAGCCGCTGCGGCCGTCAGTTGTCGGTAGTGTTGCTGTTGTATCTGCTGTTGTTGGTTGAAGATCAGCTGTTGTTGCTTGTGCTGGAGATGTTTCTGCTGGATTTGCTTCTGGTATTGCAGGTTGCCCTTGTTGTTGTTGCTGTAGGATTCTGTTGTCTGGGCCGTTGCAGGCGGTTGAGCTGTTGTGGTAGTTGTTGTCGTTGTGCTGGGCTGCTGCTGTCGTTGCTGATGATGCTGAGGTCGATGCACCTGTGGAATCTGATTAGGATTATAGAGTGAAGCTTGCTGATTTTTTGCACTTTGGTTGACTATGAACTGCTTGCTACGCCTTGCGTCGCCTGGTTGGAAAGATACAGGTTAGAAAATGGATTGATACAAGTTCTTTTCATATTAATTTTCGAGCAACTCACTGGTCTCAGCCCGCTGCAGGTGGAAGGTAGCTTCCTCTTCCTCGGCGTACGGAGCCCGTTTGCTTTCGAAACCGGAGCCCAACCGGTACAGGTCGAAATTGTCACTGCCATAGTACAGGGTAGCGGCTTCACAGTCTACATCACCCCAATCGGCACAGATTTGAGCTTCCTGATCGAAAGCCGTGCCGTTGGGGCAAAGGAATCTGAAGTCTTGCACCTGTTGTTGGTGCAGAAGAACGGATGGGATGTTGACGGACAGTTAGAAGTCGGGAGTTTACGAGTAGACAATCGGTGATTTGTTTGCATTTGCGCAAGGCCACGTGCGCCCACGCGTTTTTTTTTTTTCAACGAATGCATTTTCCGAACCGAGTAGGAAACAATGGAGCCGTCAAGGCAGAATGGAGAAGAGGGAAAAAAGAGAAGAAAAACGAGATTAATTCGTGAGAAAATTTAAATTGCAGAACGTGCACGATTCAAGTGGTAGTCTCTTCTGTACGGTTGTCGGCGTTTCTGTCTTTTCTGCGGGATCTTAGTTGGCGATGATGGAGCGAAGTAGGCGCGCCCGGCTATGGTCTAGTTACCTATAGAGAATGCTGGAAACAATGGTCGTGATTATAAAATGAGGTGTGAAATAAGCGTGTCGCTTGGCAGGTTAAGTCGTCGTCATTGCACTTGCTAGTTCGTTCGAAGCTTTACGCAAGAGACATGTAAAAATTAGCACCGGGCAAGAATAAACCACCGTTGGCCTTCCCAAGGCTGTGCAAATTAGTCATCTCTGTTGATTGAGGTTCGTCATCTGCGCGCAGTCGACGCTTAGTTAATTGGTGTGGGAACAAACCGTAGAGATATTTTACTTATGGCAGATACCTCAATAATCTATTGCCGTGGATATCTGAATCGATCTTGATCGACTGAATTTATATTTTCCTATAGCTTCTGTATAGATAAGCGCGTGTTCCTCAAAATGCTAACATCTCCAATACTAGCAAGTTATTGCAGCCACTTCAGAGAATTGAATAAAGCCTTTACTAACTGTTACCAAGCTTAAGAGCAAACCTCCCTCTAGCGTTTCATTTTTGAAGCAGAACAAACCTTACGAAGGCATCGAATCGCGCGAGACAGTGCATGTTGTAAGGGAAGGAAAAAAAAGATGAACGCGCGCGCCATTCCCGCCAACTTGAAAGGTCACCAGCGTCTCTTGGGAAAACTTGTTTTTCTGGGCCGCGCGCCGTTGTCGTGTTAGGCAAACTTCTTCTAGCAAGATCGCTGGTGGTGGCTCGATTGCCGATCGAATCACGGAGCGCAATTTGGGAAACCATCCCTTCGATTAGAGTCGTTCATCTGCCCGCTTACTGATTGGAAAACAACGAAACTTCGGTATGCTCAATTATTAGGATTTTAAAATATATCCTGTCAACGCTATCGGATATCCTATAAAATTGTACTTAGTTTCTAGCTGCTTTACCTTAAGTTTCCGCGCCGTGATGACCTTGAGGCGCACCACTAACTTACCCCGATACCGGCTACCTTGACGCATACGTGGAACATTTGGCACTGGGTTTCCGAATCCGCATAGTACCCACCCAGGATTTTGTCCCTGCAGGAAAAGCTCGTCTTGGGCATGTTGTCCAGACTGTACCTGGGCCCGGTGTGGAACTGACCATGGCTGACACTGATTGTGGTGGATACTATGGCGAAGGCTGGAAAACGGAAAGAGAGAGGATTTTTTTAGGTACTTACATAATTGAATTGAACATCTCAAGAAAATTTGAAGATTCTTTTCCCACACGGTGTGAATCAGTTCGAAATGACAAAATGACAAAACGATACTACTATTGCTATAGGTGGCTATAGCTTGTATGGAAATTCATAGAAGGCGTCGAGTTCCTAGCCACTGTCATTGTTGCCTGTTCTTTAATAACATCGAAATCGTGATAACTGGAAGGTTGAACGTGAAAGTAAAGATCAATGCATATTTAATAAGTACCTCGCGCGCATCAGTGCGATGGGATACTCGTTGAAATTCGTTTATGCGCCCATCATTTCGAGTGACAATGTTAAATAGACGTCAGACTTTGTTTCAACAAACTATTTGTCAGAAAATAATGGTGTTTGTAAAATGCTTTTCAAAGCTTTCTACATGATTCATCTACATGTTCTTCTAAAAGTTCTCCAGAGTATTTTATACCAATTTATTATTAATTTCTTCATAACACAGAAACGGTGTTGATTAGGGTTAAGTGGGGTAATTATGTTAAAAGGGTTATTCCGAACAGATCCCGCGAGTGTCAGAAACAATTAAAATTTGACCTACTCTATCGTTTGATTGATCGATTTTGTAGAACAAAGTTTCGTTATTAAATTTAAAACATTTGAGATATGCTTCTAAGTGTAACACACTAGAGCCAAGCGAAAATACGAAATATCTCGTATTTGATCCGTAATGTGTTAAGACAAAAATACTACTGAGAGCCAATCTTTCATTTTTGGTTTCTCTTTCCAGGATTTGTACATCCACATATCTGACTTTACTCCAATATTGACCTTCCTTGGAAGTGGAATTATCGTCATAAGATTCTATGCCGAACCGGCATTAACAAGCTTTCTCATCGCTGTAAACTGGGAATAGAAAACAGTTTCTCGTTTCCCACCCCATTTTATTCCCTTCAAAGACAAAGGAGGATGCCAACACGAGACTATGCCGACACGAGCTTCTGGGCCTGCCTATCCGCCATATTGGTTGTCAGATTTCCAGAATGATGACGTAGTTGCTGAATTCTTCAGTTTTTCCTTAAAAATATTTTTTAATGCCAGTAACTTGTCACTGTCACTGTCACTGTCTTCTAACGCATATATTCATGTTCCCAGATTCATGAGCTTCTTAAAAAGTACGGTTTGTCATCTTTTCTCGTAACTATTTTCTAATTCGAGTTTTGGAATGATTCTAAGCTCAGAAATCAACTGTTTCGTTACTAACTTAAGTTTCTTTACACTAATTACTGAACTGTTTTATGCAAATGATGAAAAACGAAGATTGAAGTTTGTTTCCTATGTAATGTATCAAAAATCTCATTACAAATGCGTTATCATGCTTGGCGTGGGAAAATTTCACGCTCGATGACGGTACCCTATAATGAATATTCTCGGCTAACTTCTCACGTCTCACTTCAGGCTTCTAACGGCTCATTTCTTATCTAAAGGGTGTCCAAGATGAAATTGCCACAAATTAAACTTAATTTTACCATTTTACTCGTATTTGGACTCGTATGGACCGTAAATACGCAAATGCCCGCACCTTCTTCTTAACGCAGATTTGGACATCTTCTGAGTGCGGACATGCTCCGGAACGCTGAACTTATTAGGATTGTTCGATCTTCGGGAAAAGATCGATCTCCTAGATCGATTCAGATGAATGGTTCTGGGATCGATCCATTTAAAAAATCGGAGCTTGAAGATCGATCTCCGATTAATCGATCTTTTCTATTTGTTACAAGAAGGAACTACATTTTTTCAAAAATATGCAAAAAAGACACATAATTTCAAATTTGTATAGTCCTTCTACATATGGAAAAAAAATTAAGCGCTATTTTGTAAGGTGAACCGAAGTTGGTGCTTTAAAACAACACTAACTAAAATCTAAATATCTCGGAAACACTTTGATACATCATGTAATGTACTGACAAGAAATATTTAAGAAGTTAATAGAAATTATTTCAAGGTATTTTTATTTAGATTAATGAATGAATGTGAGAGATTTCGAAAAAAAATATGCGGAAAAAATTTAAAAAAAATTATTTTTTTTAACAAAGGAATTTTTGGAAAATTTTAATTATTTCTTAAGATTTGCAAATTCTAGCAATTTTTTTATTCTTAATCAATCACAAACACCTTCTTTCACCCAATTCACAAGGTTTGGAAAAATTTTTCGAAATTCAATTGAAAAAAAAATCTAAAATTATTTTTCAACTGATCATGAACGCTAAATGAAAAAAAAATCGGCTTGACCAGTAATCGAACTAGAGTTTCTGATTCTTTCTCCGACACCTTACCAATGGGTAAATCGTCAGATGTAAACTAGTCAAGCTGTAGCTCTATAATTCAGTTGACTTCATCAAATTATATTCGCTGCTAGATTCTACGGCAGAAAACGCTCATCGTGCCCCGATTGATGGTGCTTATACAGCCCATACAAAGACTGGTTTCGGCACAAAAATTTAAAGTGCATTTTTAAACGTTTCTAACAATGATGTAACTCACATATTATTGCTGTTTCCTATGGTTGAATAAGCGTCCTCCTTAAGGTGGCCATTATACCTTTATTTTCCCTTAATGAAAAAAAAGATCGAAAGATCGGATCGAAAATAAACCGATCTAATCGATTTTTTCCTGGCCAAAGAATCGATCCAAAAAATCGAAAATCGGAATTGAAAAGATCGATCTTATAAGGATCGATCCAAGATCGACCAATCCTAGAACTTATCCTTGGCCGTGAAAAACAGGTAGCTGGGGATCTGTTTGAAATCGGCCTTCGCATATGTTTCGTCATCCATGATGTAGCATTCGACTTTCGTCAGCATGTTGAGGTACAACTTCCTGGCACGGGTTTTGGCGGACTTGTTCTGTTTCCGTCGCGATTAAGGGCCTTTTGTACCTTGAACGTTCAAAGCCCAGCCTATTGGACAAAACTTCGGCTTAGGTGCAGCTTCTTAGCCACATTCCGAACGGAGGCGTTCGGGTTTCGGTTGAAGGTCCCAACTGCGCGGTTGTGATTTTTGGTGTTGTACGGAATACTTTTTCCTTCACTTCTGGGCTTCCGATCGGTCGGTGGTCAATCGTTCCTCGAACCGCTAAATCAATCGTAACATCGTGGAATTCGCGATTCCGTTTCGCGATACGTTTTAGCGATGGAACGATGCAAAAGATCCTTGTTCTCGTGATGAATACGCAAGATTTCATCACGCACGAGCTGTTTTTTTGACTCCTTTTCCGCGATTCTGATCACAGGACTTTAAAATTTGCAGGATATAAACAATGCACTATGAACTAAATCCACCCAAATTTTCATTAAATTCTACCCAACGGTTAAAAAGTTAGAGCAATTTCATAGTGTGGCGATTTCATCGTGGAAACCCTTTAACTTGTCACGTCTCAAAAGCTATCAGGTATCAAATTCAAGTCTCAAATCTCAGATCTCATGCCTTAGATCCCTTATCTCAGGTTTCAGGTCTCAGGTCTATTTTTCCAAGTTTCAGAGATGAGATTCTTCCAGCTTCAAAAAAAATCTATGTATATATTTATCGCGTTAATTGCGAAAACTACACCCAAAATTCAGCCTCTGTGCCAATGGCGTGTAGTCAATTATTTAGCATCATTGGTACAAGAAGATAACGCGATCGGTGCTGATTCGATTTGCTCCCACCGGCATTAATCTCCCAAGTTAACCGAATTGCGTATGTCTGAAAGAAACAAAATAAAAACGCTTTCACGTCCCTCCCTATCGCATCACAAGACGAAGGAGGATGGAAATAAATACCGGCCAACACCAGGCAGCCAGCGAACCGAGCACTGTGCGTGTGAATGTAGCAAAAGCAACAACAAAAACATCCTTCTAATTCAATCCCGGCAAACAACCACGGCCGAGCTGTGCGTGTGTATGCAGTAAAAGCAACAACAACAAAAAACATTCCTTCAATTCAATTCGCCGGCAAACAACCACGGCTAAGCTGTGCGTGTGTATGTAGCAAAAGCAACAAGAATATATTCCTTCAATTCACCGGCAAACAAGCACCGGCCAAGCTGCCCGGCTTTAGCAGCTGTGTATATGTAGCGTGTGTATGTAATAGCGGGCAGTAAGCAAAGCACAGTTCTCATTCAATGGGTTTCCCGTTTCCTCCACTCCCGTTCCCTTTCCCGTTTCCATCGCAAGACAAATGAATACCTTGAAAGGAGGCCAAACGCCGGGAAGCCACTGTCGTGCGTTTCTTTTGTGATTGATCGGTGGCAGAATGCCTATGACAAATATCCCTCTTCCTGCATGAAGCTCAAATAGTACACTGGTTAAGATGTCGGTCTGGCAAGACCATTTAGTTAGTGATTTGAGTTCGATTCTCCCTACGGACGCTTTGGTTTATGTTTTTATTTTCTTGTTTTGGGATGAATTATCCAATAGGAACGAAATCCCATAAAATGTTTTTCTTGTTTTGCTCGAATGTAGTGGTCATGCATCATTTTAGTTGGGAGCCGAGTCCTTATGCCAGTTACGGTTTTTCAAACATATCATCTTCGGCACAGTGCACATTTCAGCGCATAATCGGCACAGAGATGTGCTAAATAGACATTGGATTTTTGCAACCTCTTCTATGGGTGCACGTAAAAACCGTGGTGCTAATTCCCGAAAATCGCGTACAAAAAAACTTCTGTGTATTTCACTATAGAGATCATGATTTTTAGTATTGCACAATTATTTGCTTTTAGATCCTTGAGTTCATAGATAAAAAAAATTTCTCCCATATTTTTTTTAGTTACCTTCTTTTCCAGATTTGGTTGGAAGGAATGTTAAAGGTTCGTAATTTAAAATTTGAAGAAGACATGTCAAAATGTGTATTTCTGAAAAACGGATTTAAAGAGCATTTTGTATAAATTCTCCAAAATGGATGAGTTTTACGAGATCCAAATGAGGGAGCATCCGATATAACTATAATATAACTTCACACCTAAGGTTGCCAGATTGCACGATTTTATACGGGTTTGTCCGGATATTTAATACAAAATTTGAAAAAGTTTGGTCCGGCCTGGTTGTCCGGATATCGTTGAAAAAAATCCCGGATTTTGTCCGGATTTTTTTCAATTTGACTGAATATTACCCGGATTTTTGGTCGACAATTTTGAAATCAAATGTCTGGCCCGGATACGTGCTATGATAATCCAGGCAACCTTATTCAGACCCTTCCTACCACATTTCATTTACCAACCATATATCTATACAGATTTGTTCAAATGAAATTCATATTTCTTTCCATTGACTGATATTTGAATAATTGTAGAACCAAACCCAATTCTCTTTTCCCTCAAAAGCGAGCTTATAAACGTTATTTTTGAGGCAAGCAAGAATCTCCGTAAGCATATAAAAGTTTAAATTAACTTATATCATAGTCAAGAGTTTTTTGTACAATTCTTTCTGTGCACTTTTCCATCCAGAATTGTAACTACCGTTCGTTTTATTAGCTTTAAAAACAAACTCTTAGTTGCGCATTGGTTTGCACAGTTTTGTTCCATAATTATACTGCCACATCAGCAGCAACCAATTGAATGTGAGGTATTTGGGTTTACAATCCGTTCATTAAATACAATCCGTTCATTAAACTCAGCCGCCGCCCGTGGCGTAGAGGATAGCCTTCAAGTCTTCTAAGCCAGGGGGTATGAGATCGAATCCCGGTCACGGCATACATAGTACACTTTCGGTGGGTTGGTGGTTTTAGCATTTGGAAGATGCTAGCCATCATATCCTCGCTTTAGAGTTAAGTAAATAGGAATCTCTTCGAGGAAACATCATGTTTCATTGAACGCTTTAGAGTTAAGTAAATAGGAATCTCTTCGAGGAAACATCATGTTTCATTGAGATCCTGTATGTGTTTGTGTTCGTTTTTTTAAAAAACACAATATATACATAGACTTACATACATATGTACATAAGAAAAAAGTGCCTAACTTAAGGCTTAAGATCTCAGGCGCCCAGCCAAGGCAATTAGATATTCTATTATTGACCCATCAAAGTCAAACTTTCATGTTTGTTTAGCAGAGAAATTGCATGGCGCCTTCTGACCCGTGTACGGGTCATTTGTAAGAGGTGCCATTGTTGTACCAATAATTGTTGAGCTTAATTGTGAATGTTGATGATGTGTATTTCTGGAAAACGGATTTAAAGAGTGTTTTTTTTAAATTTTTTAAATTTTGAATTCTCCAAAATGGATGATTTTTACGAAATCCAAATGGGGGAGCATCCGATATGTTTATAACTTCATACACCATTCCTACCACAATTCATTCACCAAACATATGTATATCTACAGATTTGTTCACGTTTATTCAACTGAAATTCATGTTTATTTCCTTTGACTGATATTTGAATAATTGTAGAACCAAATCCAATCCTTCTTTTCTCCTCAAAAGCGAGCTTATAAACGTTATTACGGCAATCACGAATCTCCGTAAGCATATCTAATTTAACTAGTATCATTCCAGAGGATTCAGAACAAGGTTCTGATTTTGCGGCTTCCACCTTGGCACAGCACCGAAGGTCTTCATCAGATTGCGGGCGTTGAATCGGTTGAGGGGATGGCCTACAAAATCATCTCTAACTTCAGAGGAAAATCAATGCAGTCTTCCATCGCAGAGATTTGCTCTCTATACAATAAGCTTAATTTAAGGATAGTTTTTAGTTTTAGGTTTATTATTTTTTTTGACATTACAGGATGTTCTCCTAAGTTAAAATACCTAATTGTGCTCAGCAAATTGAGGTCGAATAAATAAATTTTATTTCTTGCTTATGCTTATGCTTATCATACATACAGAGTCAGATTTTGTCAGCATCCCAGTAGTGAGTAGTACCCAGTAGTGAGTAGTAAAAGTACATTTACTACCCATCTTAACATATTTACGTTGGAAGCACATTTGCTAAAATTTATTGTGCTCCTTGATGGTGGCTCTTGAGAGTTCTTCCTTCTGTGGATGGAAATGAGGTTTTTCTGCACAGAAAACCAAAACATTAGGGGGTAAATTGAATCAATTGATAAATTGTATCATATCTGTATTAAACGTTTAATCAAACCACATGTTTTGGATTTTTGTGCACCATTATCTCTGGTCATTGACCTTGGATATAGCGCTTATACTCGCTCTTGAAAATAAATATTGAAGAACAGAGAAAAAAATAGTACCATCACAAAATCTTTCGAAATTAACTCTTTCAAAAGATTTTTCTGGAGAATGTTAACATCGATATAATCAATTAACAGTTTGTGACTTTTAATTCATGACATGACTTCAAATGTGTCGTCATAGCAACGAATCATAACGAAGAAAAAAATCCAAAAAACTGTCAGGTTCCAAAGCGCAACATAATTTGAGAATACTTTTATTTGTCCGACGATCCTTTTATTTTTTTTTTTTGGAAATTCTTATGCGCATCTCACTTCACTTCCAGTCATTTGTTTTAAAAACATAATAGTAATTTCATAGCATGATTATAAATTAAACCCGGATATGTTTCCGAAATTTACTTCTTTTGATGAAAAAGTAGGATGCAATAGAAAAAAAACTTTCCTGCGCTCCCCAAAAGAACCGGGGGATCTCCTCACGTACCTTTATAAATCAATTAACGGTTTTTAAGGATTTTCAAGTTTTGACAATTCTCAGGTATAAACTCACGGTTTGGAACATCAGTTCAGAATAAATGAATAAGAAGGATCATGGAACGAACTCACCAATGATTGAAGTAGGAAATGCGTTTCCTCTTGCAGCTGATCATTCAACGATGTCAACTGCTGGAGGTGGATGAAATCAACGGAGAACCGGATCGGGCACATACAGTGAAACATGCAATTATTAATCACTATGCTTTATCCACTAATCCCAAGGAAAATTCACAATTTCACCATGACAAACTACTTAAACTTTAAAAATTTAATTTTCACCGCGACGGAGCGAAAAAAAAATATGTGCGATACCAACAAGCCATCGCCTACTGCCTAAGTCGAGTAAATAAATTTTAGTGATTTCCCGATCAGGAGAGCATATCAAAATAATAACTCAAACGTATCTCGCCAAGATATTTACATCTGATTCAGTTATAATTAAGTACTGAAAAATTTGGATTTTAAGTTTCTCCAATCTGAATTATATCTTATTCTGATTGACAGACTTGAATGGGGTTGAGATAATTTCCAATGATAAAGAATTTTTTCGGGTTGTCCCAAAATAAAATGATTATATCTTATTTTGATATATGTACAACTTTTTCTGAAACACGGACATCGAAGTCAACGGCCCAAACCGTACGTTAATGCGTTTCGCTCAACAGATTCATAAAATTGAATCCAAGTTTTGGGAAACCAAAAATGGGGCATGATTTTAGCAAATTATGTGGTTTATTGACATCCAACAAGAAAATTTTCCGAAGCACTCATATCTTGATAAGTTATAATTTTGATAGGTTTTGTTCTGCCCAATATCAAACTATGCTATCTGAACGAGATATAATCTTGTAAGGAGTATATCTAAAATTGATATATTTATGCTATGATCGCATAGATTTTTTGATATAATTTGAGATATTTTAACATCCTACGAGTACTGAATAATAATTCATTTAGATAGGAAAAATATTAGTATCAAAATATCTCATCTTGATATAATTTAGTTTGTCCCTCCTGATCGGGTTGTAAACTATAGGGCTCTGAACAGTTCATTATTGAGCTGAACACCTAATTCTTTTACCTTTCTCTGCAGTTTTCCATCCAGAATCGCAACTACCGTCCGTTTTATTAGCTTTAAAAACAAACTCTTCGTTGCGCATTGGTTTGCACAGTTTTGTTCCATAATTATACTGCCACATCAGCAGCAACCAATTGAATGTGAGGTATTTGGGTTTACAATCCGTTCATTAAATAAAATATGTTTACGATAATGTACGTACACAGTTTTGTATGTATTAACGTACAAATGAAAGAAGTAGCTTAGACATCTCAGGCGCCCAGCCAGGGCAATTAGATATTCTATTATTGACCCATCAAAGTCAAACGTTCATGTTTGTTTAGCAGAGAAATTGCATGGCGCCTTCTGACCCGTGTATGGGTCATTTGTAAGAGGTGCCATTGTTGTACCAATAATTGTTGAGCTTAATTGTGAATGGTGATGATATGTGAATGATTCACCATGCAGTTGGAGATGAGAAATGGTTTTGACGCCCGCCCGATACTGAAAGCGGATGTTTAGCGTTATTCATGCAACGGTGACTTTAAATAGAAGATGTTTCAATAAATCAATCCTGTTACCTAGGTCAGGCAAATAAAAATTTTGCTGGAGCATTTTGGCAGCATTTTTTACTTTTCGACAAAAAAATGAGCACTTTTGGAAAAGATTTGTAATCATTTATGATAAAAATTCGTGCCGGAACCAAACAAAATCAACAAAGCTGTTGTTTCATAGATGAGGCATGCTCAGTATGGTGAAACTTGTAAACTTATCCAATGCAAAACTCTCTCAGCGACTTAAAAAAAGTTTTAAGAATGGTCATTCTAATGAAACAAAATTTGATGCCTGCTCACTGGTCGGTGATTTAATCAGATCAATTTGACATTTGAGTGCTTTTTTTGTTTTTTTCCTCTGTTTTCCACCCCTGGCCTGTTACGACATTTTACATGTCATTAATGGCGTATTTTTTTTTGGTTCTGGATTTGGCTCTGGAACCGTCAGAATAAAAAAACGATTTTCGGGTTTCGAGTTATTCCATACGTAGTTATTCCATACGAGCGCAATTTTTACATGCAGCTGTCATTTTGTTCTCCCTTCTGGATTTCTTCATTCGGTTCTTCACATCCGGATTGCCTTTTTTCGTGTCCGGAATGCAGTGGACAGCAGATAGTACGATTTTGCTTGGCTGAGAGGTTCAAAATCGCGGCAATAATCATTTTCCCGTTCATTATTTCAACTGTTTTGCTTTCAGCCAAAAACAGCTGTTTAATGTTTTGACAACAACGTTGAGAGTATTGGTGAACTTCTCGCAAAACTGACTTTCTTCTCAGGGCGACTCCGCCCGTTTTTCGAGCGAACCTAGGTTGCCTCTCGAGCAATGAATGAGCACGATGACAGCAGTTAGAGCGAACCTAGGTTGCCTCTAGTTTGCCTCCAGGTATAAGTTTCGTTACCTGACAAAAATTATATCAACATCAAGGAATATTGAAAGAAGGTAGTGCCGAGAGCCATATTGGATTTTTCTTCGTGACGTCACTGTTGCCAAGCTGTCGAAGGTTTTTACTGGTAAAACTCAAATTTCAAAGTTAAACACATTAAAGAACTAAACTAAAATCCAATTTGATTCGGATTGTGTTGTAAGGCCACTTGATGATTGTGCTATGAGGTTTCTTTGTGTTTAATAGACTGCAGTGTGTATTATTCTTCAATTTGTTATTGAACGCACAGTGAAACGAGCAAAAATAATAATTTTCCCCTTTCAAAAGGTCTGATTGGTAGTTTATGGCAGTGCACCTCATTGTCATGATTTGAATCTAACATGGTGTACCATATGAATTTCTAATTTAGAACAATTAACCCCAATAAAACCATTGAGACTTTGGTTTACTAAATTCCAATTAAAGATTGTGATTGGATTCGAAAAATACTATTTTTGGTTATTTTATTTTATCAACGATACAAACCTAACTAATTTCAACTTTTATAAGCAAAATTTTGAACTAATTATCAAGTTTTGTCAATTATTGAGTTAGGTAGGATACCTCAGCAACTTCAATCGTCTGAATTAAAGCAAAACAACTACTACATTCAACTTTTTTAGTATCAGTCTTGAAGAACAATAATATTTCTAGAATTGTGTGCCTTCAAAGTTGAAAAAATCTTCAAATTTTTTCAATTGCTAACAAAAAAGGAAAAATTCTATATAAATTTACAGATTATTGGCAACAGTGACGTCACAGGCGGTACTAATACTAAAGCAAGGCTGCCTCGGCACTACCTCCTTTAAATATTCCTTGTATCAACATGATGTTTTTTCTGTTTTAGACTAATTTAGACTGTTGGAAACGTTACTCTTAATAATTGTCGTCATTTGATATTAAAAGGGTTGGGTAATACTTCAGGATTTAAAAAAATCAGAGTTTGAGCGCTCTAATAAACAAGAGAGATATCGCCGTTTTATCAGGATTGTCAAATTTACACTCCTACACCCATAGAAGAGGTGGCAAAAATCCAATGCCTATATTGCAATTCTCTGCGCCGAAACTTCTGGCAAAAAGACTCGAGCTCCCAGCAAAATGATGCATGACCACTACATTAAAGGGAAATAAGAAACACATTTTTGGGATTTTCATCCTATTGGATAAAAAAAATATAGTGAGAATCGAACTCCAGCTTGCCAGTCCGATATCTTACTCAGTGCACCACAGTGTCAAAGTTTATTGTCATAGTCTTTCTGCACCGCCGATAACCACAAAACATCCTGCTTTTTCTTGTCATAGGAGTTATTAGAAAGCTTGTTAATGCCGGTCCGGTATATAATCTTATACCGATAATTCCACCTCCAAGGAAGTTCATTATTGGAGTCTGATTTGTGGGTGTAGTAGAACTTTGGGTAAGATACGGTTTTTAAGCAAGGATCACTTATCCTTTGAGACTGTCAACTGAGAGTGGGTTTTGGATCACTTTCTGCATCGCTATCAACAAGATTTCGTGATGTTTACGATTCAGAGGAGATTTTTTTACTTGACGAGAGTAGAAGGTTCCACGGGATCCCGTCAGATGGCTTACTATTTGAGTGGCTTTGTCATTGAAAGGAATCAACCACCACTTCTCTGGCTTGATAATTAATTAGTCTTCGGATAAAGATTCCTTAGTAAATACTAGTTTTCCGAAGTGCCCGCCCTAATTCATTCAATGCAAAATATTGCGGAACAAACTGTTTGACTGTCAAAAAACCAAAACAAAAACAAACACAACGTACTACGCACTAAATACTCCAACCCCATCGAGTTTACTAAAAACAGATAATCAACCGGCTCCGATTTGGAGCAAAAAAAGTTTCGTGACCGACGTGCGTTGACCTTGGGGTCGCCGCAGAGCTTTAACACCCGATCCGCAAAGCTTAAGTGAGTCGTCGTTTGATGATTGTTTCCACTTTTTTTGCCAGCCGAATTGCGCTGCTAATTTCGCTTGACATATAGGGAATGGCGGCGCGCGACGAAATGAACGATTATGTTTGGTTTTGTGTGATATTGTATGATTAATGACCGTGAGAACCAAGTGTTGCAACATATATTGTTCTTTTTTGTTTCAATGTGCGCTGTGTGAATGTTGAGATAGGTTTGAAAATCGTTCTAACATAGCTTTACCTTTTTGTTTTGACTGGAATATGAGCGTTTTAAATTAAACTTGGAACAACATATATAAAGGATACCCATAAACCGAGAATCTACGAGTTCAGTTATTTATGTTATGAAACTAATTCTGTAATTTAAAAAAAATTACTGACCGAACTTCGTTAATCGGTGTTTTAGTGTTTGAGGTTTACTCGATCCTGTAGTGTCCAGTTGCTTTTTTAGGACAAAATTCTCACAATTGTTGGTGGTTGGTCCTAATCATGTTTTAACATTACTCAAAAGATGTTCTAAGAGGCAACCAAAAGTTTTTTATAAGCTGAAATGCTCGCTTTCGAAGGTTCATATTGATTGAATAAAGGTTTTCGAAGGCAATAGGAATGAAACTAGATTTTTGATCAATTTTAAAGAATGCTGTCCAACTGTGTTTTGAAACTTAAGGATTACAATTCTCATTTTGAGCTGATTAAGCTTAAATGGAACTGTTTAAATAATTTTTTGTTGAAGCTTGGACATGTTAAGGGTAATTTTTTATTGTTTTGCTAAAATTTAAAACAATTTTATTTGAAAGGTGTAAAACATCATCACGATGTATACGTTTGATCAACAGCCCCTCCCAGCCTTAACGAATGGATTGACTTGTATCTCAATGAATTGATTTTTTTTTCTAAATTAAATCCAATTGAGTTCGTATTTCGCGCATCCAAATCAATTTTCATGCTACGAATCGTATAGCATCGATAAATCATCTTACATTCCGCCATGACATGGCAGTGGCGCGATCTCGATTCGGTTGAGGAGCCTTTCGACAGCGCAACAAACGGTCGACAAATTGCGCAGGTCAGTTGCTACTGCTCGAAGAAACCATGCCTGACGGCTACCGATGCCAATCTTCAACAATAACGAAATGAGAAGATGAAAAACCCGTGCCTAACTTAAAGGCTCCTGGGACTATTCTGGTGGTCGGTTCATCATTCATGGGTCTCAGGACGGAGGTCTGTAGAGGTTTGGTGAGGTCTGACATTCGAAGGTGGACAAAACCATCAGACAGCTCTCTACTACATGAGATAGCTTTTACTTCTTAGCTTATATCAAGAAAAGCTAAAAAATAACAGCATTTTATTCACTCCCATCCTCAAACAGTTTTTTAACTCAATAATTGAATCTGGACGTTACCCAGATTGCCTAAAAACCCAGATTGCTCAAATACTCTTATTGCAATTTCTGAACTTGTGGATTCCATAATTAAAGAAATTGATTCCAAAAATATAGTTGGTGCTTTATTCTTGGACCTGAAAAAGGCGTTTGATACGCTTAATCATGGCATCTTACTGGAAAAATTAAATAAATATGGAATAAGGGGCAAAGCAAATGATATAATTCACAGTTATCCTTCGGATAGGAAACAATATGTAGTTGTTCAAGGAGTAGAGAGTGAAATCAGAAATATTAGTGTAGGCGTCCCACAAGGCAGCAATATAGGGCCACTACTCTTTCTTTTATATATTAATGATCTATGTAAACTTCCACTTTTAGGTACTGCAAGGCTTTTCGCCGATGACACAGCACTTTTCTATACAGGAAAATCTCCGAATGTCATAATCGATAACATGGAGCATGATTTAAAATTACTATCCGCATATTTTAACAGCAATTTGCTATCATTAAACTACACAAAAACAAAGTATATGATATTTCGCTCGGCCAGGAAAGTCTTACCACAATATAGAGACCCTAGCATGAACCAGTTTGTTATAGAAGAAGTAAAAAACTTCAAGTACTTAGGTATTCACTTGGATAGTACTCTTTCGTGGAATTCCCATATAAAAAATCTAGAAAAAAGAATTTCTCCTCTTTGTGGTGTCCTCTGGAGACTACGACGTTTTGTGCCTCAACATGTCTTGTTGAAATTCTATTACGCTTTTATCCATTCAATTTTACACTACCTTATCTCAGTTTGGGGTCGAGCATCTCAATCACATTTACAAAAGCTGCAATCCTTGCAAAACAGATGTCTAAAAATATTTACAATCTCCCTATTTTACATCCAACCAAACTTATTTACTCCTCCAGTGCTCATAACATCTTACCATTAGTAGACCTTTGTGACTTCCAAACTATCATGTATGTTTTTGACAATATGCACTCATCAAATACCATCCAAAATATCAACTTTAGAGCTGCAATAAGAACACACAATACTCGTCATTTAAATTATTTACAACGCTGTCGGTCATTAACAACTTTAGGACAGAAAAGAATTTCTATCATCGGACCAACCAAATATAATAACTTACCCAAGATCTGAAAGAAACTAATCGTCGATCCATATTCAAAAACAAACTGCTTCAAATGTTTAAAAAAAAAAAATAAGTCGTTAAACAAGTCGAACAAAGCTAGCTTTTAGTGTAAAGATTTATAACTTTGTAGCGTTAGTTCTGTATAATTTTTACTTGAAGTGTTAGTTTTTTTTTTAATTTAGTATAGTTTTATTGTATAATTAGTTTAACTTTGTTTCATCATGAATCTCTTCAAAGGAAACTTTTTCCATTGAGATTCATAGTGTAAACTAGTGTAAATAATATTCATCACATTTCCTTGCAATTAATTAAATATTTTTTGTGTTCTCAGTATGAGTAGAATTTGCTCGCGTATTAATTTTTCTTTTTCAATTGCTGCCAGACGTGCTGAGAACAGTAGCGTCCATTACCAGGGGGCTCAAATGAGCCTTTTGGTGTGGGGGAGTGTGGTGGGCCGCTACAAAAAAAAAAACTTCTCTCCTAAAAAAAAAAGAAAGAAAAAAAAGACTACCACTTCGTGGTTTTTTACAGAGCATTCGGTAATTTTTACCAAACAAACGGTAATAAAAACCGAATAATATTTATCGAACTTACCTAGACTGAGTCGATTTGGGGTAATTTTTTAATTTCTCAAACCCTGGGGTCTTAAAAGCTTCTTTTTAGTTCTAAACTCATCTATGATTTTTGCAGAATTTTTAAATAACGTTTACATGAGTAAATTCGAACTTTTAGGTTTGTGTGGGAAAATTGAATATTTTGTTGTGCAGAAAAATCCTACCATTTTTGTTTCTTCTGCTGATGGTATTTTTGGTAGTTTATAAATTTTTTAAAGACAAATTTTCAGCTGAGCAGCTTTGTTGAATACCGTAACTTCGTATCTAATTAAGTAAAATGTTGTTAGCTGTTGAATAGGAGTATGTCTTTTGGCATTGACAATAACGAGCAATGGCGCTACATCCATGGTCGATGACCAGGGAGGGGAGTAAGGAAATTCAAAATTAATGTGTTCTGAAATTTTGATTTTTTTTGTAAAATTCTCCAATTCCAGCCACAGTGGGCGCGACCAAGTAAAGATGAGTAGTAAATCCCGAGTAGACTTTTATGGCACAATTAAGGCAAATTTTGCTATCACGCCTCGAGAGCCAAATTTGCTCTCATTTTGCTTGACATAAGGTGGTACACAGCAAAAATGAGAGCACAAATTTTCATACTTGTTTAGCAAAGTGATACCAAATTTTGCTAAAACTGAGACCCTAATTACAGCTCATTTTTCGAGAGCTTGGAGAACACAATAATGCCAATATAAGGCATCAATTAATTTTTAATGATAGCAAAATTAGTCATTAATATGCTCTCAAAACTTTTGAAAAAACTGGTATCGTTTGGTTATAAAAATAAAAATTGGCGTCTCTTTGCTTACTTCGAATGAAATTTTTGCTCTCTTATTTGCTGTTTACCATTTAATGTCAAGAAAAGCAAGCATTAATTTGACTATCAACGCGTGATAGGAAAATTTACTTAAATTTTACCAAAGAGATTTCCTAGGGTCGAAACGAATCGACCTTCAATATTTTTTCGTTTAACTGAACGCCTTAAGTTATACTAAAAATAACAAATATTGCGTTTTTAGACAGTAATTTGATAACAACAAAACGAAATAAATTTGTACAAATTGGAAGGAAAACTTTTTTACCATATACCATTGAGTTGTCTACACAAAGACGTTAAACAAGCATAAAAGATCAACAATATACTCTAAAGTCTGTTTTTTGACTGCTTCTGAATCAGATTTGCTGATTAGATTGATTTTCTTTTCGGATTTCTGAATTTCAACTGCAATCAATGAAGTGTTTCTAAGAAGCGCGATGTGATGTTAGTTTTATTTATTGGTTACCCAAATACAAAAATTATGAAAATTTTACAACTATCATCTTGAAAGGGCATTTTAAATAATAATTACGTTAACATTTTTTTTTCTTGTTATTATAGAAATTATCTGCAATGATCTGCATGAAATGAATCTATTTCATGCCTACCGGTGTAAAACGCCTGAAGGCCAGCAATGAAATTGCACTTTAAAAAATATTTCAATGTCATGAAAAATTAACTCTTTGAAATGTAATTTCATACTTTGGGCCGCAACGTGATAGCCTACTTGAAGGCGCGGTCTTATTCGGATGTTCAATTGTTTGGTTAACAATTTTCCCGTTTGTGAAATATGATTATGAATTCAAAATGCTACTTTCACTTACCTTGTACACTTGCAAATAATGAAGTGTCAAATACAATGCTTTTTCCATGGTTTAATCTAAACTGTTTGGAGACGGTTCTCTCGCCGAAATTCGCTGTCAATGTACGAAAATAAATTTCCATTAACTTAATCCGTTTGATTTGCGTCATCGTCAGCATTGTTTCAGCCAAAATAGTTCCGGGAAGTGGTGGGGCCGAATGGAGCGTGCTCATATTCTTTCTTTTTAAGGAGAATTTCTTAATACATCTGGGAACAGATTTTCCAGCATCAAACGCAGTGAAATTTCCAACAGCAGTGGCACTTCCAGCTGCTGGAATATAGTTTGCAAGCACATTGGAATGGTCCACACGATCGGAAGCTATTATAAAACTGATTTTCCAGCATCTAATTGCGGATCTCATAAGGATGCTCAAGCAAAAAATTTCAAACCTAGAAAAAAGGATAAAACATCATCATACTAGAGTTAACAATGTTGGCATACTTACTTTCCCAAAAAGCGCTTTTTCTTTGGCAGGATCAGCTTTTCTAGCATCTGCATCGACATCTTATTAGGCTCTTCGGCTTCTTTGGATTCTGGTACCCCGGGAACTCAGCATTTTCTGATTTCATCCAGCGTTCAGAAGAGTATCACTCAGGTTTCTCCGGCACCAGTACTTATTCACAAACCGTCGAGCCAGAATCGAAAATTAACAAAACAATTGACGTGCGGAATGTTTTGTTTATAAAATCATACACGCTCATTTCAATTTAATCATACTTAGCTGAATAATCCATACATTTCAAATTAAAATATAATTCGATATTTTACAAATTTCGACTAGCTATTCGAACTATCCTTTTTTAAATGTGTAACTCAGAAGAATCTTAATGTCTGTAGCTTAATAATTGATAATGTTGTATATGATTAAATGAAACATTTTTACAACACTTTTATGAAAAATTTATGGATATGATTCTTGATGCTTTAATTAACTGAATTCTGGGGGAGGAAGACTGAATAAAAAAAGAAAAAAAATCTTTCAAACGTCAAATTTCTTTCATCAATCTACCGACCAGGGCGAAGGTTTAAAACTATGCTTTCTTGTTCAGTGATTTTTAATAAAACTTGTTTGATGTTGAAAAGCACTTGTTTTGCATAAAAAAATGATTTAATTAGGTTTTGTTATGCTCTGGCAAATTCTTGAATGATCAGGCGTATTGGTCGTCAAAGTTTTAAAGCTGATAAATAAAAATGGTTTGATTAATGGTTGTTCTAAAAATATAGCTAAATCTAAATGAAGCACCTAAACAACTGAGTTACATGACTCGCTACACGAAACTGATAATCTAAAGATAAAATTTGAACGATTACAAATCTTTTCAACAATTGCTGGCTTTTTGCCGAACAGTAAAAAAACGATACAGCAAATTTCAGTCTTCCTCCCCCAGGCCGAACTTAAAATTGATTAAATATCAACAGCGTTCTTATCAACTTTATTTCAATTTAAAGCGAAGAAATTATTTATGAACATTTTGGTGACAATTGTAATTTCTTCAATCCATTCTGTCATTTTTTCCTTTTTTTATAAATTTTAGGCACTTCTGTTTTTTTTCGAATTGCTTGCACTCGATGCAGTTTGTCATTAAAATTTAAGTTTTTCCAATTTTTTTAATATTTTAATTCTTTTATTTAGAAACCTATTGATAAATTACTAGAGTACCCGATTGAAAATTATGTTTTCAATGCATTATCAACATTTACAGTTCACATGTCGTTTGGAGTGATTTGAGATTTATTTTAGGTATAAGGCAACTTTGAAACTATCCATACAAATTCATCGTTTTTATGAAAAACGGCTAAGTGTACCAGAAATCAGATTTTTTGTCAAAAAAAAAAATATTCTTGGCAATACCAAATCTCGACATTTTATGCATTTCTAAGTCTTTTGGCATAAAAATTAAAATTTCGTTTTCCCGATTAACTGCCGTATCATAAACTACACCAAATTCTGCTAGCAGTTTGCTTTTACAGCTAATTTTGCTTTCCGCTTGCTATAAAATAAACAATGTTTGATACCTAACTGATGCCTTATTTTGCTTTCCTGAAAAATCTAACAGCAAATAATGCTGTCATTTTGCTGTCGACACCTTATTCTGGTCTCAGTTTGCTATAGATATTGGCATCAAAGTCTGCTCGGGATGTACTTCTACTACTCAATGCTGACCAGATCTGGCGGTGTATGTATCATTATGACACTATTTGAAGTTTGGTGGCTTGGAACTTTTGTCGGGTGCATCCAAATAAAAAAAATCTTGAAAAGCCTTCAATGAATTTTTGAATTCTTCAATTTAGCATCATTACTTTTTTTATGGACGCACTCTGAAAGCCCAGGAGAAAAAATCCCTATTCAAACCTTAGTGTCAATTTGACACTCCTCGCTTAGAACCTCAATATCTCTCTTGTTTCTCAACCGATTTTTACAAATTTACAGTTTTGGAAACCTCGTAATGTAACTCAAATATGTTTCTCAGATAATATTCACCTACAACACTTCAGTTTTCCGTTATTCAAAATCAAGGAAAAAAAAATCGAAGAAACATGCTTCGAAAAAAAATAATGTAAACCAGCTACGAAATGCTAAAAAAAATTTCACTTAATAATGAAGAAAGCTGTAAGAATTTTTTGAAATTTATTAAGATCATGTAAAAAAGTAGTGTAAAAACCGTACTTTTCAATCAATGAATCGTCGAAATTGTTTAAGTTACTCCAAATCAATTTTGAAAAGAGGATCGAAAAGTTGACGTGATTTTACTCATTTGTGCGTTTTAAGATTTTTAAAATACGAAACACAGAATTTTTGACGAATTTTCAAAGGTAGCTGTTTTTAACCCTTTTGTCAATTTGCAATTTCTCAAATTTTCTTGCACCTCAATTCCACCTTGCGCTGGATTTCGATAATATTAACGCGAGATTTCCCTAATAAATTTATATTCACCAGAAAGGTAATTTCGTTAAGTGAAATTGTTTAAGCATTTCGTAGCTGATCTACAATCTTTTATTCCGAAGCATATTTTTTGGATCTTGTTCTTAGACAACGCTCTTCTCTGATTGATTATTTTGCTTTGTCATCAGCGATATCCTTTTTCGGTATAATAAAGAAACTTTTCGTAGTGAGAATCAGTCATATAGCTTTCTCTAACGATGATCTTACATAAACGTTTTTTCAATCGTTGCACCGACGCTCGTTGCAAGTATGTAGCCATAGTAATTCGCGGCAGTTCAAATGTCAAACAGCCGCATGAATGACTGATATTACATAAATATTCTGCAGCTATTCGGTACCAGGAAAGCAGAGAAGAGAGCCTTCTACTATTTGTTCCTCGTTTGGTTTCAATGGATTCACATATGCTTCAACTACGAATCGAGCTCTCAGGGCAGCCCCAGGGTAGGTTTCGATTTTTACCATAGAGCCCTATCGCCGCCATACACATCTTCTATTCTGTAGCCCCAGTAGCTTTCCAGGAACATGTTTAGATATCGATACAGACGAATCGTGCTTTTTGATTCAAATCATCCGTATCTGGCGAGAAGTGAAGGGTTTCGCAATGCATGAAACATTGATGAGGAAACCGAAAATATTCCTTTTTAAATTTAAGGAATTGTGAAAGTTTATAACATGTATTGTAAGAAGGTTAATAATCTGGATTTTAAACAAAAAAACCCAGATTTTAGTTTTCATCATTTAAGGAATATAAGTTATAAATCAAATCGGAATTCAGATTCAGAATTCTTGATTTTATGATTCAGAATTCAAAAATAAATTCGAGATTCAAAGTTCATGTTCAGAATTAAATTTGATCAATATAGATCTCGGAAATGGTCACTATTCGAAGGTTTGTCTTTACATGGCGACCGTTAAAAAATTAAGACCTACAATTTGCTATCGCTGTTCGTGCTAAACTAAGGCTTGGCACGATTTCAATCTCTTCGCCAAATCTTTCGGCACCTATCTGTAATTCAATTCATTATTTCAAGGTAAATCGCGTTCATCACACCCAATCAAACAGCTTAATCCCACTAACAATCAGCGCAAGTGCCAAAGTGATTTCCTAAGCAGGAGAGACACAAACAAAACTACAAACCAATAGTAATTGCCATTAGTCATACACCCAGCATGATCGAATGGCACCCCCAGTGAAGGAGCCAAAACGAAAAAAACCCAGAAACTTGGTTCATCTTACCAACTTTTTTTTTTCGTTTCGATTGCAAACCAAACAACTCGTTAGGTATCTAACTCGCAGCATCAAATAATTACTAAATTACACCTCCTAATCTAGCGCCGCACAAGCGCGATGCCCCAGAGACCTCCAAAAAATCCACCTCGTAGCTGAATCAGCTAACTTGGCGCAAAAAAATTGGCACATCTTAAAGAGCACCTTCCTCCTATTGAGTTGATTTTTGTTTCTCCTCTTTTCTGGGGGCAGCCTCCCAACCTTCCGGAAATAAGTGTCAGAGTGAAGATTCACTCTTCACAAGTGCCAGAGGCAGCGGGTGGGTTGAACAACTGAGGCCTGAGGCCCCAGACCCAGAGCCGTGGCTAAATGATGTTCGTTTGTTTTATTAAGTTTCGCGTTGCTGATGTTAATTCAAGCGAGCATTATTTCTGTTTATGATGATGATGATGATAGCGATCATCATATCGTACCGACCGACCCCAGAACGAAGGCGTTCATTCTTTGGGTCTGTGGGGGGTGGGAGTCTCAAACAACAATATTCAACGCCCCAGGGTGTGTAATACCTTGCGCTACCTACCCGAAACAATCGGAGGGAGCCCACCATCATTCAGAACATCGCATCGCATTGCAAAGTTCTTGTATTTTGATGAATGCAGTGCTTCGTATGAATGAGATCTAATGCGATAGGTAGGTGCCTTCTCATATCTATGTGCAAGTGGGTTCATATTTGCATAGATCCGGTAACAGGTACCTTCTTACGGCAGGCCGAGATGTCTTACTTCACAACTGAACCTGTGGGTTATTTTTAAAATCGTGATTGAATCTTTCTCGAGCTCGGAATGAGTAAGGGCTTAGTTTTACTTGATCTCTGATATCCTCGTTCGAGTGAAATATTAAGATCTAGGAACGAACCCACTTACAACATGCATAGTAGGTGCAGTTCAAACTTTTAATCCGTTTAGTTACCGGTTTGCGGTTCCCATTTGAAGTTTATTTTTTGGGGTCGCAATTTTCTCTTTTTAAAATTTGTACTTTCATAAATTTTAGTGTGACACTGTTGCGGTGAAAACTAATTCGAGTGGCTACATCGTCAGTTTTGAGTACTTATTTGCTGTTACGTACGGTGGTAATTTTCTTCTTTAGATCAGTGGTTTTCAAAGTGCTCCCTACCGACCGCCCCCTTAAAGGGGGGGGGGGGGGGAGGGGGATGTAATATAAACTTTAAGACCCTTGAATGCCGCACGACTTTGAACCAGACTCAAATTGAGATATCAAGCATTAGTACTATTGTTTACGTTATTTCCCCGGCTTAAGAGTAATTAATCTGAATTCAAAAATGAAAATTAATGGTAAACATAGAATTTTGTTTACCAAAATTTAAGATATATGATTTGATATCAAAACAAAATAATCAATCAGTTTGTTTAAGTCAAGGCCGTGCAAATGGCGGAGGCCGGGGGGGGGGGAGGGTGGGGGGTGGGGTTATGGGTTCAAATCCCCCTCCTCGCCCTTACCGGAAATAACTTGATCCCAAAAGGTGTTTGAAAATAAGTGTTAACGAACAAGTCAAAAAATTGGCTCGCCTCCAGCGAATTTTAATATTAAAACTATAAAGACATTTCATTTTACAACACTTTTTTGAATTTTGAATTGCATTTCACAAAAATTTTGTTTTGAAACTTAAACTTTGTCACACAAAAACCGTACCTCATCTTTTAAATGGGTTCATAATTTTAAACCAACCATTTTAACTTCAAACATTGTTCATCAATTATTGTCATCAAGCTGGTAGCCATGAGATCAGCCTAATCACCAGAATGAGGAAAAAAAAATTAAAAAAAAACTTCCATTGCTTAGTTACTAATAAATTTGATTATAAAAATTTGTTAGTGACATGACAAAATTTTTGCTGAAATTCAGCCTCATTTTTATTTTGTGACTCTTGTTCTCTGAATTCAAATATTCAATGAATTTTTTTTTATCATATTTTGTTTTGAAATAACTTTTGAAAATAGGTAAACTTTATTCACGAAATTCCAGCACTTCTGGGAGAAAACTGTAAAACATTAGAGAAACTTTACAAACAAAGGCTTTGAACCAATTATCAACTTTCTCGAAAACCGCAAGTAATTCTGCTGAAAAAGGTGTAGAAGTTTTCTTTTTATTTACTTTTTGCCATTTTGTAAAATATGGGAATTTCGACGAATTTCAAAATAGGTTTAAATCAAACTGAACTTTAGATATTTTTCAAAGCTAAAGTCAAATCGTTTCGCCAACCTCAACAAATTTGTTAAATGAATTTAAACCTTTTGAAATTTACTTTAGTAAATAAAAATGAAATGATCAGAATATCTAAGCTTAAACATTATTCCTCGATTACAAATTCAGAATCACCCTAGTAACCATAAGCATTAAGCCATAACCTTTAGTCAGCATTAAATCAACATTTCTAATGCAACTTAGCATTATATCAACATTCATAATGCTTTTTAGTTTTAAATCAGCATTATTAATGCATGGAAGCAATAAAACAAGTGGTGTGACCCGAACCCGAACCCGAACCGTACTTGAAGTATGGGTTTTTTCACCTACCTTATCAGCATCAAGAGTAGTCGAAATGGTAAAGGCACAAGGAAAGATAAAGGCTGCTGCGGGATTCTCGGTTCGAGACTCATCAAAGGTAATACATTATTCAATTATAATCACTCCTCATTTCATAGAACCCTTCATTCAGCAGGTTGATTGATGTTGTAGATAATGATTTTATTTTTAAATTTTTGTTCATTTTTATTAATAATAATTAATAAAGATTAATTTCCCATTTTTAATTTCCGTTTCACATCAATCATGATCAATCAATTAAAAAATTAAAAGGTGTTCTTAGTATGCATTGTCAATGGTTTTATACGGCTGGCGAAAAATGACGTTTTGATGGTGCTCTAATTCAGCATTTGTATTGCTTATTAAAGGCTATGTTGTGATAGCATTTATTCAGCCCGCTATTTCGCCTTTTGAGCATTAATTCTGCATTAAATACGCATATAGTGCAAAACAAGCATTTATTCAGAGCTATATATGGGAATATAGTGTTGCTTAAGGGCTATGTTTAAGTGCTTATGGTTACTTGGGCAGCTTTTGTTTTTTATGTAGGTTTCTTGTTTCATCAGTTATCGGTGGTTGATTTCACTCAAACTTGATTCATTTTTAAACTTATGAACGCTATATCATCAAAACTATAGGTGATAAACAAAATCTGACAAAAGATCCGAGTTCAGGACGCCTAATTAATCAATATCAGTTATTTAAAAGTAGGCAACAAAAATGCCGTTCCCTTGAGTATCAATAAAATGTTACAGTTAAATTTTTGATTTTTTTTATTTTTTTTTTATAAATGTTAAAAAATTATCTACTTCATCTTTATACTCATACTCATACTTTGCGATGGAGCTTCATGGACTAGACGGCTACCAATATTATTGGTATGATATGCAACTGAATCGGAAGTTGAGATGAGCAGGAATTTTGGCGGTTGTACATTTCTGTGCTGGTGATTCTTTTGCAAATCCGGATAAGCTTTTTGCAGCGTGAACTTCCACAAAACTGTGATTGGAAAATACCTCAAATTGATGAATATGGGCTTCAATAAACCTGGAAAATTAATATTGAGACTAAATTTGGTTTTAACTGCAAGATAGTGCTGCCATCTACGACTTGAATCTGGAAAAAGTGTGGTTTACTAAACAAAATCAAAATTTTTGATTTCCAACCTATTTTTTCTGATTCAAAATTCATTCAGAATGTTTGTTTCATCATTTCACGTCATTTTAATGAAGAGAGTAAGAAGTTTGGTAAAGAATTACAGCTCAAATATCAAATTCCTTAACGCTAGAGGAGCATCTCTTAAAAGCCCCTTTTAAAACCTTTGAAAACCTTTGAAATTCTGGAAAACTCCTTAAAATGCAGTTATCTATTCAAATAATTTATAGAAGCATTATTATTCACTTTTACACAGTAAATTTTTAAAAATAATCTTGTTTTGTTGAAAAGCTCAAGTGGTGCTATTCTTATTTCGCACCCTTTTTTTCATATTTTTGGTCCTCAACGCCAATTGCTACGTCCAAAAAAAGGAAACTTATGCTTGATGTATCCGTTAAGCAATTCAGAACAAACTGTAGAAGAAAATTTTCGTAATTTTCAATCATTCATTTTCTAACAAGCAAAACACATAGTGGTGCTATTCTTATTTCGCTCACTGTATTTTGTATAAATGTTTGAAAAGAATTCACCATGTAAATTTTTTTTAATAAGTACAGAGCCCCTCGATTTTTGCAACATGCCCGAACATTTTGTGTTGCCAAAACCGAACGGTTTTTTCCTATTTTTTTCTCTTTTTTTTATACAAAATAACTTTTTTTTATTATCATTAACGTTAATCTTAGTCACTTTCCAACCATTTTAAATCCTTTATTATTTTTTATCATGTTTTTGGTACATTTTGCACTATTTTTGTTTTGTGTATAATGTTTGTTTTTTTTTGTCATATTTGCTATTTCCGTCATTCTCATTCATTTTATAGTTGTTTTTTTTTATTTTTGTAATTTTAGTCTTTTGTTTGTATTTGCTTTTAAACTTTATTGATTTTTCATCTGTTTGTCATTTCAAAGTGCTTTATATTTTTAAAAAATGTCATATAAATTCAGCATACACCTGGGCAATCGACAACCCTTTCTATAGTTTGGTTCCGACACTTGGAAGATGTTTGATAGATGTTTGGTCAACATGATGTCGTCAGTGAATGTCGTCGGCACTTATGTTGACGAAAACTCCGGTTTGGGGATTCAGCTACAATATAAGCTAAAGCAAAAAATATATTCTAAACGTTTCTGGCTTTTTAAGTAGAGAAGATTTAATATTTAATTTCTTTGTCATGGCAATGCAACGATTTGTCTTGAAATCTGGGATGAAAGACTTCAAGACTTCAAGATAAATCTGATAAGAAATTAATTCCATCAAAGCTAAAGTGCCTGAAGGCTACTGTCAACGATTACTCTTGACATTTAATGTTTGGCGATTTTCGATATAAATTTAGAAAGCAGAAAAGTATATAAATTGTTTAGCAAAAAAATTAAAATATATGCCTCAATAAACTGACAACTTATACATCTCCTTAAATGGGTACGATCTGAAGCAGGTACTCAAATATCAACAAATTTTAGAAATGGTCACAAATGACAACCTAAGCGTCTTTGAATTGCTTATGTGTCATACTGACAGCCAAGAGCGCAGTAGGGTTAGAACTTATTTACACTCAAAGAAGGGGTTGCAAAATTTCAATGCCAAACGAAGCAAACTTAATGCCAAAATTGTGCAGAAACGTGCATTGCGCCAATGATGACATGATTGCCTTTGTGGTTACTTGTATTTGTATGAAGCCTCGAGCGCTCGAGCAAAATGATGCATAAACTATACATATAAACATTCAAGAGAAATTAGATTTTTTCCGGGAATTCATTCTATCGGATAACGAACAAGGCAAAAAAATTCACATTCACATTTTTGCGAGGTGCAAAGAGTTTAAGAGCTAATTTAAAATTACTTTGGGGCGCTGATTCCGTACATATGGAATTAGCTTTTTTCTCATTAGCTTTTGTTTTCGAGATAATATTTCAAAATAGGTTAAAAATTCATTAAATAAATTCCCGCACCTCTTCAGCATAATTATAGAAGATTACAAAGATTTTTAAAATAAAGCTTTTAACTCAATGATAAACTTCTTGAAAACCGCGAGTATTTTTTAATTCTGCAGAAAAAAAATGTAGCAATCTTCTTTTTTACCCCTTTTTCCAATTCTGCAAAATACGAGAACTTTAACGAAATTTCTAAAATAATTTTATTGAAATGAAATTTTTTAAGTTTCTTGAAGCATAAGTTAAATCGTTTTGCAGTCTTCAACAAAGTTGTTAAATGAGTTAATATCTTCAATATCAAATACTCAAAGACTTTCTCGAATGACGTCAACAATAGGTGTAGTCTCATCTATTCAAATTGCTAAAAATTTTAGAATTAGATTTTTAAAACCGTTGTATTTCTGAAACTTAAATATCTAGACGAAATCTGAAGAATCATTTGAATTTAGTGAGCCAAAATCTTAAAAAATCAGTTATTAAGAATATACTGCCGTTCCCAGCAAAGTTGTCCCATGTGAAAAAACGTGCAAACGAGAAAAAACGCGATTGAAATTTCAGATATATTTCCAATTTTTCTCTCAAACTAAAAATTCACCGACATTTTTTTTTTCGTAGTGAACAGTTCAAGGTAATCAATTTAATTTTTTTTCTGCCAAAAAAATTACTTTTTCTTCAACAAACGGAAAATTAGAGACAAAAATGCTTTGTGTGACACTTTTGCGTAGAAACAGAACGCATACCGATACTTAGTCTAGTTCTACGAAAAACTGTCACACGGCTACACTTTTTCTTTCATTTTAAAGGCTCGTATAGTTTCTATTTTTCCCATAAAATCAAGTTAAACCGTAATTTGGGAAATACATTCCTCTTTGCTTATAAAAATGTATAGTTCAGTTCAGTATCGATCCTGTAAGTAGTGCCTGCCGAAAAGTGTTAGTGAAAATTTCTCTGAATAAATCACGCAAGGTTCCTCGTTCCTCTTCCACTCTCTATTTTAGTGTTTGAACTCATCTTAAGGGAATTTTTTGATAAAGTTTGCATTTTTCATAGAACTTTCTCTAGTGTGACATTTTTGCGTAGAACTATTAACATATAGCACGTTTGATGAAAATTAGGAATAGTTCAGAACAAAGTATACTTGTTTGTGTTTTTATTCGAAATTTAACACTAATAGAGACCGTTTCCAGCAAAAAAGTGAAAATGACCCAAAGTCACATGGACAGTTTTGCGTGGAACGGCAGTGTAGAGACCACAAACGCTGTTCTCTTGTGCAATTTATTCCAGAAACAAAAAATAAATGAATAAAAAAAAGCCGACGGAGAGTAGGTTTCGAATCCAAAACAACTGTCATTTTGTCAGTTGCACTGCTTCCTTGCCGTGTGTTCTACCTGGGTAAGGAAGAAAACGAGGGCTAATAACACTAGTTTACAGCATTTTTGAACTAAGTAATTTTTAATGTGAAATCGGGCGCTGAATCCGAAAATGAAATTGAAAAAAAAATCTCAGTAGGACAGTTTTTGAGCTATGCTTCAATTATGAAATTTTGGACAAAAGTACTTGTTCTTAGTTTAAAATATCTTGGACTGCATGACAGTAATTACAAATTTCTTTTTTGCATATTGAAGATGAATAAATTTTCTACTCTAGTACTCAGAATGAAACGAAGCCTTTTCAGAAAAGAAGTACTTGGAACCCATTGAGTGATGTCTCCAAAAATTGGCTTCAATTCCGCAAAAAAAAGTAATTTAATTTCACCTGAAGCTACCGATATCGATTGGCCCATCCACGACAGGTTCCGCTATAAAACACCCACTCAGGCCGCCAAGAAGTTTTCTCGAGAGTCCCAAGATAACACCTCCAAACGAAGAGGCGTTGAAGGGTAGCACAAATCAGAATCCAACAAACGACGAACGACCCACATACCATTATTTCGAGATTGTGATCCTTGCGGAAAGAATGATTCCCGGAGAAAAACTTGAGCACTCCTTCTCAAGACATCACTCATCAAATCAGGTTGAATCGTATTCAATTTGGGGCTGCCATGTTGAGCAACACCTAGACGAAAGACTACTAGGGTGACATAAAATAAATTCAGAAAAACAAAAATTTCAAAATTCTGTGATCAGTAACACAGATCACTTTGACGAATATTTGATAAAAATACTGCGAAATTGTTACATATTTTGTAAATCCGCAGCTTTGTCTTTAACTGTTATTTTAAAAATTCCGTTATTCAGATTTAAAAAAAAATTAAATTTTAAGTATTATCTATACTAGTGAACCTGTATATAAGAGAAGTGACATCTGAAACACAAAATTCCAATCGAGCAAAAGAACTGTCAAAATCGATTCCGATCGATCCGAGCATTTTGTCGCAGAGCTTTTACCTTTCTTATTGAAAACTCAACCAATGAAGGTATTGCGATTGTTGTTATAGTTCAAACAGATAATTTTTTAGCTGGTCATATGAATTTATGATTAGGTGCAATTTTTTCTTTAATGCTTTGGTGAATCATGTTTCTAGTTAGAAAGCTAACTGATTATTAACGAAATTGAAGTCATTCATACCGTTTATCCTTCGGGCATCGAGTTCAATGTTATTTTGTTGGATTAAGGAGCGTTCACTTTAGAGCTTGAACATTGAGCCAGAAAACAGTGCTGGGAATTTTTTTATCCAAGATTTCGGCGATGTTGCCACATATTTCATTTTAAGAGGGATCAGATGTCGCTTCTCTTATATGAAGGTTCACTAATCTATACATATAAAAATGAATTTCTGTCTGTCTGTTTGCCTGTTCTCTAAAGACTCGAAAACTACTAAACAGATTTACGTGATTTTGGAGAAGGATTTTGAGGCCGGAGAAGGTTTCTATTATGGTTTGGGATCCCTCCCTCTCACTGGAAGGGGGTCTCTTAAACAAAAGTAGCAAGTGTTCAAAGCTCGAGAACTGATCACGCAAATAAAACTCAATTTAGCATGGGAGTGTATTTCGGTACAAGGAATGTTTTCACGACAGTTTTGGAGGGGGCTCTTTTTTTTTAATAACTAATCAAGCAAATGAAACCAAATTTGGCGGGTACTGGTATAAGGAAACGAGGAATGTCTCTATGATTATTTGAGATTCCTTCCTTCTTCCAATGGGGAGAATGAAAAGGGGGGAGGAGAGCTTCATACCTTTTTAACTGCATAACCCGAATACAATACCAGCGAATGGAATCAAATTTGGCATGGAATAGTATTTGGGTACGAAAAATGCTTCTATGTATATTTGGTATCCCTTACTCATTTAAAGTGGTGGATGAAAAGTGGGAGGGGCGAGGTCTCCCTTGCACCTTTCAGTATTAATGGAGAGCTGATCGATCAAATGGAACCAAATTTGTAGTACGAAAAATATTCTCACCCCTTCATTTGGAAAGAGATAGGGAGGGGGGTGGGACTTCCTTTCAAGTTTATGCATAATTCAAAAACCCACTACGCAAATAAAACCTAGTTTTACATGGGATGGTATTTCAATACAAGAAATATTTCTATGGGAATCAATTACTTTCTTGCAGTAGAAAGAAAGGATTGAGAATGAAAGTAGGAAAAGGGCTTCCATGCATTTTTTATGCAAAATCCGAGAAATTTATCCAACAAATGGACAAAACTTGACATGGAATTTTTTTTATCAATTCATTCAGTTACCTTTTTAAGAATTGAGAGGCATACCGTTAAATTTAAAAAATGTGAGTAAAACATAAATTAAATTCAACACTTATTTTCGATCTGAAACATAAATTTGTCAAAAAACCAGTTATGTCAAAAAAAATATTGCGAAATGATGTTTAAAAACCTTTTATGGAAAAAATGAGATATAGAATTATCACTGCTTGTTTACGCTCTACAATTGGTGATATTGGTACTTATTTTTGAGTGTGACGTCACGAAAGTTCCACCGTTTTCCAATGCATGATATAGTATATGGTATTATATTGTCGAAAATTGGACGTCTCTTCAAATTTTTGAGAAAAATTCAATACAATTGACTTGCACCCGGGTAAAGAATACGTTGTGACGCCACGAAAATAAACTTTCTTTTCTATAAAAAGTTTAAGTCTTTTTATTTCAACATTTTGAATGTTTTTTTTGGATGTCACAATTTGGTAGACGACAGACGGATTGGACCACAAGGACAGGAAATACCGGTGAGAGCTTTCCGATTTTTTTTTATTGCTTTTGCTGCTTTGAATTTTTACATTTTTTAACGAGGAAATATGTGGATTGTGTTAATTTACTGTGTGCCTTTCTACGGGTCGGTATTGTGGAGTCTTCTTATTTATCCTTATAAATACCAATACCTTACTTTACACAGTACCGGAGTAGGATAGACTACAATTGTTTTAGTCACAGGTGGAAATAGTGATGATCAGAAGTTCGGTTTTCACGATCGAGGAATTTTGAGGGTTTTCTTTCATTTTTTTTAAGCAGATGGTGTAATCGTAACAGCCATAGATTGCTTTGAGCGTTAAAAATAATCGATGCAAGAATCCAAAATACATAGTTGAGTTAAACATTTAAGAGTTTTTCCCTTATCTTAATTTCACATCACTTTAATTTTTATTTTTTTTATTTTTTGAGGATATGGTATCAGAATCAAGTCAAAGTTGGGAGTAAGAACAACGAGGTAAGCGAAGTGCAGTTGGTTGGAAGGTAAGATGTAAAAATATGTAACTTTTCATTCATTATATATTTTAAATAGCTTAACTGTATTCTTGGGGATTAGAGGGGGGTAAGATAGGGCATCAAACGAGCGGAAAACTTATATACAATGGATTGTGGGTTTCAGCCAGCCGGAGTATCTCGGCAAATATGGAATCATGAATAGGCTACATAGGTTACTTTTCAGGATTCTTTATTTGTTTCAAACAGTTGGAAGGGAGTGAGATGAGTCAAACCTGTCCCAAGCCAGTGGTAACGGACCCCTTGGCTGTGCAGCAGATGTTGTTTATGAGTTAAGTATGAACAATATTTGAATGTGCGATCGAGACTTCCCGTACCGACTCGGGTCGAAAGACCTACCAGCCACTGGTGGGTCAAACATACATACATACATAACATACATACATTAAAGATGAATAAATTTTCTATCGATCATCTGAACTTCATTTTGCGTACGATCAACAGTATTGTTGATATTATTGATTATAGATGATATGATAGAAGAAAAATGATAGAAAAAGAAAATATAAAAAACACATATTTTTAAGACAAAATTTTATTTCAGCGAAAGTTATAGAATCGATCGTAACACTTAAAAACATTATATTTCTATTAGCCGTAAATGTCAATTCAAAACAAAGACTTCAAGTGGTTATTTATCGAAATAGGTTGAAAATTGAAGAAGTTATGGTTACTTTACCATAACAGTAATTCTTGCATTTTTTAATTATTTAACGAACCGCAGTATACTATTCATGTCGTGGTTCGTTAAATCAATAAATTGCAGAAATTACTGTTATGGTAAAGTAACTATAACTTCTTCAATATTCAACAGAGTTTGATAAATAACCACCTGAATTCTTCGTTTTGAATTGACATTGACAATTGACATACGGTCAATAGAAAATCAGATTTTTTTTAATGTTACTATCGAGTCTAAAACTTTTGCTAAAACAAAGTTTTCTCTAAAAAATGCGTTTTTTATAATTGTATGTTTTTATTATCGACTTTTTTCGGCGAATAAATAACTACACAATTACTTGCCAGTTGGTCTGGACGTTTCGAGCTACTTTTGGCTTTTCACTCATTTTATACCATTTTACCATACTATTTTAAACTTACTTAATCTAGCGATCGTCTACACTACTGTTTGTAGTTATTTGTTTACTTTTGATGTTATGTTTACATTTGTCTGGCAGTGTTTTGATCTTAGGTAAAATGGAATTGTAGGCTGACTTATTTATTAACAACGTCGTTGTCGCCCCTAATTTTGATGTGTAACATTTCTGCACAAATTCTTGTGTTATATTTGGAAACTTTTTCAAGAAAATTCGTGTTTTTAAAGCTAAAAATATGACCATATTCTATGCTATGTTGGGCTACTCCAGATCCTCCAACCTTTTTGTTTTTAACATCGTTTTTATGTTGCTCTAATTTTTTATGCAAAAACTGACTTGTTTCGCCAATATAAGTTTTTTTATATTCTCCACATTTTATGTCATAAACAACATTTGCTGTTTTTTCCTTTGAAATTTTATCTTTAGTTTTTGTAAAAATTGTGTTTTTAACTTTGTCTAAGGACTTAAAGGCAAGTTTTTCTATGGTTCAAAACATAGTTCGATTCCATGAATTTTATGTTGAGTTCCATTTTTCCTCCTTGCGATGGTTTGAAACCAAGTTCAAAATGCAAACTCAAAACTAATCCCATTTGTGCCATTTTTTTCCGAACTGCATTTTGGGTAGCTACGAATAAAGGCATAAAAAAGTTTAAATTAGATTTCGGTTGTCGGTTGTTTTGACCGTTGTCAAAACATAGTTCAATTCTATGAACTAAAGTTGAGTTCCATTTTTCCTCCTTGCGAATGGTTCAAAACGGAGTTAGAACAACGAACTAAAACTAATCTCAGGGAGCAAAACTGAGATCGATCTAATGAAGTAAAAATTGATCTTTTTTTGTGTTGGTTGAACTGAAAGCACTAAGCGAGTTCGGCTGCCGAACTGCATTTTGAGTAGCTACGAATAAAGGCATGGAAAAAGTTCAAATTGGAGCTCCGCTGTCTAACTAGGTTTTGAGTATGTCAGTCAAAGCTTAGTTTTTCGGTTGCCCAGTCGTACTCAAAGTTGAGGGCTACCACCTGAACCTAAACAACTTAATTTTGAGTTTAAAAAAGGGGCGTGTATGAGAAAATTCGTAAAGCAGTGTCTCGTTTGCACCTGTCAGCGTTGCGGGATCTAAATTTTCCCATGCAAACATAATAAAAGTTATGATTTAATAATATAAAAGTTCCATTAAAATTATGCAAAAAATCATGGATAAGTCTTTAACCAAAACGAAACTTTTTAGACCTCAAGGCTTATGAAAGTAGATAATGACCCCAAATTGGCTTAGTCTACTGTTAATATTCGAGCTTTTTCGACTTGGTTGTGCTGGCAGTTTAAAATAGTTTCTTAAACATTCATCTAAAAAAAAATTGTTACGTTCGATTTTCAATGATCGAATACGTTACATTAGACCGCTGCAAAAAATGACTTTTTGCTCCCAGATGTTTTTTCGATGCTTTTTGGGTCACCAAGCATCAGTGTAAAATTTGAGATGATTTGATTGATTCCTGAGTTAGCGCAATGCGTTTTAATTTTGTATGAAAATTTGTATGGAAGAAAGAAGAAATTTTTGAACATTTAATCATCCAGAAAATTCAAATAAGCTTGAAATGAAGTCGGTCTTTGATTTTTGGTTTTGACTATTCTTAAGCTTCATTTTTTGTTTACATGAAAAGCAGCTAAGAATTTCATGAAAAAAGTTATAACCATTTCAAAATAAAAAATCCAAATCCATTGAAAAGTATTTAAAAATTGAAATAAATAATCGATGTTACAAAATAAATATTTTGAAAAATATTTTTTTTATAACTCCGAATAACTTTTCTGGAGGGTAAGTTAGGTTCTTGCTTTGTTGACATGAATAGAACTGCAAGAATCAATGAATATATTTCATCCAAATGTAAATTTTTCGGACAGTACATCTCTGGCGATTTTTGAATGAAAAATTTGGTTTTCCCATACAAATTTCCACACAAAATTAAAACTCGTTGCGCTAATCCAGGACCGAATGGATCGCTTCCAAAATTTTCATTGCTATTTCTGGCAGCAAAAACAAGGGGGGGTGGGGGGGTGGTAGGTGTAAAAATTTAAGAATTTGAAATTCCCATACAAAGCTTGCAGCGGTCTAACGTTACATATGCGGCCCATTAAATTATTTTCAAATGATCCAGGTTTTTGGAGAAATTCAGCAATCCATATTCACTTCCAAGAAATTAGTTGGAATAAATAAAAATTTAACTTTTACTTTTCCATAATGATTTGAGTCGAATTAACGTGATTTTCCAGCGTTTTTTCAGGCCTAGTAATTGACTGCAGGAAGCTTCCTACTGAAATAGTTTGCTGATAGCAGTCAACAATCGAACAGTAGTCGTGACGTTCACACGATTGACGGAATGAATGCGCTGGAGGTATCGAATCAATATTGCACAACCGATCTTCTCGGCTTCGAGTCGGCATAAGAAAAAGCATCTGTCCTATCTGCTTCATGAGAAAAGGGCCTATGTCCCATCATATTTCACTAACGAATGAGAAAGTGACTAGTTGGGCTGCTCCAAGCTATCCAAGTACATCACGAAAAATTTAATTAAGCTCTCTAGTGTTGATTGTGAGCGGATCATCTTGGAGTGACCTTGTTTGGGTGTTGGGGTCTTAACTTCGATTTGAAGTCGTAATATCTTTTCCTCATTTTGATTTATCGACCACTTTTCAATCAAAGTTGTGCAAGATGACGGCAACCTTTAAAAATCAAATTAATATTTTCGGTGCTGATTGATATAAGATGATCGTTACGATTGATTATGAATAGGTAAAAAAACAGATTATAAGAAACTTTGAAATAACACACATCTCTCTAATAACGTTGTTTTACCAAAAGTTTGCTCATACGACGTCAATTGGTTTTTTTCCTCAACATAGAGCAACTGTTAGCACCCTGGTAATAATCAGCTGAAAGATTCCACTGCAAAATTCCTACCCAGTAGCACCAGATGATGCCATTAGAGATACATAGCTACATAAATGCCTAGCAGGCCTCCGACCTTTCATTCATCGATTACTCTCGGTTGGAGGCTCCTCCCCGTTCGGAGCTTGTCAATGATGCTCAATGACCAGGTAACAGATCCGATCTTTCCGAAGACGAAAATAGACGAAAAAAAACACAACTACCAACCGGTAGCTGGATTTGGATTCACCTAATTACGACGAGCCGTTAATGGTTTTTTATTTGAATGTTTGGAATGTAACATTGAAGTGGGACGGTTAATGGATTCTTTCAGTTTAAGTTCTGTTAGGCATTGTGGAGCCTATAGACCGAAAAGTGCCGACAGCGCTCGGAAATTGAGGTCCATCTATGAAAAATATATTAATCATGTCATGGAACGTTGGTACTTGACTTCTTAGTGATGTATAATTGCGACCTCTTAATAACTGTACATGACGTATTTTATTCAGTTGTTCAAAAACTCACTATCGAGTTTTTATATTTGGGAATGAATAAACACAACAGCGTTAAAATCCTCAACAAAATAGTATTTATATATGGAAGGTGTTCCTTATAATGCAATTATAATTTTTAACATACCGTGTGATTTTAACTGTTTGTATCGTTGTTTTTCTTTTGTCACATCATTTATGGAAATTTATGGAACAGAATATGCAAATTTTAATGATATACAATAAGTTCTTTTTCTGAAGAGTTTCATGGTAGTAGCTCACTTAGCATGCCTCGCCTGGAGAAAAATTTTCGCATAATCTTCCCTACATCAGCACATTTTGGCCCGTTGATTAGTGTTAATCAGTATGATTTTGACAGTCTTTCATCGATTATGCTCCTGAAGTGAATTAAAGCACAAAACTTACTTAACAAAAATTATTTTTCTCTTCACAGGGTAGTGAAGTAGGCGTTGACGGAATCGGACGCATTTTTTTTCGCGTGTGTCAAAATCGTAATCGGAAAAATTATTTTTATTCATGTTGTTCAGTAATAAGTGGAATAATTACACAGGTGACAGGACAGTATCCACTGATTGCGAAGCTGGAACCTGTTAAGCCGTCGAATGCCGATGCAGCTCTTCCTAAAATGTCCTATTTAGTGCGAGTGAGTAAGTCTAGTGAGGCGTAGTGTTGTATGGTATGGTTTCCCAGGCACGGTGAGATGAACTTCTAAAGTAGAAATGTTTAAGATTATACACTCACAACACTTAAAGTGGTGTAATAACTGTACTTTTCAATCAATGAAAAAAATTGTCAAAATTGTTTCAGTCACATCAGATAAATTTAGAAAAAGGTATTGAAAAGATGACGTAATTTGGCCCTTTTTTGCATTTTTAGATTCTCAAAATACGAAACACAGAACTTTTGACAAATTTTCAAAGGAAACTGTTTTCGAACTTTTTGGCAATTTTCAATTTCTCAGATTTTCTTGCTTTTAAATTTATTTTTGCTCTGGATATTGAGTATATTAATGAAAAATTTTCGCAATAATTTTTTTTTTAATTAATTATATTCACCAGAAAGCCAATTTCATACCGATTCTAGTGGTGTAATTACATAAGCGCTGCGAAACTATACACAAATATGATGAATATAAAACTAAAAGTGAATCCAGAAAATTTCCAAAACAGGTCTTAAGCCTCATATTGGAAAATTGAATATTTTTTAATTGTATGTACATGAATATTTTTGTTAAAACTAAGAATGGACTCCGAATTTTTTTTAGGTTAGTTACATGAATAAATATTGAAACTGATTTTTTGTGGTGAATTTATCTATTATCACAAAAACAGTGAACAGTTAATATGGACGACCCCTTGAGGCTGACCCCTTATACAAAATTTTACACCTAAAGGGTGATACGGTCAAAATTAGGTCAATATCAACTTGGCGTATTTCTTTTGATTTTGCATTTCAAAAACCTGAACACCCCTCATTTTGAAGGTGTGTGTGTGTGTAGAATGTTGCTCCTATTTTGATTTTGGAATTCACTCTTCAGTTGTCAAAATGCCGTCCGAGGAAGAAGAGCAGCGTATCAAAATTTTGCTCGCGCATCGCGAAAATCCGAGCTACTCGCACGCAAAGCTGGCAAAATCGCTAAAAGTTGCCAAATCAACTGTCACAAATGTAATTGAAGTGTTTGGGGAACGTTTGTCGACAGCCAGGGAAGTCGAAAACCGGAAGCCGCTGAGCCGACAAAGAGAGTTGCCGGTAGTTTCAAGCGAAACCCTAACCTCTCTCTCCGAGATGCCGCAAATAAGCTGGGTGTATCGTCTACAACAGTGCATCGAGCCAAAAAATGAGCCGGACTATCGACTTATAAGAAGGTAGTGACTCCAAATCGCGATGATAAACAAAATACGACGGCCAAAGCGCGATCCCGGAGGCTGTACACGACGATGCTGACGAAGATTGACTGCGTGGTAATGGACGACGAAACCTACGTCAAAGCCGACTACGAGCAGCTTCCGGGACAGGAGTTTTATACTGCAAAAGGAAGGGGAAAGGTAGCAGATATTTTCAAGCACATGAAACTGTCAAAGTTCGCGAAGAAATATCTGGTTTGGCAAGCCATGTGTACCTGTGGCTTGAAAAGCAGCATTTTCATAGCTTCTGGGACCAAGAAATTTACGTGAAAGAGTGTTTGCATAACGTCTGCTGCCTTTCCTGAAGAAACACGGTTGTTCCGTACTGTTTTGGCCGGATTTGGCATCTTGCTATAACGGTAAAAAGGCCATGGAGTGGTACGCTATCAACAACGTGCAGGTGGTTCCCAAGGACAAAAACCCTTCCAACACGCCAGAGCTCTGCCCAATTGAGAAATACTGTCAAGCGAAACCTAAAGAAGACCAAAAAAACTGCTAAGGACGAGCAGCAGTTCAAGGCAAACTGGCTTTCTGCGGCGAAGAAGGTGGACAAGGTGGCTGTACAAAATCTGATAGCAGGGGTCAAGCGTAGGGCCCGGCGGAAGCCTAACTGAATATTCTTCCTGAATTTTATACTAATTAAACTTTAAAAAGAAATTTAATTTGATTTTTTAAATAAAAAATTTCACCGATTTACACGCGTTTTCCCTTGACCAAATTTAGACCGTATCACCCTTTAAAATCGATTACTCGTCTTTTAAAACACGCATGTGCAAATTTTCAACACAATCCGAAAAAAAGTAACGTCAATATCTCGAAAACAATATTTGTCTTATATGGACGACCCCCTTCAGAAGGGGTCATCCGAAAATCAGAAAACGTTTTTCATCATTCCTGGCCCTAATGCGCATCCATGCCAAATTTCAGACTTCTAGCTCTTAAGATGGCTGAGTCTATAGTGGTCAAACAAACAAACAAACAAACATTCAGAAATTGCTTTTTATATACAGATTTCACAATTTTATTTTTCATGTTTTTGTAAAGTATCACAGAGCATATGTAAACACCTTTAGAATCGGTATGAAATTGGATTTCTGGTGAATATAAATTTATTGCGAAAATGTTAAGTAAATGTATTCAAAACCCAGTGCAAAGTTTAGCATTAGAAAATCTGAGAAATTGCAAATTCAAAAAAAGTTCGAAAAACACCCAGCAAACATGGAATCGTATCAGAAATGATAACTTAAGTCGTTTATAATGGTGTTGCGAACCGCAATCAAAACTGAATAGTGAAACGATCGTATAGAATGTCGTCAGAAGTCAGTTTAAATCGGATATGATAAAATGATCGTCATATTTCGATATTTTGAAATGATTTTGCTCACGTGCGAGCTTCAAGTGAGAAAATCATCGCGATGTTCTGTCTGCAACCAGCAGTTCATCTTGATTGCTAAAAATTAGATGGGAATTGACTGGTATGGACTAATGAGTGAACTGGAAAAGATCGTCGCTGGCAACGATTTCGCGCTCTTTAGCTGTCTTGCATTTTTCCGATAGGTACGAATAAGGTGTCCAATCACGCCCAATTGGTGTAGTTTTCATAGCTTTCGAAAGAAATGAAATTTTTGTATGTAAATGCTGGTAGGTAAATGCTGTTTTTTCAACTTTCATACGATCATTCTATAATGTATCTATATTGAACGTGTATCAAAACAATATAAGAATATAGCTGCAAACATGTTTGCTGGGCAACTACCTTTCGAAATTTGTCGAAAATTCTGTGTTTCGTATTTTGACAATCTTAAAATGTAACAATGTGCCAAATTACGTCCACTTTTCAATCCTATTTTCAAAATTTATCAGGTTAAATTTTAACGATTCATTGATTGAAAAGTACGGTTTTTGCACCACTTTTTTTTTGGTCATGTAAAGGTTAATCCTTTTGTGCAACGAATAAATTCTAACTTCAGCTTTCTTGGTCACGACGTTGAAATTCAAGATTTCATTCCGATACCTTCATTCATGATGCCTCACTCTTCTACTACTTATATGGAAGTTAAAAACAAATTAGAACTGAGATAGCAAAATTTTAATAGGCTACCTATGAATGCAAGATTTTACCTACTCATATCAGCATGTGATAAACCTTTACGAAATATTGCAAAACTAGGCATATCTACCCAACTACCTTTAAATTAGCATAATCCTACATTATACACTACATAATTTCGCGGAAGTTGTTAAAAAAAATAGGTTTTCTAACTCCTGAAGGCAACAGTCCTTAGGTTTAAAAATATGATTTACGAATGAAGCCGTAACGAATTTAAGTGGTTGAATTACTCAAAGATTTAAGCAGCGCCATAATGAAGAGCTCTTCTTGAATGTCGCCATAGCGATTATTCATCATGAGTTGCTTCTTCATGGAGCGCATGGTAATCGTTTCTTCTAGTTAGCTGTAATGGGCGCTAAACCATGCGGTACCCCAATCAAACACCAGCCTCTCATTAACTACAAACGATCGCCGTCTTCAGTTGGCCCCCAGAAGGCCTCAAGCGTTGGTTACTTGTTACAACAAGCTGGCGCCCAAGGGCGGAAATTTGAAAATATTAGCTAAACCGATGCTAATACCAACTCTAACAACAAAACAGCCTCATCACATCTCGTTTGCCAGCAAACGCGCGGCCATCGTTAATTAGTCATTCGATTGCAAATGCAGAATAAAACAAAAGCTTCTCCTGTTTCTCTTGCTCTAAGTCTACCCATAAGTAGCTGGTAGGTTGTTGCGAGCTGCATTGAAAGTGCTGTGCCAAAAAAAAAAGAAAAACAGCTGCATCTCCTCTCCCTAGTCGAGAGCCGAACAGGCTTTGTGATCACACTTCGCAAGACGAAATAACGCATATTAGTGAAAAGTACTATGGTTGGTCTTTCTTTTCGGCAGATTGTGCAACGAAATTAACCCTACAGCATCATCCTCATCATCATCATCTGCTAGTGCTACTGTTCCTAACAATCGTCGAAGGGAAGTTCTTCGACTCACCGCAAGCTTAGCTACATGGGGGGCATATGTGTGAAAAATTGATGCTCAGCCTTTTCGTCCGATCCGCCCTCCTATCTCCCAGGCACGAGTTTAGCGAATTCGCAGGCATCGTTCATCATTATTCGGTCAAACCGAGGAAACCGACACCAGGCTGCCCATCAACTATCTCTGCACGAATGCGAGTTGGGTGAGAGAGCTTTCCGGCTCTCGGTTAGATACGGTGTGGGAAATTTTGAATTTTCTCAACTCGTAGTGACCCGAACCTAAGTACCTCGAGCGTACGCCGTAATCGAACCAACCTCTACTATGACCCGGTCACAGTATAATACCTGAAGATGACCCAAAGGTTGGTTTTCTCGTTTTTTTAACTCCCATCCCAGTATCTCTGGGATTACGGTTGGCTCCAACGATTAACCGTAACCGTGCGCCTATAAAATGAGCGCAAAAAAGTTGGTACTAAACCCTTACGGACCCACCACACGCGTGAGAGCCAGTGTAATGCCCGTCAGCAGGGCTTATGTGTGTAATTTTGTGACTAAGCGCGTTTAATAGGCACATCCAAAAATGTAAGCAGTAAAAAAATCCGTCACTATGTGACACGAAGATCCCTAATAGAGATACAGATCGGAGACCCGGTGGGCTCGAACAACGTCGACGATTAGATAAGTGCGAGCAACAGATTTATGCAATGGAAGTTATAGCTATGTACGTTATACCGTTTGATCGGCTTCGTTAGGGGTTATTTTTGTCAGTTGCCAAGTTAAAAGGGTTTGAGAAAGTCCCAAATGATGGTACCTACTTATATTTCAATGAATACATAGTATTTTCCAATATTTTTTTCTTCTAATTTTATAAGTTCGATGATGATATTAAAAATTTTAACCCTCTACTTATGAATATGAAATTAGGAATCCGTCGAAGGACAGAACTTTCTTGACATATAACTAAGAAATTAATGAATTAAAAAACAAAATTGTTTCTTCAAGCGTTAAAATAATGTAAAAGTTTCGAAAAATAATACAAAGAGGTAAAATAAACTTATTTTCCCATAACTTTTTTCATGCACTCCTTTCTTATGATGTCAACTCAGAACGCCGAATTAAGTGGGGGCGATGGGGTCCCCGAAAAAAAAAATTAATTTGCTTTAATCTCAAGAAATCTAAGAAAGGACATCAAAATGAAGCGTAAATTAGAACAGCTAACGGAGCCCCCGTGAAATAATACCTCGAATAGTTACACTCTTACTCAAGTTAAGGATGCTCCCTAGAGACATTGCGTAATTTTTCGCATTTATTAGCAAATTTAATTCAACACTTGGCGAAAACTGGGCATTTAATTTTTAACTTATTTTGGACAAATTAAAGCAGAATCCAGGGCAAAATGAATTCACATTATGGGTGGAAAAATAGCTTCCTTTTTTTTTTTTTTTTAACGAAACACTTCATCAGCGGTCAAATCGTTTTTCAAACTCTTAAAAATAGAATATAGATAACGAACCCGACTTGAGTTTTCGGTTTTTTTTTCATAATGTAAATAAATCTATCAATATAAAAACTTGTTATTTAGATATTTTGCTAACCGGGCCAGACCAGAGAATGCTTACACTACAATAAACAAAACATCATTTTCTTATATTGAATAGAAGATATGATTTCCCGATCAGAAAAGCATATAAAAATCATTACTAAAACCTATCTCAGCGAGATATTTATTTCTTATTCAGTTATAGTTTTGATATGAGATTTATTGTTTTGATTTTTTAGAAAACAGACCCGGGGCAATTTTTCTCGGGGGGCCCTATGATATTTTCTTAATAGCTATGTTGATAGCGTAGAAGATGGTTTCTGGTCTCTTCAAATAAAAATTGTTAATTGCTCACGTGCAAACATTGCGGAAGAGTTGAGAAATTTCTCAAAAATGAAAGCTCTGATTTGAGGTGTAAAATGCAAAATTTTTTTTTGTTACCCTTATCATCAACTGAAATTCTCTGATTTAGAATAATGGCCGTTTATGCTTCATCGAGAAATATTCACTCAATGACAATTGGGAAGTGTCATTAAGATTTGAAACAATGAATATGAAATTCAAAAAAAAAAATAATAATAAATAAACAAAATAATTAAATTAAAATTCTAAAGAGATGCAGATATGAAAGTTTAAGAATTCAAAACTTAAAATCAGGTTATATTCAGTGACACAATTCAGTGCCTCGCATCTAAATCAGATTAAAAACATATAAATATTCATGTAGGGGAAAGTCGGGTAAGACGGACACAGCGGGTAAAACGGACACTTTCGATATTTCGAAAATTACAATGTTTGGCAAAAATCTAATGATGGGAATATGTTCACCTAAGTGTATCAACACTTTCGAGACCCTTTGTTTATTTATAGCAAGCAAGGCCCCATAATAGTAAACAAAACAAACAAAAACTTTGAGGATCCATTATTTGATGTAATTATCTCTCCTCATTTAATAGTTCATAACTCGCAAAATTTTCAAAAATTTCAACCGTTTTCAAAGGTAGAGTGTTTATTAGGCTTCTTTTTAACCATCTGGCGGAAAATCAGGGAATTTCCGTCAAAGGGCTTGAACAACAAACGTTATTAAAAAAAAGTTACTAAGTCGGGTAAAACGGACACCTCAAGGTCGGGTAAAACGGACACACAAGTTTCTCCAGGTATTTTAAAATTTTCATCGGTTCGATCCTCCATAAGCCTTCGGAAGGCCTAGGCAAGAGCAATTGTCGGTCGAAAAGCACTCGGCATGTCAAACAGGCCTTAAAAACTGCAAAAATCGGATCTCCGGTTGAGAAAGCGCCTATAAAATACGGAATTCCGAAACCACAATGTTTCGCTGCTGGACTTGGACCAGTTGGATCTATTTTGGTTTTAAAACGTTTTCAAATACTTAACTCACAAAAATATCTACTTTAACAGCAATTTTGCGACATAATGTACCTTTTCTGAGCAGTGTCCGTTTTACCCGACCATTTTTGAAAAGTGTAATTTGCAAGCATGTTTTAGATTACTATAAAAACACTGCACGAAAACTACGATGAAAAAAGCAATATCTGATTTTCTCTAGCGGTTCTACCTTAAGGTGTCCGTTTTACCCGACTTTCCCCTACGTCTCGGTGGTCGAGTGGTTAGCGTGGTAAGACGGTAATCGCTGATCCACTGATGGCAAGGGTTCGATTCCCATCTCGGTACTGGGTATTAAATGTGATTCTTAAGTTGTCCACGTCATTTATTCAGTCTGTAAAGTCTCAATCGGCTAAGACGGTGTATGTCTTTTTAAGAGAATCACTTAATAATATTAGCAACTCAACTTTGAGATCGTTTTTATGAAAAAAATATTTGAGAACTAGCTGATTTTACCCGGCCTTGCTCGGGTTCACAAAAAATATTAATCAAAATGAGGCGTTTGATTTTTCGAAATATTGGAAGCTTTATATTCATCATTTTAAGAAATTGGGCCCATGTTTGGCCACGTAAGTTTTGTAAGTCTTTTAAAAGGTTTTAGTGAGATTATTCACTGTGTTTATCGATTTCATTTTTTTTTAAGAAGATTATAGTTTTAAGGATTATGAATTGAATTTCAAAATAATTTCCTTCTTCTCTATCACAAAAAACTTTAATCTCTTTTGGAGACTATCCCACTTTTCAAGATGGATGATCTCCCTGTACAATGGTATATTTAAGTTTTATTTAATTAAAAATTTCTAAAAGCACTTCCGAACCAGTTTACGCTCGGACGTTGGTACGAACGAACGCAATTTATCTTCGCTCCGAACCTAGTCAGTTGTCAATCCACAGTTTGTGGTTTTTTTTCTTCTTCACGGAATTTACTGCGTTATTCCATCATGGACAAGACCCGAAAACATACGTACAAAATTGCTTTCGGTCCAACCGCTAAGGCTCCAGCTTATCTTGATGTATTACGGTTTGTCGGTAACAAGTTAAAGATATCAGCAGCACAAGTGCACTCGATATATAAGGACGAGAATGAAAGATGTTTCTATCTGAAATTTCTGGACGAAACGGCCTTCAACATGTTTTCCAGCAGCCTTCAGGAACAATACGATTTTGGATATGAAGATGGAACGATTACCTCGGTGAAATTAGAAATTGCGAGCAGTCTATTTCGTTACGTACGAATTTTTAACTTGCCCCCAGAAATAGAGGAAAAGGAAATCGCTTCGGCTTTGGGCCATTTCGGAACGGTAAGGCAACATGTGCGCGAAAAGTTTCCGGCAGAATACGGATTTCAAGTCTACAGTGGCATCAGAGGGGTCCATATGGAAATAACCAAGGAGATACCCGCTAACTTATTCATTGGACACTTTAAGGCGCGACTGTACTACGAGGGCCTTAAGAACAGGTGCTTTTTCTGCAAAGGTGAGGGCCATTTGAAAGCAGATTGTCCTAAGCTCATCAAGTTGAAAACAGTTCAAAATGGGGCATACAGCCAGGTAGTTGCCAATGGTATTCTTGGAGCATCCTCGAGTTCAACCATACTGAAGCCGAACATGACATCACTTCCACTCCCGAATATTAAAAGAACCGAAAAAGAAATCACCAACTCAACTGCCGAACCTGACAAGCACGAGGTGTCGAAACCGTTGGAAAAAAACGATCGTAGCTCGCACGTGACCAGTCCCAATCCCGATAGTGCATCGTTGGATGGTGTTGCTGTCGACGATGATGATATGGAAGTTGAACAACAGACGCTGAAACGCTCATCGGATACGACCTCCAGCACCGACTCGGATAGTTCGCCGAAAGACAAACGTAAAGGCAAAAAGGAGATGAAGACAGCGCCGAGTCCGATCGATGGTATCAGCACGCGTAGCACGACCGCTGGTAAGAAGTGAGATGACGACCACCAAGCCTGTAGGACCAAGTTGCTTTTCAAACGTAAGTTTAGAAGATTTTCAAATGATGGTTTTCGTACTCGGTTTTTCGTTTTTATTGCCTTAACATTTTTCCCAATTTTTGTTTAAGCTCCTCCACAAATTCAGAAATGCATTTTACTCAATCGATCGCGACTATTAACCTCAATGCTATCAGCTCAATGGCAAAAAAACTACTATTGAGAGATTTTGTTAGAGATTTTGATGTTGATGTTGTGTGTTTACAAGAAGTTTCCTTTGAGAATTTTAATTTTTTGAATTCCCATGAAGCATTAGTAAATATCAGTGAAGACGGTAAAGGAACTGCAATTCTAATACGGAAAAACATTCAATTTTCAAATGTTATTCTCAACACAAATGGAAGAATTATTTCTACTTGCATTGGAAGCACTAACCTGATAAATGTTCACGCCCATTCTGGGAGCGGGTTTAAAAAAGAAAGAGATCACCTTTTTACACAGGAAATTTTAGTGCACTTGTCAAATAATAAAGAAAATGTAATTCTGGGGGATTTCAATTGTATTTTGTTACCGGAAGACACAAATGGTTTAGTTAAAAACGTATCCAGTGGATTAAAAAAACTTGTTTCGTCATTAAAATTGATAGATGTTGAAAAGAAAATTAAACAGAATAATACTATATTCACGTTCGTCAGGGGAGATTCGAGTTCTAGACTGGATAGAATATACGCATCATCAGAGTTTATTTCATTTATCAAAGAAATCCGCACAGTTCCTTTGAATTTTTCTGACTATCACGGTGTCATAATGAAATGTAATGTCGAGAATTCTAATAGTTTTGCTTTCATAGGTAAAGGATATTGGAAACTAAATTTAAATGTGTTTAAAAATGAAGATATATTCGATAAATTTAAAGAAATGTATTTAGAATTGAAATCCAGAAGATCTTATGAAGATATCAATTACTGGTGGAATACCCATGCAAAAACAAGCATTAAAAAATTTTTCAAAAAAGAAAACTTCCTGAGAAACCAACAATTTTATCGAGAAAAAAATTTCTATGATAATTGTCTTTTTGAATTATTTAAAAAACAAACTTTAGGTTTAAACGTTCAGTCAGATATGAAAATTGTCAAATCAAAAATTCTAGACTTCCAAGTAAGAAATATGAACGCTCTTAACTACAAATTAAAAGCACATACATTATATGATGAAGAAAAATTAAGTATTTTTCAAATTGCTAATAGACTAAACAGAACCGCAAATTCAAATACTTTGAAACTTAGGATTGAAAATCAGATAACTAATGATACGAATAAGTTAAGATCAACAATTTATGAATATTTCAGCAACATTTTCAAAAAACTCCCAGACATTCGAAATGACTATGAAAATATTTTAAATACACTAAATAATAGAATGAACGATATTGATCAGCAAATGTTAACTAGACCCATAACTTGTGATGAGTTAAAAACAGTAATTGAAACAGCATCTAAAAAAAGTAGTCCTGGCCCTGATGGTTTATGTTACAATTTCTATAGCGTTTTCTTTGAGTTATTAAAAAATGACTTAGTAGCTCTATTCAATCTATATTTGCAAGGTAACACAAATCCAGATAAATCATTTTATGAAGGTATCATTACACTCGTCCCTAAAAAAGGAGATATTTATGATCTTGCAAATCGTAGACCTATTAGTATGCTCAACGCAGATAGCAAACTTTTCACTAAAATTCTTTGGAATAGAGTTAGACCTTTAATGATAAAACTAATAGGCAAAGGGCAATCTGCAGCTGTTGATAACAGATCGTGTGTTGATAACTTGAAAGATTTAAGAAATATCTTGATTCAATCAAACTCGTCTAAGCGATTTAAAGCCGTATTGTTAAGCCTTGACTTAGAGAAAGCATTTGATCGTGTAGATCATGACTTTCTTTGGGCAGTTTTAGACAAATTCAATTTTCCGGTTTCTTTTATTAATTGTTTGAAACGTCTATATAAAAATGCTTATTCTAAAGTTCTTTTCAACGGGTTTTTTACTCCTTTAATATCAATTCAGAGCTCAGTGCGGCAAGGATGCCCACTGAGTATGGCTTTGTTTTCATTATATATTGAACCATTAATTCGGAAACTGAGTGAGAATATACCTGGATGTCTCATAGGAAATAAATTTATTAATGTTATATCCTATGCAGACGATATAAATATTTTAATAAAGAACAATAATGAGTTCGATACGGCTCTAGAGATAGTCAGCTATTTTAGTATTTACTCTAAAATAAAACTGAACTTATCAAAATCATATTTTTTAAGATTTAACTCATGTATGACTGGGCCCCACATAATTCAAGAAAAAGAATCAATAAAAATCTTAAGCGTGGAAATATTTCAAAATATCAAACTTTTATTGGAGAGAAACTATCATTCTTACGTTAATAAATTGAAGTATATAACATCTCTACATTGTTCACGTAACATAACTCTTTTTGAAAAAGTTAATCTATTAAATGTATTTATATTGTCAAAATTATGGTACATATGTCAGGTTTTTCCCCCAGAGAATAAATATCTGGCTCAGATCAAAATGATGTGCGGACGTTTTTTATGGTCGTCAACAATTTTCAAAGTGCCAAGAAACGAGTTGTATTTGCCTGTGTACAAAGGTGGTTTAGCTTTAATCGATGTTGAATCTAAATCCAAGGCATTGTTTGTGAAAAATATTTTATATCAAAAAGAAAATAATACATTTACAGTAGATGAATTTATGCTTAATCAAAAATACAACATGAAATTATCCAAAAACATGAAAAGTTGGATTTGCGTAGCTAATAATTTGAAAAACGATGATCACTTGAAAAGCTCCAAGAAATTATACGATTATTTTATTGACAATTTGAAGATTGAATGCAAAGTCCAAAAAGATCTACCGTCGATGTGCTGGGAAAACATGTTAGCTAATTTGGATAGTAATTTTCTCAGCTTTAAAAATAAAGATATACTGTTCAGGGTGTATAAAGATATTATACCAAACAAAGTAAAGCTTTTACGTAATAATATAAACGGTAATGATTCTTCAAACTGCGAGAACTGCGGAACTTTACAAACAACAAGTCATATAATAAAATCCTGTACAAATTCTATCTTAATTTGGAAGTGGTTAAAAATTACGTTAAATCAAAATCTCAAGATAAATGTATTTGAGCCAGATGAGTTGTTATCATTGAATATTTCAGTTAAAAATTATAGATATAAAGCAGGACTTCGGTTATTAGCTGAAGTTATAACGTTCAATATAGAAACTAAAGGAACTGGAGATTTGGAAAAGCTTAAACAAAATATAAGAAACGCGCGATTTAATTCCAAGCACCTGTTTGAAAAGCATTTCAGAAATCATTTGAATTTTTTCTAAGCTGTTTGTAATTAAACTATGACTAACCATAAGCAAAAACAACAAAAGTGAACATATTATTGTAATTTGAAAAATAAAGGTAATTTGAAAAAAAAAAAAAAACCTTGTTGAACCATGTTTAAGACTCATTTGGCATGTTTTCACTTGTATGTTTGCCTTTTTCACTTTTTTAATTTAACACTGTTTTTCTTAAATGTTGAATGTTGCACTAAAAGTTTCTTGGAGTTATCGAAAAGAAGTCATCTCTGGACCGAAATAACCATTTAAATGTTATGTAAATGGTCTTATTTGAGTTCCATTAATTATTTTGAAGAGTGATCAATGTTAAAATTCTTTGAAATCATTTGTTTGAACTCGCAGAACCAAACGGTTTTTTTTTCAAAATTGGATGGTAGAATTGAACACATTGATGACCAAAAATAAATCAAAAAGTTTAAATAAATTGGCCAATGAAATAGGATAGTATAAAACTAAAAACCTCAGATTGTATTATCTAATAAATTTTCTAATCCCCCATTTAGATTCCCCAGCGGCTATCAAACCGTTGAAATTGCAGCCTTCAACATATATATAACTCTGAATCTAATGATTTTTTCCTTCTCTATAAGGAATCCTAAAAATTTGAAAATGTTTGGTTAAAATCTTGGCTGAAGAAGCCAATTCATTGTTGACTGCTCACTTCACTGTATATCCTTGTAAACTCTCAAAGCCACCCCAAAGGTAGGCAGCACATTGAAAATCACTACAATTTTAGTCAATATATTCTTTACAGGATAGTTGTATTTTTCAATACAAAATGTAGGCTCATTATTGCATCCAAATATCTCGTACCGGTACCACGTGTTTTGAACAGTAGAAGGAAAAAACACCCGCCAAAATTTTACCTTTCAAATCTTTGATGCTCAGCAAGCAATGATTTGCTTTCTAGTCCACGTGAACTCTGGATGGTCGTTTCTAATGCCCAGCCCATGGTGATGGTGAAAACAACCCCGCCAAAGGGAAAAAATTGGTTCTGAAAAATGGGTGCCATGACTTTTGGTTTGTGGGAAAAAAAGGAAAGTTCTATGGGAGGGTCCCTTTTCTCAGGTGGGAGGGGTGCGAAACTATTACTAAAACCTTCCCATGGTCCAAACACATAACTGTACCAAATTTCAGGCTGATCGGTTAAGCGGTGTGGATTTGTATAAGGTGCATACAAACATATATAGTCCAACTCATCTTTATATATTAGATGATAATTTTGAAAATGATATGCGGAATTCAGGATATTTACTTCAGTAGATGATAAAATTTAGGTTAAATCAGTTGAAAATGTTTCAATATGAATCTCAAGTCTAATACAGAAATAAGAATTTATAAACCAATGGATATTTTCATAATAATGGTTGAGAAATGAAAAGTTATATATAAAAATACCCGTATCAACCCGAATACTGCCCGGGTAAAATTCTGAAATTTTGTATTTGAATTTCATTACAGATTTATTTTTAAATTCTTTATTTGAATTTATGACTTTGATTTGAGACACTGAATTGTGGCTCTGAATAAATTTTGAATTTTATTTTTGAACTTTTGTATCTGTATCTCTATGGAATTTGAATATAATTCTTTTTTTAAGCTTTTAGTTTGTGATCTTAAATTACTAGAAGTTCCCAATTGTCATGACAAGAATATTTGTTTAGTTTTTGATAATGTTTAAACTATGCGATAAATTATGAAATGAAAAAAAAAATCGAATATTTCTCCTTGATTTTTCTGTTTAAATAAGCAAATTTCAGTAACAGATAAATTGCGCATTTTGCATGCAATCTCCCGAAATGATTGCACAATTAGGCTGGAACAAATATCAATTTCTTCTTTTGTCACCCCCCCCCCCCATTCGAAATTTCCAAAATCCCGAAGGGGGGGATAAATAAAGTTTGAAGTATTTTAATTAAATTTCAAATAAAAATTCTGAAAGATTACAAGACCAAGAACCAAATTTTGGAAGATGGAAGTTAATTCACATTATGTATTCTTGATTTTAATGAATTTTTCGATAAAAAAATACTTGATTCATAGGTTTAATGCAATTTGGTTGCATACAAGCTTTCGTGCAATTTATTCCAATTTATTTGTTTTTCGCATTATTTTTTATTGTCCCCCCCCCACCTCGCGATGTTCGAACTCCGATTGACAAAAGAAGGATTTGAAATTTGTTCCAGCATTATTGTTTGAAGATATCAGAAACTACTTTCTACGCAGATATAATGGTATTGAAGGAAATACAACTGAACAAATGTTTCATTTTATGTTCAAATTTTATTTATTTTCTGGGATGGCATTTGCCAAAAAAATCGATTTGTAGGAGCCCCTCGATAAAAATTGCCCCGCCCCCCGATGGCTTAATCTGGTCCTGCTTTGTTACTAAATTTATCGGCCGTATCGGTGGACTGGCTCGTGCGAAGGACTCGTCCATGGAGGGTTTTTCGAAGTTCACATTTAGCGAGAAGTGACAATGCTACCAAAAATGCCAAATTATTAAGTAAATGGATTTCCAACACCATCATAGTTTTTATGATAGGATTCAAAATGTCACAAAAGAATTTAGAAAAAAGGAAGTTTAGAATAAAAATAAACAGAAAAAAAATACAGAATCCAAATTTCAAATCAATGCGGCAAGTCATTGATTTATCATTCAAAAGTGAGGATTACAAGTATGAAATCAAATTTGAAATAAATGCAGAATTATAATCAATATTAAATCTAAAAATTAAAACTCCTGTATTGAATAAAGTATAATTATTAAATTCAGAATCTCTTTTTTTCTTTTCTGTAGGTTTTTAGATCGTTTATCAATGATTAAATCTACTCAATACTTATTCATTTTTAAACTTACAAACTTCATATCACCAAAACAAGAGGTGATAGACAATATCTGACAATAGATTCGAGTTTAGAACGCCAAATTATACCAAATCAATTATTTAAACATAGGATTCAGAGCGCTGAATTTTGAATTATCATTTAAAAGTCTACTAATAATTGTTTTTATTGAAAATCTACTAATAATTGTTTTTATTGAAAACATTTCTTTCTAGAATGTTAAAAATTTATCTTTTTCATCTTCATATTATATTTCAGTTATGTTTTTCAATAAGAACATTTCAAGATTATGAAATTTATAGGCAAATTGAAAATTAGAAGAAATGAATCGATATGAAAAATGAACCAGTAGAATTTGAATATTCATCACATATCATTAATTTGTCCCTCATGGAACAAATTTTCAATTTTCATAGTCTTGAAATGTTCTCATTACAGAACTCGAATATTACCGATACCTAGTGCCGAAAAAAAGAATCAACATTCTTTTTTAATATTCAAATAAATTAACCATATACTATTTTCAAATAAAATTACCGAATTTTGTAGTCGATCTAATTTTTATCTAAATGTTTAATAAAAAAAATTCTTTGTCAACTCAGAATTTGGTGTTCTGAATATATTATCTTCTTGGATTATAGGCTTCCTCTAAATTTTTAACAAGAAAAACTCAATTTATTGCTTTTGTGCTTTCCAGGACCCAACAGTTCAATTGACGGCGGCAAAATATTCAGAGCATAAAATTTTAACTATTAATACGCTTGGAAATTTGCAAACGTTTCACCATGATTATTGAATTAAATTATGAAAATTTCGAAAAAACTATTCGAAGACGCAACTTTAAAGCGTCATTTTAATGCTCAATGTTAACTAAAATAGTATCTGCTTTGTGCATTAAATATTGACTTTAAAATTTGGAATTTAATTTTTTTTATCAGCTCCGAATTCAAGAAATGTTAACTTTAATGAAAAACGAAATTTTTAGGCTTTTATTCTGATAACAAAAAGAATTGGAATTTAAAAACCAATTTTATTTCTGACTTTGGCCACTGGCACTCTTGAAATAAAATTAAATGTTTTCTTTTTTTATCAAATTAAATCATTTGTCATCTTTTAAAAAAATCTTTGAAGTTGAAAATGGATTTTTTTCCTTATCGAAAAAATACATTTCAAATCGTGATTAAATACTATTTGAAATTTAAAATATAACAGAGGAATTTTTAATCAGAACTGCAATTGAAAATGAAAAAAAAATTAAATCAATATGAATAAAAAATAACAATTAGTATGATTTTGCTAAACAATTTTAAGCAGGGTTAATTTCTGACTTTATCAAATGACAATTTATTTTAGTTGGGATTTAATTTCTCTTTAAATCGCATGTTTTATTTTATGTAATCAATTTTTAAACACTGATTTATTGTCCGAAGCTTTAAATTTTTGTTATACTCAAAATTAAAATTCACATTTGTTCTCTGGCGTTTCGAAAATATTAACTTAAAATTTCTAGCGAAATTTGAATTAAGAAAAAATATTATCAGCCAAAATTGAACAAGTACCTGCATAACATTTTTTATGATAGAACTCTGCAACGTTGACCCATAGTCACCCCCCTGAGGGGTATTTACACGGCCAGCTAGCTACTGATTGAGCATTCTTATTATATAGCCAGTTATGTGGGAAAACACATCTTACCTGTCGGTCACTTATTGGATTCGAACCCAAAAATTTTCTTGCCGTTACCGGGAATCGAACCCAGTACGTCTGGCATACCAAAACCAGACTCGCGCCAGCCTATCCGCTAGACCAGCGTTTCAAAAACCATAACAAAATAAACAAAAATAAATAAAATTGCATCTACCTACACTAAGGCTGTTTTTACGCGATATGAAATCCGTCGATAACGTATAGGGCATGGAAAATATTCGCTAAAAAAACGTGTTGATTCACAAGAGCCGAGTAGAAGAACCGTACCTATGGCAACAAACCTTGTAAAAAGAAGAACTAAGCAAAATCAAACCGCGTTAAAAAACCTTAGTGTATGCCTTTACTAGCTTATGCTTAAAATTTTAAAAAAAGTTTACAATCTGATTGGTTTTAAGATAAACGCAACTGAAAACAAGTGAAGTGCATATTAATTTTAGTTACTGACATTCTTTTTGAATTGGTATGAACCAGTATTTGATGATGATTTCGTAAAAAAGTAACATAAAGTCAATTTGAGAAAACCTTCGCGGGCCACACAAACATGTCGCGAGGGTTGCTCATCCCTGCTTGCTATATTGCATATGAAACCTTATCATTTTGGCATTTTCAAATTTTAAGGTAGTACTACTGCAAAATATTTCAAACTTTTAGCAATTATAAAACCCAGGACCCAAAAATTAAGTAGGGGAGATAAGGGCATAATGGCCACGTTAATACGCTGATGTAACATAGAAAACAGCTATAATATGTAAGTTAAATCATTGTTTCGTGTTCAGACACTAAGAAGCCTATTTTCTAACGGGCTAAAACTAGAAAAAGTAGATAAAACCGTTTAAAAATGCATTTTAAACTTTTTTTCAAAAGCTGAAAACCGGTCACTGTAGGAGCATAATGAGATCCTCCACTGGGGCAGTATAACCACCATTAATCGGGGCACGATGACCATTTTCTGCCGTGGAATCAAGCAGCGAATTTAGCACGATGATGTCAACTGAATTATATAGCTACAGTTTGACTTGTTTCATCTGACGATTTGGTCTATTGATTAGGTGTCGGAGGGGTAATCAGAAGACTCGAGTTCGATTCATGGTCGAGGTGATTTTTTTTTTCATTTATCATTCATGATCGATGCATTTTGCACTAACGGTGAATCGTAAATAGATCCATCAAACAAAGCAATAACAAAATAATATATGTATGTCTGATTGTAGAATACAATCAATTCACACACATTCATACTTTATGTTTCTGGTGCTTTGTTTGGCGGATGATGCTACTAGCCGTAAAATGCAACAATCAAAACAACGATCATGAATGGTAGATGAAAAAAAATCACCTGGACCAGGAATCGAACTCGAGTCTTCTGATTACCTTTCTGACACCTAACCAATAGGGAACAAGTCAAGCTGTAGCTTTATAATTCAGTTTACTCCATCAAGCTAAATGCGCTGCTAGTTTCTACGGTAGAAAATGCTCATCGTGGCCCAATCAATGGTGCTCTATACGCCCTGAGTCAACAAGTTAAAATAAAAACACGTTTTAAAGTTGGTTATAGTGCAAAATTAAAAATTTAATGATGGTGCAAATTGAGAAACAATGTTTACATCATGTTGCAGTGTGTACTTTACAGATCAAGATGATTAAACGATCGTAAGTGCTTATTTTCCAGTGCTCAAAAATTATAATATTTTCGTCACTTGAGAACCTAGTTGGATTCTTTCAAATATTTCTGTAAAGATGATAAGGAGAATGCATTTTTGCTGAAAAATTAATACTATAGGAACTACAAAACTGTTCTCATATAAATTTATTTGAGAAAATTCGTACTTTCGTGGAAAATAGGAGTGTTTACTTTGCGCCGGGTGCTAGTTATGTCCTCATTCCCCGACTTTAATGATTTTTCTACTGTCAACAGTTTGCGAAACGGGAGTTTTAAATGTTTCAAAACAGAACATTCAGATTTTTTTTAATAGCGTTTCTTTGTTGGGATTGTTCGGTTTTATTGAATCGTTTTTATTTTTATACAAAGTTTCCGAACGAAAAAAAACTTTTTTAATAAAACTCAATGTATTAAGCAGTTGAAAAAGTGTTATTCTAAGCCATATATCAAGGGAACTATCATTTCCATGCTCAACCTGATTCTTTTTCTAATTTAGATCGTGTAAATTATTAGTAATTTGGCATTTTTTATTGGCTTCGAAAATTCCCGGGATTTTAAAGCGTTTCCCGGGACTCGGAATCTGCTGAGTTAGAACACTCTAATTGACAGGTATCAATGCAAAAGATGAGTTTTCTGTCAACCGTTTTTTTTTTCAAAATCGTTTGCATATTTTGATGATTTTTCAGTCGGCTTTCCAGAACTTACCTGTAAGCAGCACTAGTTTCGTCATCGCAACCATTTTTAAGGGGAAACGCGGTTTGATCCGCTGAGTTCCTATTCGGGAAATGAATCCAGCCAATCTCTCCAATTGCTACAACTGCTGATCTAAACACCACAGTCACTGGTTATGAACCTCCTCTTTAACTCTCTTGGCCCAAGAGAAGGAAGCGCGTCGCTAGGGTTCGAGGTCCTAGAATTTCGTAATTCGTCTTACTGTTTCGTGCTAGTTGGTTTGTTCCAAATTATTAAAAGAAATTCACTCATTCATGGAAACTCATATCTTAATCTAGCGATCCTTCAATCAATCACTTTTTCACTTTATCATACAAAATGATCATCAACACTTTCACACTCGTTTGTTCCGTCGTGGGTCTTCCGTCGGCGTCGTCGTCTCGTTGCTGATCCTAGAGAAAAGAAGGAAAATATTCTGTATCTGTCACAATCACTCGATCCGCGGGTGCCTAGTTTGGGCACAATACCGTTCCAAGTTCCGTCCGAGTTGCTACTGAGTTGGTAAGTTTCTTTCTTCGGCGGACGGAACCAACTCAAGAACTCGACCGGCAATCAGTCAACAACACTCGTTGTGACCCATGAATTTGTCTGATGTGTGAACGAACGTATGTACAATGAACGATCCGAACGACAGGTTGCGCATTAGTAAATGCATTCAGAGATCTAGATCTTGAAAGGCGCCGTCGCTCGCCAGAACTTCGATGGCCGGAACTTGGGCGGTGCAGTTCCTTGATTCTTAGCTACCGTAATCACACTAATTGGCACCTGTTACGAGGTTTTTTTTGGTGGTTTATCATACGGTTCATTTCCACTTTGAGACGGCAAGGGGGCGTGAGCGTGTGTGAAAATTTTGACTAATTTTCCCCTACACTTAACCTTTGTGGGCGTTTTAATCGTTATTTTTTCGTTTCAATTTACTAGATCGTTGGGAGTTCACCGGTGCAACTTATTTTGGGCTGAGACACAATCGTCAAGACATGGCCAATGGCGGCATGTCGCAACGCGTTGGCTTTATGATTCTTGACATTCCGAGACACTGTTTGGAAGCTCACAATGGGTCACTACGCCGGAATGTTCCCACCCAAAACAACCGCGACACCAATTGCACCACGCTGCCTTTTTGGCTCTCCAGTCGGCCACACAAACCAAGAATCCACACCAAGGTCGGCCGATACCGTAACCACCGTTCGGAATATTTTACCCAACCAGAAACAACATTCCGCCAAATTTGAAAAAACACAGCAAAAATTTTTTAGAAACAACTTCCTTTGCACATTACCTTCCAAAATATCCGCGCTTTACTCGAAGCTACGCGGATCGCGGCGCGTGGGGACACTAAAAACTAGCCCGTCTTACGACGCGAATCGACTGCACCTTCCTGCGGTTGGCATCGGAATGAGCCCCCAGATGAAAATGAAAGGAAGAGTTAGCTGGGTCTTCACCAAGTCGGTTGCCATTTGGGGTTCTTCTTTTGCGCGATCGTCTCAACCCTTTTGCTATGCGCAGGGGTCGCGCGGGTGTGCGCAAAGATCGTTCTGTGAATGTGTTGTTTCTCGTCTTCTTGTTCTTCCTCCCGGGTATTCGCGATTATTTGCAGCGCTAGGTCTCACGATGTGGTCTCACTAGCTTAGCGCTATGTCTTTTTTTTCGGGGGTTCTGTGTTGATTGGTTTAATAGCATACGCGAATCACGCTCCCCGACTTGGCTTGGCTGGCGTACGGTTTGGCGAGGCGATGCATCTTCGTTTTTGGGGTCCCAACGATGAGGGGTCGCGTGAATGTTTGGGCCGTGTGGCATTTTTAGGTGAAGATGCTACCCACCAAGATTGACCGCCTTCGCGATCCTCCTCAACCGATTTGGCAAAAGGGGTGATATGCTGAGTAACTTTGATTGATTATGCTCTGATGCCGCCGTCGTCGTCGTCGTCGGTGAAGGTGAACATATTTGTATACGCGTTTTGATTACTATCATTGTTATCTCCCGAAGTTTGACCTATTGTTTATGGGCAAAAAGATACAAACTTTTCTTGGAAGGGTCGATCTTTAAACAAGTTATGAGATAATTGGTATGATGATTGGTTGAGGGTTATTTGTTAGGGGGCTTTGGAAAATTTCAATCTGAGGAATACGTATTGATTAAAGGTTTTTTTCTACTTCTTTTTAGTCGCTTTAAATTTCAAATCATATAAACAAACCATTCTAAACCAATTAAGCGTTTGCTTAAATCAGTGCCTTAAATCGTGGGTAGAGTGACGTTATTTAGATCCCATTTTTTCATCATATCTTTTGGAAAAAACCAACAATTCGCCATTTCTCACAACAGGTAAAATCAAGTTACAAGGAAACCAAATTTTGTAAGGGAATGTATTTGAGTAACATATATTTTTCTATGACTTAGTTAGAGATCCATCCTTCCTTCCAAAGGGTTGACGGGAAAGGAGGAGGAGGGGTCGTGATACATTTGTTCTGCATATTTCAAGAATGAATCAAGCATATGAAAAAAAAATCTAAATGGATAGGTTCTACGATACGAGAATATTTCAGCTGGAGGCTATACTGTCGTTTTACGCATAATTGTCACATTTCAAATTTTTTGAATTTTTTAGGCGAATTGTTATAATTAGATATACATGTAAAAAAAAACGATTTAATGCACTTGACAGTGAATTGTAGCCTTTCTTACAGTCTGTTAATTATATGTGGATACATATTATACAAAATCATAAAAAAATGAAAGTTTTCTTAATTCTATATCATTAAACAATGATTAAAGAATTTCTAACGCAGTCAGTCCAAAATAATTTGAAAACATAAAAATTCAAAATTGTATATAAGATAAAATTATTTGAGAATTATCATAATTTTCATATAAATAACTTTATTTGCAACTTATTGGTGATTTTTAAATTACTGGATCCTAGAATATCCTATATGATCCCGTTTCTATGAATTGTTTTTAAACAAGTATAATCTCAATGTGCTCTCTTTGGAGTTACAGCATATGATAACTTAAAAATTAAGATCAAGAATACAATTAAAAAAAAGCCCAACCATGTAGTCAAATAATTTTACGTTGGTCCAGATTGACCTCTGAAGTGAAGAAAACGAGTACATTGAAAACATATTTGGGTAAAATTGCAATCGCCGGAGTAAAATACAATGCGGTAACATAGGGTCCAATAATTAATTGGTCGAATTAACTATCGATTTTTGAAATTTTGATAATTATGTCAATTTTGAAAATTTTGTCTATAACTTCAATTTCGTCGATTTGGCATATTTGTCAACTTAGTTAAGTTTTCAATTTTGTAGTTTTTACCAAATAAGTGTTTACAATTTCGACAACTTTACATTTTTATTTCAATTTTATAATTTTTGTAAATTACATGATTTTTTGTTAAAATTTGATAGGTTTCAGAGTTTTGGTGGCCTGGCAACTGGATCTCGAATGAGGAACTACATCGCTGGTGTCATCAAAAGGCGCTAGAAATCGAAATTCGGGAACGTAAGTGGAGATGGATTGGGCACACGCTGCGGAAAGATGAAAACGAGATTTGCAGAGAGGCGCTACATTGGAATCCAGAAGGTCATCGAAGAAGAGGCAGACCCAGAAATTCGTGGCGGCGAAGCCTAGCCGCTGAAATCCGAACTGTCGACGAGAATCTTGACTGGGACCAGGTGAAGACGCTGGCTCCGGATCGTCAACAGTGGAGGTCTTTTACCACGGCCCTATGCACCGGAGGATCGGCGCGGGATCATTAAGTAAGTAAGTAAGTTTCAGAGTTTCAGAAAATTCAACAAATTATTTTTTTTTTTCAAAATAAGCAAAACTGACACAAATTTGAAAATTTTTCATAATTGACAAATCAGATAGAAAATAGAATATTAACAAAAATGATAAAATTGACCAAAGCTAAAAAGGGGATAAAATTGACAAGAATGAAAACAGGACAAATTTGGTAAAAAATAAAAATTGTTTAAAATTACTAAATTTAACAAAATTTGAAAAAATGACAAAATTGACAAATTTCAACACATTGATGGAATTAACTTATTTGACAAAACCAAAAAATCAACAAAATTGCCAAAATGGATAAGACTGACAACTTAAACATAATTTACATAAATCACAAAAGTGAATTTTGTCGCTATTGTCAATTTTATCATTTTGGCCTATTTTGTCATTTTGGCATTTTGGTCATTTTTGTCATTTTTTTCATTTTGTCATTTTTGTCACAGGTGTCTTTTTTCATTTTTCTCATATGTGTTATTTTTGCAAATTTTGTTATTTTTGTCATTTTTGTCATTTTTGTCATTCTTGTCATTATTGTAATTTATGTCATTGTTGACATTTTTGACATTTTTGTCATTTTTGAGATTTTTGTCATTTTTGTCATTTTGTCATTTTTGTCATTTTTGTCATTTTTGTCATTTTTGTCATTTTTGTCATTTTTGTCATTTTTGTCATTTTTATCATTTTTTTCATTTTTGTCATTTTTGTCATTTTTGTCATTTTTGTCATTTTTGTCATTTTTGTCATTTTTGTCATTTTTGTCATTTTTGTCATTTTTGTCATTTTTTTCATTTTTGTCATTTTTGTCGCTATTGTCATTTTTGTAATTTTTGTAATTTTTGTCATTTTTGTCATTTTTGCCATTTTTGTCATTTTTGTCATTTTTGTCATTTTTGTCATTTTTGTCATTTTTGTCATTTTTGTCATTTTTGTCATTTTTGTCATTTTTGTCATTTTTGTCATTTTTGTCATTTTTGTCATTTTTGTCATTTTTGTCATTTTTGTCATTTTTGTCATTTTTGTCATTTTTGTCATTTTTGTCATTTTTGTCATTTTTGTCATTTTTGTCATTTTTGTCATTTTTGTCATTTTGGTCATTTTTGTCATTTTTGTCATTTTTGTCATTTTCGTCATTTTTGTCATTTTTGTCATTTTTGTCATTTTTGTCATTTTTGTCATTTTTGTCATTTTTGTCATTTTTGTCATTTTTGTCATTTTTGTCATTTTTGTCATTTTTGTCATTTTTGTCAGGTTTGTCATTTTTGTCATTTTTGTCATTTTTGTAATTTTTGTCATTTTTGTCATTTTTGTCATTTTTGTCATTTTTGTCATTTTTGTCATTTCTGTCATTTTTGTCATTTTTGTCATTTTTGTCATTTTTGTCATTTTTGTCATTTTTGTCATTTTTGTCATTTTTGTCATTTTTGTCATTTTTGTCATTTTTGTCATTTTGGTCATTTTGGTCATTTTTGTCATTTTTGTCATTTTTGTCATTTTTGTCATTTTTGTCATTTTTGTCATTTTGTCATTTTTGTCATTTTTGTCATTTTTGTCATTTTCGTCATTTTTGTCATTTTTGTCATTTTTGTCATTTTTGTCATTTTTGTCATTTTTGTCATTTTTGTCATTTTTGTCATTTTTGTCATTTTTGTCATTTTTGTCATTTTTGTCATTTTTGTCATTTTTGTCATTTTTGTCAGGTTTGTCATTTTTGTCATTTTTGTCATTTTTGTCATTTTTGTAATTTTTGTCATTTTTGTCATTTTTGTCATTTTTGTCATTTCTGTCATTTTTGTCATTTTTGTCATTTTTGTCATTTTTGTCATTTCTGTCATTTTTGTCATTTTTGTCATTTTTGTCATTTTTGTCATTTTTGTCATTTTTGTCATTTTTGTCATTTTTGTCATTTTTGTCATTTTTGTCATTTTTGTCATTTTTGTCATTTTTGCCATTTTTGTCATTTTTGTCATTTTTGTCATTTTTGTCATTTTTGTCATTTTTGTCATTTTTGTCATTTTTGTCATTTTTGTCATTTTTGTCATTTTTGTCATTTTTGTCATTTTTGTCATTTTTGTCATTTTTGTCATTTTTGTCATTTTTGTCATTTTTGTCATTTTTGTCATTTTTGTCATTTTTGTCATTTTTGTCATTTTTGTCATTTTTGTCATTTTTGTCATTTTTGTCATTTTTGTCATTTTTGTCATTTTTGTCATTTTTGTCATTTTTGTCATTTTTTCATTTTTGTCATTTTTGTCATTTTTGTCATTTTTGTAATTTTTGTTATTTTTGTCTGAAATCCATGCCACTCTTATTGACAGTATTTAGATGCTTTAAGTTAATTTCAGTAGAATCAAACTCACAGCTCTTTTCAGATTGCTGTGCGTTCAAAATTTAATTAACTGACATTCACAAAGAACAACACAGGTAACAAAACGATTCTGAAAAAATTCTCCACCAGTAGCGGAAATTTCCTACATGACGTCTCGTTTTAGACAAACAACTGGCGTCCGGTATCTCCCTCCAATTAACAAGATTTACCCTCTGCGATGGTAAGAAGAACCGCCTCTTGAATGGTGGTTTTCCAATGAGCCATAAGGGTAGCCCACAAACATAGCTAACTGTGAACATTCAGGTTTAATTTTTGGCGAATCGTTCCCAGAACAGCTTTTTCTGATTGGACCAAACTTCTTACGATAAGAAATTGCTATTTTAAATGTTCGTCAAAGTTCTTTTAATTGAATCTTTCCACGTTAAGGTACCAATAAGAATACAACTATACATGAAACAAACTCCATAAAACAAAGAACCCTTTGACAATCAATGCATTTGACAGCCATGCTGCGCAGTAATAAAGAGAAGGTTAGTACACATATCGACGGGAAACACGCCATTCGGCTGTCTGGTAGAGAAACAAAAAAATTTTACGCGGAAGAAGCTTATGGTGTGTAGAGCTAATGTGCCAAACAATTTAACCGCAGCTATGTTTCGTTGCTAATAAGTATTTCCACGACATTAATCAGCCTACCCGAAAGACAAAATGCCGTCTTAGTGAGGAGGTTAAACCGAACAGAATATTGTTGCTGGCAATTTTTCGTGCCGCTTCCAGAACCTACTATCTATGGGCTTGTTCGGCGAATAAAGAAGAAAAAAACCAATCGAGGGTGGGAGTGTGGGAAAATCTTTGACTTTGATACCTTCAACCTCCATCATCATGGCGACCACGACGACGACGTTTGATGGGTTCGAGAATTCGCTTTTAATGCCTTTTCTGTGTTGTTGGAAACACACGAAAAATATGAAACCTCAACCAAACGTCAACGCCGTCAGCTCACGCCTCTCTGTGTTGAATGATCAACATGACAGACTGCATGGTAATGATGGCAGATTGCAGCGACGATCCTAGTTAGTGGCTGCTGCCATTTCTTCTTAGCGATCGTATGTACGATATCGGGGAGTATCGTTACCTAAAGTCGTCTCCTGAGGGTTTCCAATATGACTAATGATCCTGTTGAATGACTACTTACAGCTGTTAGATGTTAGTATTACATGAGGAGAAAATCGCTGCCCCCAGGATCGGCATGATTGGCAGCTATGCATTTGTACACAGATATTGAAAAAAAAATCCTACAATGCGGAAATGCCATATCTGACGATTTTGCGATACGGCAAGCTGTGATTTTTCACCATTTTTTGTTATTGAATAACCTACTAGAAAAACTGTCTAATCTCATGATCCTTCAATTTTATAGCGGTTATCTGACACAACTGTTGAATGCTTTCTATATCTTCTGAAAATAGCATAACGGGTGTTAAATAAAAAATGAGAATTTTTTCAATCACATATAAAAAAAAATTGTTACTTTTTTTTATTAATAACATAATGTATTTTCTTCAAAAAAATGTCAGTGAATGTTTGAGTAAGGGCCGTGGTCTGATGTTCGACACAACTTTGTCGCGATGCTCTCACAAGAACGTTGTACGGCACTTACGTCAATTTTCCGGATACAATTCCGGATTCTTGTAGTCAGTTGCTTCGTGTCCTTGGCCCTTCAATTGTTTTTATACACTAGGGCACTGAGTGAGCCAAAGAAATCCTCTATTGGGCGGCACTGGGGCAAGTTTGTTGGGTTACGATCTTTCGGCACGAACGGTATCTTTTTCTCCTCAAGGTACGCCAGCGTCTTCTTGGCGTAATGGGAAGACGCCTTGTCCGGCCAGAAGACGTACTTCCCATCCGCGTGATGCTCGTTCAGGAACGGCAGCAGGATTTTATCGGGGCACTCTTCTTGATAGATTTGTTGGTTGATTGCCAGACCGCTCGGCTTAAACCAAGGCTTTGAAATGCCCCGGTCGGAAATGGCGAAGTACAACATAACCTTTTTTTCAAACTTATGCTTGAACTTGTATTTCACTTCAGGCGGTGTGGATGACTTGTCGCTGGAGTAGTAATTATCATTTCCTGGAATATGCGTTTTGGACAGCGGAAAATAGCTTTCGTCATCCAGAACGAATGACGTCCCGCGGTATTTTTTGTCATCCACCAACACTGTGATTTAACCGTCTAAATCTGCTCCTCCGTGTACTCCGGCGACCTCGTCTTCTTCCTGCAGACGATTCCTTCCATCTTGAGGGTACGATGGATCAATAAGTGGGAGCAGCCATATTTCCGACTGGCGTCACGCAGGCTGGTTGCGTCCTTGTTGTCAAACAGTTCTTGAACGATGTCTTCCTCTGCTTCGTCATTGTCGTCACCGGACGACCACTTCCGACCTTCCGCTCTACGTACAGGGAACCCAGGATACGATATACCGTACTGACAGGTACAATGTGCCACCGTGAACTTTTTTCCTTGCTGGAAATGCGTTTCGTAGAACCGTACAATGCGTTCGCGGAGCACGTGCTGTTTCGATGCCATCTTTGCTTTGACTAAATTCAAACTAGCAAAACCAAACACGCCTACTGTTTCTAGGGAGCCCAAAGAGCAATTTTCTTGGAGAAAGAAAATTTTACGCTCTTTATTTGAGTTACTGAAAGGTCGATTTGGGGTCATTTTTTAATTTCTCAAACCCTGGGGTCTAAAAAGCTTCTTATTGGTGCAAAACTCATCCATGATTTTTTGCAGAATTTTTAAGTTACGTTTACATGAGTAAATTTGGACTTATATGTTTGTATGGGAAAGTTGAATATTTTGTACTGAAAAATCAACATCATTTTCGTGACTTCTGTGGAACAACTTTGTCAAAGACCGTAACTTTGTATTTCATAAGCCACAAAATTTATTAGCTATTTAACAGGGTATGTCTTTTGGAATTGATAAACAACAAGCTTAATTGGCTCCACTACTTGTGCCCCGCGAAGTATTGCATGAAAAGTAGTAATGCAATACCTCGTTAGGCACCCAGCAGTGGTGTCAATTGAATTTCTTGTTTATCAATTCCAAAAGACATACTTCTGATAAACAGCTAATAACTTTTTCGTCTAATAAGATACGAAGTTACGGTCTTGGACAAAGTTGTTCAGCGGAAAATTTCCGTTAGAAATTTTTTAAATTGGCACAAAAATGTTGATTTTTCAGTTCAAAATATTCAATTTTCCCATACAAACATTAAAGTCCAAATTTACTCATGTAAACGTAACATAAAAATTCTGCAAAAATCATGGATGAGTTTTGCACCAATAAGAAGCTTTTTAGACCCCAGGGTTTGAGAAATTCAAAAATTACCCCAAATCGACTCAGTCTAATGGCATAAAAAAATACATCTATAGACAGTTCCGATATTTATATATACACCGAAAAAACTATTCACGTGAACGCTACGTGAAAATGTACATGGATTTTTGCCACCATGAAAATCACGTGAAACCTACGTGAATTTTAGGTAGCAAACAGAGCTCGCGCAGCAATCAGAATTCACGTAATTTTCATATGAGTTGAATGTGAAATCAACGTAGAACAAATGTGGTGTGGGATTTGTTCTGCTACGTGCAATTCACGTAGATTTGATTGTAATATTAACGTATAGGGAGGTTTTTTTTCCGGATATTTTAACTAAACATGATTTGATTTTGGAAGTCAACATTATTGTTCGACAAAATTACAATTGCTCTTGCAAATTATGCACTTTTTCAGAAAAAAAAACATAAAATAACAAAAATGACAAAATTAAAAAAAATACAAAAATTACAAAAATAACAAAAATTGGAAAAATTACAAAAATTACAAACATTACATATATTACTTAAATTACAAAAATGACAAAAAAGGCAAATATTACAAAAATGACAAAAATGAGAAAAATGACAAAAATGACAAAAATGACAAAAATGACAAAAAAGGCAAAAATGCCAAAAATGACAAAAATGACAAAAATGACAAAAATGACAAAAATGACAAAAATGACAAAAATGACAAAAATGACAAAAATGACAAAAATGACAAAAATGACAAAAATGACAAAAATGACAAAAATGACAAAAATGACAAAAATGACAAAAATGACAAAAATGACAAAAATGACAAAAATGACAAAAATGACAAAAATGACAAAAATGACAAAAATGACAAAAATGACAAAAATGACAAAATGACAAAAATGACAAAAATGACAAAAATGACAAAAATGACAAAAATGGCAAAAATGGCAAAAATGACAAAAATGACAAAAATGACATAAATGACAAAAAAGACAAAAATGACAAAAATGACAAAAATGACAAAAATGACAAAAATGACAAAATGACAAAAATGACAAAAATGACAAAAATGACAAAAATGACAAAAATGACAAAAATGAAAAAAATGACAAAAATGACAAAAATGACAAAAATGACAAAAATGACAAAAATGACAAACATGACAAACATGACAAAAATGACAAAAAATGACAAAAATGACAAAAATGACAAAAATGACAAAAATGACAAAAATGACAAAAATGACAAAAATGACAAAAATGACAAAAATGACAAAAACGACAAAAATGACAAAAATGACAAAAATGACAAAAATGACAAAAATGACAAAAATGACAAAAATGACAAAAATGACAAAAATGACAAAAATGACAAAAATGACAAAAATGACAAAAATGACAAAAATGACAAAAATGACAAAAATGACAAAAATGACAAAAATGACAAAAATGACAAAAATGACAAAAATGACAAAAATGACAAAAATGACAAAAATGACAAAAATGACAAAAATGACAAAAATGACAAAAATGACAAAAATGACAATAATAACAATAATGACAAAAATTACAAAAATGACAAAAATGTCTGTCACGTAAAATCTTGTGTAAGAGCACAGGTGCCCATTATATTTTTATTTGAAAGATACGAAAAACTCCTCAAGTCTCTTAGTAGGTAAACCACTAAGGACGCTGGGAAGTAGCTATTTAAATGCTGATATTCGGATTTTTAGAATACTGTGGTTGAATCCAAATGAATTCATCGACTTTCTTTGAAATATACGTTAAATGCATGTAGTAGAAGAAATCACTGTACGTGTAATCCACGTTCGCTTGAAGTGGAATTCACCTTCAACTCACATGAACATCATGTTTGCTACCTGAAATTCACGTGGATTTTGCGTAATTTTCAGGGTGGCGAAAATTTATGAACTTTTTCACCAAGCATTCATGTGAAAAATTTTTCCAAGTGTGGTCTACCCATAGCTCAGTCGGCAACGTTCATGTCGTTCGAGCCAATGATAGTGAGTTCAAGCCCAAATGTAAACCTCGAGCACAGTTCCTCCAGAAAGGTTTGCCAATACCGATGAATTTCAATATTTTTTTTTCAAATATTTCTAATCATATACTTACATCGAACTCGGGTCTGCTTACTCAACATGGTTCACCAAATTGTCGAATCGATAAAGCCGGGCACAACTCAATCTTCAATCGATTCCTCTTATTTTCCCACAGACCTTCTGATGATCGATATGGGTCAAATGGGGAGTTCAACGATGCCGACTGCGAAGAGGGGGACGCTTGTAAGTCTTCCCCCATTGTCACAGTGAATGTGACATTTTCCGGCCTGTCTTGCAAAAATCAAATTTAAAAAGCCAACCGCCATCTTCTTACAGTGATACCGAATGGGGTCTCACTTTGCTGCTTCGCATTTTGAAGGGATCATAAAGTAGGTATCGTCATCTTCAGCTTTATCCTATCGAGCCCAGAAAGCAAACCTGAGTGTAGGTGATCTTTGGTAAGCGATTCGAGCCGGATTGTAAGGGACTTTTCAAATATATCTCACTGTGACTGAACCTCTATCCATGCGGCGGAGTCGTTTCGCCGAATGGGAGGAGAAGGTTGTTCAGGCTAGGTTAGACCTTAGAGAAGGAAAGAACGAACGAACGAACGAATGTAAAGATCATAAATTCCAACATGACTCGGGGTTGTTGTTGCTTTTGAAAGCGAAAACTCGTGGATCGGTAGGCAGAATGGCAAAATGTCAATTTTCTTCTTCAATTTTTTTTGTGCCGTTGTTTTGTCAAGTCGATTCAATAGTTTCTTGTTAGGCGGAGATTAGCCATTATGTCAAGCGAAGACGAAGGTACTTGTTCCGAGGATAAATTCCATACTCTGAATACCTATGTACATAGGGCACATAGAACATCGAATTTGAACATGCTTGAATTCTAGTCGTTTTTATGGTTAGAATTGAAGAATTTAGGTGTAGGTGCAGATTTATGCAGAATTCATAGAACTTCATTTTGAGAATTGGTCGCTATCTCGACCAGTTTTACCTTATTGAAATGGGAAAATTGTATAAAGAAGAACAACTTCCGGATTATTTTGTCCTACTAAAATCTGTTATCTATTATTTGTTCTAGTTTGTTTGGGACATTATAAATTAATTTTAAATAACCTAAAACCGTGCATTTAATTTTCCATTTTTTCCCATTTTATCCACTTCCATTATTCCACCCCTTATCGACACCCATGCTTAAGGAAGGCTACATGTGACGCTTGAGTAATGAAGTTTAAACAATGCGAAATAAAGTCTGAACTCCATCCGATGCTTCCTGTGAAAATTAGAATCCATAATCTGCTTAACACATTAAGGACCGAGAAAAATCTAAGCCGGGAAACACCGATATTCGGTACCTTCAGAAACCACTGGACCAAATTTAACAAAATTAGTACGTTTGAAATATCGAAAGTGTTAAGTTTAATTTTGTCGAATATAGTTTTATCATTAAATTTATAACATTTAAGTTATGACGGATTTCACGCCAAATCGACACGAAGTTGGCATGACCCTATCAGAATTCAATGAAACTTTGTGGGCATAAAGCAACTTGGCATACTTAGGTTTCCCAAATACTTTCTGAACCAACATTTGAAAAGGGCCAAACTGTTCAGGCATAAACATTTATAAACAATTTGACCATAAGCTCTCAAATTACAATTCCTACTCAAATGTGGTTCATGAGAGAGTTTTAGAAAAATTATTGATTTTTTATAAAAAAACTGATTTTTTTAAAGTCATACACTGAGAAAAATGCATTTCAAAAACTTCAACTTCATTTTCCAAAAAATGCCATCTTAGGTTTCGATGAATTTTTTTGTAAGCCGGGTAATAATAAAATCTCCAAGTTCCAAGTCGTCCATATATTGCAAGTTGTGTATACTTAAGGGAAAAGAGTTTTTCTCACAAAAATATTTTCATGATTTCTTTAAATCATGTAATTTATTTGTTTGGTGTATATTTCTAAATTTTAAGTCAAAAACTGCTTCATTAAATTGATTGTATTGTTTTTGAAGAAATAAGAGCTATAAAAAAAGGATAAAAAACGCAAACTTAAAACTTAAAGTTGATTTAAAAAAACAATTTCCAACTCAGAATTCGATGATTTTATTTTGGTGGTGGGGAATAATCCCAACAAACATTTTTGCTGATTTAGAACGCCAATTCTTTAAACATATGCTGTGTTAAGGTGATGAATGCTGTTTCAGCTTGTTGGCTGAAAAAAAAGAAATACTTCAGCGCTGTTTCAGCGTTTAAGGAAGTTTTATTTCAGCCACTAGGAAGTAGGGGAAAATTGGCTGAAGAATAACTTGTTCAGCCTTTCTTCAACCATTTTTGACACCATTCAAATTTTACAGACGTCAGCTGTACAAGGCTAGCTCTGAAAGCGCTTTTTCAGCCATAACAAACTATCTGTTGGTCATTTGTTTATCAATCAATGCATGAAAGCAAATAGATCAAAAATTTTCGATAGCGAATAGAATGAAGATTTTTTTTCATCATTACTCATTTTGCTAATTAAAATGATCCGAAAAATGAACATTAATGTTCAATAGAAGCATTTCATTTTCAATTTCTTCATATGAAATTGACCTTGATTGGGAGATATTTCGGTTGTTTAAGTACGAGTTACGACTCCTTTCTAATGCTCAGCAGAGTCCATGGTTGGTTCGGCGTTCTGCGGCGTGGGACCAAGAAGTCATAGGTTCGAAGTTCGAGATAAGGTTAAATGAAGAAAAAAAAAACGAGAGGGGAAAAGTAGATGGCAAACATCGGACAGACATCGCTCATCATTCTTTTTGTTTTTTTTTCGATGATCCTTCAATTGACGTATCATGTCATCTTCGCTGATTAATTTCTCCAAATCTCGATGTTTAAGGGCTGAACAGCAGCTTCTCCCTGAATTTTGGTTACATTCTTTCAGCAAGATAGCTGATTTAAAATTAGAACTAAATAATAATTCAGTGGTTGTTCAGCCAAAAATGTTTGTTGGGATGTGATCTACAACTCTTCTGAACATCGCAAACTGAACATTCTTAAGGGAGAAAAGTTTTTCAAACAAAAACTTTGCGATGCTCAGATTGTAGAACACATTATTCTCCACCACAAAAAAAAATCATCAAATTCTGAGATGGCAACCTTTTTTAAAATAGATTTTAAGTTTTAAGTCAATACTGAAAAAAAAATACATGAAATTCCGAAAAAAATCATGAGAAAGTTTTGTTAGAAAAACTGTTTTCCCTTAAATATGCACAAGTTGCAATGTATGAACGACTTTTGGGCCTTATTAATACCCGTCTTAGAAAAAAATTCATCACATTCTGAGATGGCTTTTTTGGGAAATTGAGTTTTAGTTTTTGAAATGCATTTTTCTCAGTGTATTTAAATTTTTTTTTTGCCAATATTTGTTTCTAAAAATTCAATCATTTTTCTAAAACTCTCACATTTGGGTAGGAATTGTAATTTTAGAGCTAAAAATTTTCATAAAAATTTGGACTGAAAAGTTTGGACCTTTATAAATGTTAGTCTAGATCTAAGAACAAGAAACTACACAGTAAACGAAAATTACCGAGTTCAGTAATTTTTTTACCGAAATCCTAACATGTATAAATCGTTAAACTGTTCGGTAATTTTTTCGGTAATAAATAAACGAACATCGGTAAATAGATTCTTCATTTACCGATGTTCGTTAATTTTTTACCGAAAGTTTAACGATTCACACATGTTAGGAGTTCGGTAAAAAAATTACCGAACTTGGTAATTTTCGTTTACTGTGTAAGTAAGCCGAGTGCCCTAACTACGTGACACACACACACACACACACACACACACACACACACACGCGCGCGCGAAGATTCATTGAATTGTGAGAGGGTCATGCCAGATATTGCGTCGAGTTGGTGCGGTATCCATCTTATATGAATATCTATACATGCACGAAGAAAAAAGTATGGTATTTTTAACAATAATCCACTTATATTCAATCATATATCTGACTGATTCTCGACCAACTATAATTATCAAAATTTCAACAATACATATAATAGACAAACTGATTGATTTCGTACATTCAACAATAGATATAATACATTCAACTATAGTTGTATGATTGATTTTGTGCATTTATATAAATATAATAGATTCAACAATAATGTACGATTGATGTTCTAAATTCAACAATAATCATAGTAGATTCAACTTTAATAACATGATTGATTTCATTTTACATATGATAGATTCAACTGTAATAATACGATTGATTTAATTATAAATATGATAGTTTCTATTATATTTCTATGATTGATTCAATGAGGTCAACTATAAATATTGTAAATTTAAATTCTATTTATATTGGAAGTTATCATATCTTGATGAATATTGTAAATTTAAATTCTATTTATATTGGAAGTTATCATATCTTAAGACGTTTTATTTTCCTTTAATTTATTATTTCAGTATTTTGCATCTAGTTCGTTTTAGCCGTCACGATACTAGAAAGCTGACCGGAAATCCCAATATCCCCGTTCAGGTTCCTTTGCTGTTATTTTTTTGCATCTTGATGTAGTTGAATCTATCATATTAACAACTGAATCATTACAGTTGATTCTATTATATTCATAGTTGATTGCTTAAAGTCAATCATCAGTTTGTAGTTGAGTCTATCATATTTATAGTTGGATGTGAAAAAATCATCTACGCTTTGATGATTGGTATAACCAGCTGAAATAATTTGAACAACTGTGGTCTTTTTTCTCCGTGTAGCATCTACATAGCTAAATATTAGCATTTCAGTGACAATAACGAGGTGTCGTATTTTGTCCACAATGTGTCAAACCAGTCATTGAAACATTTTCAAACACATGATTGGATATAATGTTTTGAATCAGAAAGCTGTCGAAACAAGTAGCTAATCGTCGCTTATCAAAAGTTACTCAGTAAACGGAAATTACCAAGTTCGGTAATTATTTTAGCGAATTTCAATCATGTGGAGTTCGTTAAACAAATCAATCATTTGTTCATGGTCGAGAAGTGCTGTCAAATGTTACTTAACTTTTTCGATTAAAAATAAACGAACTTCGGCTGTCATATCTAAGATCATCAGTCAAAATATTGACAGTAGTCAACGTGACAGCTTGGTAGATAGTCACCGAGCTGCCTGTATCTATTATCGAAAAACCGATAGTATTTACCCGAAAAACTATAAAAGTTCGGAAACACATACCGAATAACCGATAGAAACCTTTTATTGTAAACGAAATATCTATAATTATTATCGAACACTAATCGAAAAAACTAAAATAAATCGGTACTATTTACGCAACATCCGGTAGTGTTTACAGAAATATCTGTTATTATTACCAGAATGCCGGCCGGTAAATATCTACCGAGCCACCGGTTATTTTTACCCAACAACCGGTTTTATTCACCGAAATATTGGTAACTATTACCAAAACTTTGGATATCTTACCGAAAAATCGGTTCTTTTGCTTAAATATCTAAAATTATTATTGAAATGCTAGTAATATTCACTGAGAACTGATAAACTTTCGGTAATTTTTACCGAAAACCGTAAAGCGCTCGGTAGTTTCGTATGATGCACATGGTTTTTAGCGAGATGATTCGTGTCTCGAATACTCTTGACACATTCTTGTGTCTTGCTTGTACCGCTCAAAAGTGATTTTTATCCGTTCGCGTATCAAAAAATCTCAAAACTGGCTATAATTATGATAAATCAAATCATACAAAACAAACGGAAAAAAGAGAAAAAAGTTTTTTTACACATGTTTTAGATGATTTTGAAAATCAGTTTTTTTGTTGAAAAAAGTGGTGTTTTTGACAACTTTCACAAAATTATTAATTTTAATATATGGATGATTTTTTTTTGGAAATATTTTTAGTATGTTCAGAAGCCGAAAAACACGGCTTCATTTTGTAGAAAAAAGAATTTGTTTATATTCAATGTAGATGGTTTGAAAAGCGAACAAAAACAGTCGCAAATGAGTGAATTCACGTCACAAAAAAGGGAAGTTTTTAATTTTACGAGAAAACTCTGACTTTTTTTGAAATAAAAAAAATGAGATTTTCTTTGGAAATGATAAGACGATTCTAATACTCTAAAATTTATAGAAATCGGTTGAAATCTAGCTGACCCAGCAAACATTTTTGTAGGTATATTTCTCAACAAACTTTGCTATACGCTTCATATACATTATAAAATCATCCTATATAACTCGAAAAAAACAGCATTTACGTACTAAAGTGGAGGCAATATACATACATATTTTTAACTTTTGGCTTATGCGATAAGTGTTGTTAAAATTGGAAGATATACAACACCTTTTACCGTACATCCTGACAGTATGCGAGAGAGCGCAAGTTTTGCTCTCAATGCATGTAAACCGTTGCCAGCGACAATATTTGCTGCTTCTCTCATTGGACAGTTTAACCAAATGGACCCTCTGATTTTTAGAAATCTGGTTGCACTGCTAATCGCAGAGAGAACAACAAGGTTGTTTTCTCACTTGAATCCCGCACGCGGGAGACAAATTTGCAAACATGGCGCAATTTTGTCATATACGAGTCGGTAGACTTTAACTAACCATTTTTACGATCATTTACTTGGTTTGGTAGGAATTACGATTCGCATTAACATTGTTAACGAGTTGAGCTGACATTTCTAATGCGATGTTATGTTTGCTGGGGAGTTACAACAGCGCGAATGAGTGAATTCACGTCACAAAATTTGATTTTTTGTTAAATTCTATATGAAAAAAATGTGCTCTGAAAGCTGTTTTGACCCTCCAGATGGTCAGATTTTTACAAATCGAGCATAATTTAGTTGATTTTTTAAATAAGTTCATTATTTTGAAATAAAAATACAAAAAGATTGAAAAAAAAATAAAAAATTTTTTTTTGGTGAATCTTTAAATAACGAAGGTAGTATTTTCAACATATGATCCCTCAATATGTTGCTATTCAAGTGCCAATCAAAATAAGGAAAACGTTAGGTGCAGATACTGAAAATTTATGATTGTAAAAGTCGGAAAAACAAAATATCGTTTTTGAAAGTGTACATAAAATTTGAAGACTCCAAAGAATGGTTCAGTATAACCACAGTATAACTTTATATTTCGTGACGTGAATTCAGTCAACTACCCTGTTCTGTTTGAACTAAGTGAATTCACGTCACAACTTCAAATAAGCATAACTTCGTTCGTTGTAGTTCAATCGGAAAGTTACGTACATCAAATTGTGGGTAATTGATTTCTTTACAACTCATTTGAAGACACCGATATTCTATTTCCACAGGGAGAACAGAAAATCAAAGATGTATGTACTTAAGTCCGAAATGGGTAATTCTAGCGTGAAATCACGTCACAAAAGTAATTAATCACAACAAAAACAACTTAAACTTTAAAATGACCAAATTATATTCATTTTGAAGGACATTCAATTTGCGACCGTTTGCTACAATTTTTTTCATTTTCAAGTAAATTGGTTGACTCCTAGAATAATAACAGTGCAGAAAAGTCCGGAAAAGCGATTTCACGTCACGGTGGAATGTGTCTCTTGCGTTTGTATCATAAGCTGGAATTACTGAATGGTTTTCCAACTGGGATTCCAACGACTGATGAAAGCGCCGTCCAGCTCGCAGCCGCCAAAATATTTTCATAAAACGGCGTGATACATTTACCAGAAATCAAAACGCGAGACGATAGCAAAAGTGAGATAGGAGACTCGAAACGATGAAACCGCCAAAACTGACGTTTTTCATGACATCGACGCTTAACAGTTTTCTCCTGACTTACGTTTTATTTTATCGAAAAAACCATTTGTTTACACAATTCTAAACGAACTTCGGTAAGTCAAGAAACGGTTAAAGAAGTTCGATAGAAAATAGACGTCAAAGTCATCAATTACCGGATATTACAGGACTGGTTCGGTAAAACAAATTACCGAACTCGGTAATTTCAGTTTTCTGTGCTGCGGATTAATCAGCGAGAAAGGTTTTTTAGCCGGACACTGAAAAACTCTCATATTCCACAGTTTGTTTTCCGCTCTTGAGACTGTTAGAGTATTGTTTAAATTATTATTATTTATTTATTTATTTAGAAAAAATATTTACTTTAAAATTTATTTATTTCCCTCGCTACGGTTTTTGGAAAATTCAAAATTGTGTAGTCAAAAAAAGAATTTGATATTGGTTATGGTTTTATTCAATGCCATTCTTTTTTATTCTGTCATTTTTTACGGTTTGACACTGAAATCGCCTTTGACTTGGTTTACTTTTTTTTGCACAAATACCGCCTTATTTGCCTCCCAAGGCTCTCATGACAACAAACTACCAGGAAACACACGGTTAATTAAGAGGTGCTTCTAAAATCAAAAGATGGCACTAACTCTTTGCTCAATAGAATCTGTACTCATGACACGTATGCTTCGCGAGTGGACAGATGACCTACTGTCGAGGATTTTGCACCTCGTCAAATTTGGTTAATAGGTTTTCAAATTGGATTCCATTCATATAGTAAGCCGGGTTCGGTTATTCACTGCAGCTTTTCTATTGTTTTCACACCCATGTTTTTTACGCCTCTCAAAGAATTGAAATGTTTCGAGAAGCTCGTTTTGTGATTTTTTTGGCTCCTAACACTTCTTTTTTTCGAAAGAGAACCGGGAAGTGTTATTAATTAGCGATCGAGGCATCGTTTCTCGACCCACCGGCTTGATGATCAAAACACCAGTAATTAATTACTGTGTTGAAAATGGAGTAATGGATGATGACGTCTTCATTCAACGGAGTAGCGTATGAGCTGAAAGCTTCCGAACATCACCACAGCTCCGGAGCGAATCTCTTTAATTTATTTTTTTTCTTTATATTGTATTTTTTCTTCATCTTTCCAAATCGTTTTATAGAACTTGATTATACGATGCATTGTGTTTGATTTTTTTTCTCAAAAGATTGTTACAATCTGATTAACGTAATTCGAGGATGGCGTTTGATCGAGGCTTTGCCATTAACTGTTTTAATTTTGTTCTGTTAACACCAATCTAGAAGGTAATAAATTTAATTCCTATATTTTTGTCTAAAGCTGAATCTGTTATTCATATAACCTCTAATAGATCGATGTTCTTTTTTCTTTCACAGAGCTCCATTCTAACGATTCCAAACACGGCTTCCCGCTACAAAAATGAAGATGGTCCTCGGAGCCCGGTAAATGCAAAGTTCAATATGAACAAAAAAATGAAGAAGACTCGTTCGTTCGGGCACGCAAATGTCATGAGAACGTTTGGCAGTTGGGTTGGGTTGGAGTTGGAGCGGGTTTATGTTTGGCTGCCATGTTGCTGAATCGTTATCCTCGCGAATGCTTCTAGCAACCGATTCCAGTTGGAGAGAACTTGGGCATAGAGTATGGTTAGGTGTTCAGCTATAAGTATGAAGGCAGCGAAACTGAAAATGCATTACAAAAATTACAAATCATCAGCTCCGTTCCGCCTATTGACTGGATCTGTTCAAGTTGCAGTGGATCGTGTCTTTCGTAGAACATCGGCAATAATGGCAACTATCAGGCAGGACAATATGATGCTGAACAGTGCTAGTGAACATCGTAGCTCAAATTATTGGATTTCTCTATGAAAGTATTTATAGCCAATACCAATTGTTATAGTATATTAGGAAATACTAATACTAATACTAATTCTAAAAAATCTAAATAATCAGAAGTCTTTTATGACTATTGTATTTTCTAACAGCATTGTGCCAAATATTCGGCCCAAAACAATATTTCAAATAAATAGTAAATTATCCCAAGTAACACCGATAGTTTTATTGGACTCCTCAAGCCCCTTATAAAACCAAAACATTATTTGGAAAAATACCTTGAAAAATAGTTTTTTGAATCTGAAACGTTAAAGTCCTTAAACCAAGTATGAACAAGCCAAGTTCTACAACTTCTTCATACATTATGGTGGGTTTAGAAGTAGCCAAAGCTCTTTAGAAAGCGTTTAGTGTAACGGGTGTTAAATAAAAAATGAGAATGTTTTCAATACCTTTCAGTAACTCAAATAAAGAGCGTAAAATTTTCTTTCTCCAAGAAAATAGCTCTTTGGGCTCCCTAGAAACAGTAGGCGTGTTTGGTTTTGCTAGTTTGAATTTAGTCAAAGCAAAGATGGCGTCGAAACAGCACGTGCTCCGCGAACGCATTGTACGGTTCTACGAAACGCATTTCCAGCAAGGAAAAAAGTTCACGGTGGCACATTTTAAGGAAGAAAATGTACCTGTCAGTACGGTATATCGTATCCTGGGTTCCCTGAACGTAGAGCGAAAGGCTGGAAGTGGTCGTCCGGTGACGATAATGACGAAGCAGAGGAAGACATCGTTAAAGAAGCTGTTTGACAACAAGGACGCAACCAGCCTGCGTGATGCCGGTCGGAAATATGGCTGCTCCCACGTATTGATCCATCGTACCCTCAAGATGGAAGGAATCGTCTGCAGGAAGAAGACGAGGTCGCCAGAGTACACGGAGGAGCAGATTGAGACGGTTAAATCACAGTGTCGGTTTGTTTTTTGTTTTTTTGTTGTTCAAAAAATACCGCGGGACGTCATTCGTTCTGGATGACGAAAGCTATTTTCCGCTGTCCAAAACGCATATTCCAGGAAATGATAATTACTACTCCAGCGACAAGTCATCCACACCGCCTGAAGTGAAATACAAGTTCAAGCACAAGTTTGAAAAAAAGGTTATGTTGTACATCGCCATTTCCGACCGGGGCATTTCAAAGCCTTGGTTTAAGCCGAACGGTTTGGCAATCAATCAACAAATCTATCAAGAAGAGTGCCTCGATAAAATCCTGCTGCCGTTCCTGAACGAGCATCACGCGGATGGGAAGTACGTCTTCTGGCCGGACAAGGCGTCTTCCCATTACGCCAAGAAGACGCTGGCGTACCTTGAGGAGAAAAAGATACCGTTCGTGCCGAAAGATCGTAACCCAACAAACTTGCCCCAGTGCCGCCCAATAGAGGATTTCTTTGGCTCACTCAGTGCCCTAGTGTATAAAAACAATTGGAGGGCCAAGGACACGAAGCAACTGACTACAAGAATCCGGAATTGTATCCGGAAAATGGACGTAAGTGCCGTACAACGTTCTTGTGAGAGCATCGCGACCAAGTTGCGTCGAACATCAGACCACGGCCTTTACTCAAACATTTACTGACATTTTTTTGAAGAAAATACATTATGTTATTAATCAAAAATACTGAAATCGATGAAAAAAATAACAATTTTTTTATATGTGATTGAAAAAATTCTCATTTTTTATTTAGCACCCGTTATTTGGTCATCGAAAATCGCACATTATCGCAACACCACCTATTGTGTGATTATTTTTTATGACAAATGGAACCATTTCCATCTGAAGCTAGCAGGGAAATTGGTGGAACTAGCAGAGTTAATGATAGGGAGTGAATGATTGAAAATACTTTTTTGTATGAAAATTATTTACCGATTTTGCTCAATGGAAAAAAGTCGAACATATTTAATTTTTGGTTAAAGTATTGCAATATTTTGTTTTACATTTTGAATGTTTCAATCCATTAAGGCCGGAGCAAATATTAATTTCTTCTTTTGTCGCTTCCAGAACCGCATCCACGCTTCTCGAAGATCTCCGGGAACCAACAAAACCGATAAACTTACTCACGGGGAAACTGCTTAAACGAAATACATTGGTGCACGACTTGACTAACACTTTGTTTACATTTGTCTGTTCCTGTTCTTGACAGTCTATAATTTTACATGACATTATCACGTTCAGTGTAATGTAATATTGATTAAATTGAAATTCAATGTCCTCATCACATTCCATGTCGTGTAATTTTAAGAAATTTCTATTTCACTGTTATTTAGAGTTTTGTGTGACCAAAAAATTTGAAAAATTACATCACATATGATGTAACAAAAACGAAGCATCACAAATGATGGAATTTTCAGTGCGAGTTGAATATTCCACGTCTGTTAACTTATAAAGACGTTTAAAATTTAAAGACATGTAAAATATTAAAGACGTGTAACATCTAATTCGCACTGAAAATTCCGTCGTATGTGATGCTTCTTTTTATTTACATTATATGTGATGTAAATTTACATCAAATAATCGCGTTCCGTGTCAAGTAATATTTGTGTCATACGAATTCAGTGCTGTTAAGGATTCAACTTTTTTTATTTTGTAAATTTACATCAATAAATCGCGTTCCACGTCATGTAATGATACAGGTTTTCAATTTCAGTGTTGTTAAGGATTCAGATTTTTTTTCTGTGTATTTAGTTGTTTTTGCATTATTTTTTATTACCCTCCTCCCCTCGCGATGTTCTAAAGCCGAGTGACAACAACAAGATTTGAAATATGTTCCGGCCTTATTGTTTTCGACTTTTTTTTCATAGTGAAAGATAAGTAATTTTCTTCCGAAAAAAGGTTCAAAAATTGTAAATCTTTTCTTATCTTATCTATATTTATATAGGTATATAAAAATGAATGTTTGTCTGTCTGTCTGTTCCCTATAGACTCGGAAACTACTGAACCCATTAACGTGAAACTTGGCATCTGAGGTTTTTGGGGCCGGAGATGGTTTCTATAATAGTTACAAACCGCTCCGACTTAAGGGAGGGGGGCTCCCATACAACTTTTGTTTTTATTCCCACGAATTAAAAGTCATGGCACCCATTTTGTGGCAATTTTCGTTTCCTTTGGCGGGGTTATTTTCACAATCACCATGGACCGGGCTTTAGAAGCAACCATCCACAGTTCACGTGTACTGGATAGCAAATCAAAGCTTGATCAGCAAAAATTTGAAAGGGGAAATTTTGGCGGATGTTTTTTTCCTTCTACTGTTTAAAGCACGTGGTACCGGTACGATATTTGGATGCAATAATGAGCCTACATGTTGGATTGAAAAATGCTACAAACCTGTTGGGAATATATTGACTAAAATTGTAGTGGCTTTCAAAGTGCTCTTTACCGCTGCTGGGGGGCGCTGCAGTTATTAGATTATTAAATCTGAGGTTTTGAGTTTTATACAATTCAATTTCATTGACCAATTTCTAACTTCTAAGTTATCATTGATGACCAATGTAGTCGATTCAACCATCCAGTTTGGAGAAAATTTATTGTAAAACTGTTTAGTACTGCGAATTCAAAGAAATGATATCTTAGAATTCAACATTGATTACTTTTCAAAATAATTAATATGGGATAGTTAAGCCCAAGAAAAATAATTGGTGACTTCGGTTCAGAGATGATCTTTTTTCGATAACTTTAAAAACTATTAGTGAGCTTTCAACATTTAAGGTAAACTAATAATAAAACAGTGTAAATTGAAAAAACTAAAAAATACACAAATACAATTAAAAAATGCAAAGAAAGTTTTTATCAGGGTTCAACAGAGTTCGAAAGACTTTTTAGAAATTTCTGAGTAAATAAAATTAAAACAAACCAATGTACAAGAAGATTATCCATTTTGAAAAGTGGGATAATCTCCAACAGAGGTTTTCATTAGATAGGGGATAGGAAAGATAAAAAAAAAGTTTCATCTTTTGAAGAAAAAAATATAGGGCCAAATGTTTCCAAGCTTCTTAAAAAATGATGGATGTAAAAAATATTTTTCGTGAAAGAATGTATTAGCGTTCAAGGGAAAATTTGGCATGGAAGTCTATGAATATTTGGTATCTCTAACTCCTCCAAAGAAGTGGATGAAAAGGGAATTTTTGGTATGTGAACCATATTTGGCATGTGCGGGTATTTAAATACGAGAAATGTTATGAGAAATTGAAGCTCCACCTTTCTTTCCATACATTTTTTTTGCATAACTTGAGAATTAACCCTGCAAATAAAACCAAATTCGTTATCAAAAGGGTATTTGAGTACGAAACATATTTCTATGAATATTAAGTTCTCATCCCTCCATACAATGGGTAGATAGGAAGAGGGGATGGTACTCTCTATCAAGTTTATGCATAACTCGAGAATTTACTTCGCATATAAAACCAAATTTGGCACGGGATGGTATTTGAATACGAGAGACGAGATATCTTTCTTTGTGAAACAATTCCTTTCTTGCAGTAGGTGGATGGGATTGGGAATATATGAAGGGAAGAGGAGGGCTTGCATTAATTTTTTTTACAAAATCCATAGGAAAGGGGGGGGGGGGGGGGGTGGACCCAATACAATTTTGTTAGCATAAGTTCTCACTTAATGAGATATGTATCTACGATTGTTATAGACCCTTACACTCTACAGTGTAGAGAGGGGAAGAAAGGAGAGGGCTTCATATGAATTTTGTTGTAAAGCTTAATGGATTTTTGGGTACGAAAAAAATGATTTAAAATGATTATTACAGACCACGACCTTCAGGGGGTGATGGGATAGGGTTACCATATCCCACAACACCAAAAAGAGTACATTGATATCATTTACCCAAAAATTCAGGAGAAACGATATAACTTCGTTTTTTAGCACTCAGCCATCTGGTTGATACAAGATAACAAGATCCATTTAATTCTCAAGCATTGCGCCCGGAAGTTATGCAAAACAGAAGGAAAAGGATGTTCATATTTCGTATTATCTGAGGAGGCCCCGACTACCTTGAATAAGCGGGATTCTTCTGTAATTGGAAACCGAGATATTTCAATTCAATCAAATTCTGTCAATTTGTCGAGGTAATGCAAAGAATATTCGAAAAGATAGCAGTATTTAGATGTTGCTGATGCTGAGAAACCACAAAAAAACGTTATAAAACGAACAATTTCGTTTTATTATTGACTAAAATTTTTATTACCTAAATTGTGAACATATTGATTACAGTTTGCATACCCAAAGGGGCGTTTATTACGACTAAATATGCATGTTAATGAAAACAAGATGTTCAAGTAATTTGTTGTTAGCTGTTATTCCTTTAGTAGTTTTTGCATAAAAAGTGATACAACCTCATAAAATGAAAGATATACATAGATTTTTCCGATGTCGTTCAACTTTCATGAAGGATTAATCACCGTTATTTATGTTTGTTATTTTAATTCATCGGCCTTATCGGGGAAAAGTGATGTCTTTTATAGTAGGGACATCTAAAGATTATGAAACTTATTTTTATAGATGGATAGAAGGTTAGATGAAATAAAAGATGGTGAAAATGAGCGGGTAGAATTTACTTAGAAGCATTATCAACACAAATCAAATTTTTGTTCCTCACGGACCAACCACTATGAAGTGGTAGATACAGATAGAGTAGTTGGCCCGTGAGGAACAAAAATTTGATATGTGATGATTTTGCTTCTAAGTAAATTCTACCCGCTCATTTTCACCATCTTTCATTCCATCAAACCTTCTATCCATCTATAATAAAAAAAAGTTTCATAATCTTTAGATGTCCCTACTAAAAAGGACATCACTTTTCACCGATAAGGCGGATAAATTAAACGTCTTTCAATGTCTTTCAACAAAAAAAAAGAGAGTACAATTGGTGAAATTTCACAAAAAGAAGAGTACGCCCATTTCTCGATCGAAAAAGAGTACATGTACTCTTAAAAGAGTACGTATGGTAACCCTATGATGGGAACGACAGGGGAGCTCTCATATCGGTTTTTTAGCATAATTCCATAAGATTGTATCCCTTTTACCCGAAAACCATTGCCCAGAATGAATTTTTCCCACAATGACAAATACCCGAAATCAAACCCCAGAATGAACCATTTCCCAGAAAAAAATTCCCCAGAATGCACCATTTACCAGAATTTTTTTTCCCAGAATGGACCATTTTCCAGAATTTTTTCCCCAGAATGGAGCATTTCCCAGAACGGCACAAATCCCAGATTTTCCTCTTGTATTTTTATTTGTTTTTTTTTCTCTAATGAATTCTTGTAAATTTCATATGATTCAAAATTATTTTTTTCAAAATGATTTTTTAAAATGAAACTACAGCTTTGAAATTTTCCAACTAAATTTATTTTAGAACCAATATTGTGCTTTGTTTATGGTTTATGGTACTTTAATTGATTCAGTGCTTACCATGGTCCTTTAAAAAACCGTTTTGGTATCCGACTCCTCACGCTGCGCGTTCGAACTTGAAAGACGTTTTGTCCTTCACGCTGTCGCGTGGCGGACGGGGCTAAGGGATCACCCCTAGCTTTCACGCAGACCTAGGAAGCCCCGGCAGACCTAGACCAATGTAATGGGGCCGCCGCTTCCGACGGCGGGTCGGCGGCCACCTCGGATTTGGGAGCTTCGGCGGCTTTGTGCCGCCTCAGCCCCTTCATCCTCGTTGGTAGCGGCTTTGCCGCAAAAGAATTCAGTTATGAATCCCCATTTTTTATAACTATTCCTTTTTTTAATTTCTAGTAAGGATAAATGTTTTCAATTTTCTGGGAAATGGATCTTCTGGCGAAAAAATTTATGGTAAATGGTTCATTCTGGTGAAAAAATTTCTGGGAAATGGTACATTCTGGCAAAAAATTTTCTGGGATATGGTTCTTCTGGGGAAAAAAATTCTGGGGAATGGTTCTTTCTGGCGATTGAAATTCTGGGGATTTTTCATTCAGGGCAATGGTTTTCGGGTAAATGGAGTACAACCTTCCATAAGGTATCTAGCAAAAAAAAGCATATTTTATAAGTTAGGTTGTTTGCATACGAATAATTTGAGACTACCCTTTTCGAGGGCGAAGCTTAAAGCAACAAATTGAAATTATCAGATCTTTAACACAAATTTATAGATCAAGATTAGGAAAATTAGTTTAAGTCATCTTTGTAATGCAATTCAAAACTCTAGCTGCAGCTCTTTTTTATAGCTGTTGCTTTTGAAATATGTAATAATTTTATTTAAAAAATGCCAACAAAACAATAAAAATTTGAATAACTTTCTGAAAATATCGTTTATTTTTTCAAGGTGTAGCAAAGCACACCGGGCCAGCTAGTAGGTATATAAAAATGGAGGCGGAAAGGGCGAACACGAAATCATTGCGACACATTCAAGAGGACATAACTTTTTTACCATTGTGTAAAAATCAACCAAATTTCGCACACTTTCTCATGGATGTGTATTAGCTTAGCTTAGCTTAGCTTGATTAACTACTCACATCCACCTTTAACCGTAAAACCCGAAGTGCATGGTTGTAGAAAATGTATGCATTGCTTTTAAAACATATTATGCTAACAATCACTTCGAGGTCCACGATCGCTGGCGTGGCTCAGTAGAACAAGTTCCACATTGCCAATGGTTGCTACTCCGTGATTGACCGAGGCCATCAATTTTGATCAGAGGTCAAATGAATGGTGCTTGGGATTAGCAGCTCATTCACACAGCACAAAACTGATGCTCTCTCTTTTAACGTCAATAACAGCGCCGGCCACGTCCTAGTAGTCAATAGATAGATTGGAAGAAAGAGAAAAGGATGAAAGATCTATTTTGTGCTTTAGGACCGAGGTTACCTCTGCATCCTAGCAAAACAATTTTGGTTGGGAGAGAGGTTGAAGGAATTGATTGGGAGACACTTTTAACTAGTGTTACGGTGAACCCTAAAAATTATAATTATTTTCCTAACTCCTATTAGTTCCTATTAAAAGCTTTCAGTTTATTAAAAGGCTTGAGTATAAGGCCTCATGCAAAATTTATTTTCGATAAACATTGAAACTGCAAGTTACTTATCATCAAAATAATTTCTTTAGTCAGAGCTGCAATTTTTGAAAATTATTGATTTTTCAAATCCTATCAGACAAAAAAAAAGGTATTTTAGCCCTCTTTGCGACTAATTAAAAAATCATTTTCTTGGCAAACATTGCGTAAGTAGTTAGAGATCTAAAAAGTTATTTCCATAGTTCCAACAAAGGTGAATATCTAATATAAAAAAAAAACAAAATAAAATAACAAAATTTCCTAATAGTCGAGGCGAACTTTCCAGCCAATCGAAACATTGGTAGAAACTTATACCTAAAGTTGCTTAAAATTTAGCACAAAAGTTAGCGAGTGTTTCCTTTGATTCGAAACATTAAACTATAAAAAATTATCTTCCGCTCTGAATCTAATTCATCTAAATCAATGAGAAATTTTGTTTCATTTTTGTAAAACTACCAAAAAAATAATCTTAAATCAGCAACGAACTATGAGCTGAATTCCAATTTAAGATAAAAATTTGTTTTATGAATATAAAATACCTTTTGCAAAAGTTAAAACTTCAGATTTAAATGTAGATAAAATTCTGAATACTTAGCTTGAGGGATTCTTGCTACTTCTCCAAGAATTTCTTTGCATCAGGCTTGAAAGGACCCACGGAACACCATTTTCACAGATGTATAGATTCGATCTGTGCTGTACTGCTAGTCCTACAACCCGCAGAGATGGAACCAGTTTCCGCCGCTTGATTAGCTCGCTCGAAATTGCTGACCGCCTGTCTGATTATCTGACTGGCACGCTGGTGGCTTAGGATTGTGGCCAGTCCTGTATAATTCATCCAAACACTTTGGTTGCTTCATTCAGCCCATACAGATCGGTATAATAACGATAATTTCACTTGACAAATTTTCCTTTCTTCTCAAATTTAGTGAAGAAAATTAGGAGCTCGAAAAAACACGTCATATTCATGTCGTTGACTACTTCGATCCCTCAACCAAATTTCGCACACTTTCTCATGGATGTGTATTTGTTACATACTGTCAAACTCGAAGTCGTGTTTTTCGATTCAACGAAAATGGAGGTGAAGCAACGCAAGTCGAGAAAACAAATTCACCTTGAATTTTCTGACCTGTCGCACCGGCAGTTGGGAAAAATATTGAACATTCACCATTCAACCGTCTCCAGAGTGTTGAAGCGGTTCCCGGAGCAGTTGACGTTAAACCACGGCGAAGGAGCTGGAAGAAAACCGGGACCGGAGAACAAAAAGACGGAGGGAAAGGTGAAGCGAATGATTAAAGCAAATCCCAACGTTTCAAGCCGTGAAATGGCTAAAAATGCAAAGAAGAGAGCTGGACTACATACATACAAGGTAGAAATCTTCCCAAATCGCGGCATGATGAGCGGCAACAATCGACGCCCAAAACTCAGGCACGGAAGTTCTACGAGAAGATGCTGACAAAATATGGCTGCTGTGTGATGGACGACGAAACATATATAAAAGCCGATTTTAAGCAAATTCCGGGGTTGGAGTTTTTCACCGGCAAGAGCAAGTTAGATGTGGACGACAAATTTAAGAAGAAGAAAATGTCAAAGTTCGCCTCCAAATATCTCGTTCGGCGGGCCATCTGCTCTTGCTGTCTGAGGAATGAGCCTTTCGTGACAAAGGGCACAGTAAAGGACATCGAGCGAAAATGCGTTCAATTTTGCATTCAAGGCTCCATCGACTTATTTTTCTTTTGATTTTTGAAGTAAATGGTGACCCTAAAAACTACCCTAAAATTTTAGTTTGATTCTAAACATTTTAAGAAAATTGGCATGACATTTTCGGTGTCGCAATAATGTCGTGTTCACTTTTTATTTGATTCAATAATATGTTCGAACGCAAGAATGGAAAATTCAAGTTCTTATTGTAATTTTCTCTATTTATATTGTATTTTAACCACTGCCTTCATTCGTCCTCTGTTTGAATAAAAATTTTAGTCTCTAGAAAAATATGATCCATGATCCAAATCTGAGGGATTGAAAAATGATCAAGAATTGCCATAATTTTTTTTCAAGATCACAATTTTGAATTGATTTTGAATTCAAGATCACAATGTAAAAATTTGATTACATAACCCTTTGATTTGAAGTTGCTTTGAGTAAAAATTCGATGAATATATTTGTTTAGTGCTTAAGCATTCCCAAGCGACCAAAAGTGTGGATATCACTTAAGAAACGATCCATTTATTGATAAATATGATGAAGATAAAATGGTAATAAAAAAAGATTATCATACAAATCAGAGTTCACATCGAATCCATAATAGATAAGAAAAAAACAGAGAGGAATATGAAAATTTGCTCAAAAGAATTAGAAAATACATATTTGAAGCACGAAAAAATCGCGAAATTTAATGCCATGATACCATTTTATAATACCATATTTTCAAAGCAATGGAAAACTCTCAACTTTTTCAGAAAAAGTTTTCTAAAATGTTGATTATGGGATCCCTAGAGTTAAAAACGGGATATTCTTCTTCTGAACCTTATAATTGCTGATTACGAGATTATTAACATTTATCCAAAAACTAAGATTTATCCAACAATTGTCTGAAGGAAAGGGCTAAAATAATAAATTTTCACATAATTATAGAAAATAGCGCCTTTAAGTATGCAATGTCATTAGCGTTGAGACAAAGTTATAGAATTTTCTTCTTCTGTCAGCTATAAATTGTGAAATGAAAACAAACATGACCAAAATATTCAATGGACATTTTATGTTGGGGTTTTGTTTGATTTTTCTTACAATGATTATGGCTTCCAGGATAAAAGATTAAGTCTCCTTCAATCACTTCCATCTGTACCGTTGAGCCGTCAACACGTACGCCGGAGCATCGTATCGTTGCTGTGTACCTGCAGGAACATTTTTACATTATTTATTTTTTCCTTACCTGTATTTCAATCAGCACTTTTCAGTGCTAAAATTATTTTCATTTTCTTTTATTCATATTTTCTCTTTTCTTTCCAGCATGGGGAAGTCTTCGGCCGGCTCAAGGGCCGGAAGAAAACGGATTGCTGAACCTAATCCAGGGCCATCTGCTAAAAAAGTTGAAATTTCCAATTCATTCGATGTCCTTCATAACATCGGTGATGAGGAAATATTCATATTTAATTCTGATAAGAGTACTAAGAAACCTTCTTCTTCTTCTTATACTCTTAAAAACGAAAAGATTCCACCAATAACGGTCACGATTCCTGACTTCAATGCCTTTCGAAAGGAAATCGTCACTTCCGTCAAGGATGTGAAGATTTCTTTTCAGATCGGTCGAAGGGGAACTGCTCGTATATTGGCGGAATCTTTTAATGATTTTCAAAAAATTTTAAATTATTTGAATAATAAAAAACACCAATTTTTTACGTACGACACTAGAGGTGATCGTCCTTTTAAAGTTGTACTTCGTGGTCTCACCGGCGATCAGACACCGGATGAGATCACAAATGAATTAAATTCTTTGTTAGGTTTTTCTCCAATTCAAGTAATTCAAATGAGGAAAAGAACCAACACGAATAATACCAGTAGTGTTGGTTTTGCTCCTGAGCTTTATTTGATCCATTTTAAAAAGGATCAAGTTAATAATTTGCAAATTCTTGAAAAGGCTCGTCTTATGTTTCATTGTCGAGTCAAATTCGAACCTTTTCGAAAATCTTCAACCAATTTCCTTCAAAATATTACGCAATGTCGTCGTTGTCAAGCTTTTTGTCACGGCACTAAAAATTGTAGAATGAATGCCAGATGCATGCTTTGCGGCTCATTCGATCATGAAAAATCTAAATGCCTTTATGGTGGTGATAAAGCAAAAATAGAATTTTTCAAGTGTGCAAATTGCGCAGGTAATCATTCCTCGAATTCGCTAGACTGTCCCATCAGGGCAAAAATTATTGCTTCTAGGAAAAATCCCAAAGTTTCCAGAAAAGTTTCTTCTCCTCCTTCCTCTTTTTCGTCTTCACACGTCGGGCCGGCAAACAACCTGCCTGTTCGCATTCAGCCTCGGTCTACATTGGAATCACGGCTGGGTAATACCCGAAGTGACTTTAATGTTACCTGTGCTGAATCTGCGCCACAGACTCGTTGTTTATCGTTCTCAGAGGTGGTTGAAAATGGGTTTCCCTCTCCAGGCATAACTAATAAAAATGGGAAAAAACCAAGTCTCAACGTTCATGCGAAGGCTTGGGAAAATCCCCGAAATTCAAATACTTTTTCTTCTCCTTCCTCTTCTGATTCTAACAATTTTGTTGATTTGGGTGAGATTACTGAGGAAAAATTAAAATTTTTGCATCAAAATTTGATGGAAATGATGCAACTTATGTTGAAAGCAAATTCAATGTTTGAAGCTTTCCAAACTTCTTTTAATTATGCTAACAAAATTATTATGACTTTACGATTCCCTCATGGATCCAAATAGATGTTTAAATATTATGAATTGGAATGCTAGATCTTTGCTAGCTAACCAAGATGAATTCTTTTTATTTTTGAAAACTCAAAACATACATATTGCTGCCATCACTGAAACTTTTTTAAAGCCAGACAATAACTTGAAAAGCAATGCTTTCTTTAAAATTTTACGAAATGATCGACTTGATCGACAAGGTGGGGGTGTAGCTATTGTCATCAATAGTCGTCTCAAATTTAGACTTCTTCCTTCTTTCAATACAAAAGTCTTAGAAACAATTGGAATTGAATTAGAAACTTCTATGGGGAAAATTATAATTATTGCCGCATATTTGCCTTTTCAATGCAGCGGTGAACAGAAAAATTTTTTGAAGGGAGATTTACAAAAACTCACCAGAAATAAATCTAAATTTTTTGTTATTGGTGACTTTAATGCAAAACACCGATCTTGGAATAATATTTCATCAAATTCAAATGGGAATATTTTATTTAATGACTGCTCTTCAGGTTATTACACTGTTGAATATCCTAATGGGCATACTTGTTTCTCATCGATTAGAAATCCTTCCACAATTGATTTGGTTCTAACGGATTTAGGCGAGCATTGTAGTCAATTAGTTACTCATGCGGACCTCGATTCAGACCACCTTCCAGTAACTTTTTCTTTATCCCAAAGTCCCATTGAAAACCCTTTAAAATCAACTTTTAACTTTCAAAAAGCTGACTGGGAGCGATATAGGAATTTTATTGAACGTAATTTGAATGTAAACGTTCCACTGAATTCAATTGAAGATATTGATTTGGCTGTAGAAAATTTGACAACTTCAATAGTCAATGCTAAAGCCGCTTCAATACCCAAAGTTAAACATAAATTTAATCAACCTTTAATTGATGATGATCTTCAGTTTTTGATACGACTGAAAAACATTCGTCGACGCCAATATCAACGTACTAGGGATCCTTATTTGAAATTTATTTATTGCGACCTTCAAAAAGAGATCAAACGTCGTTTAAACTTTATTCGTAATGAAAATTTTGCAAAAGCAGTAGAGGACATAAAACCCTACTCAAAGCCATTTTGGAAATTAACTAAAATTCTGAAAAAGCCCCAGAAGCCAATTCCTACTTTGAAAGATGGGGATAAACTTCTTTTAACTAATTCAGAAAAAGCTCAAAAATTAGCCCAACAATTTGAGTCTGCTCATGATTTTAATTTAAACGTTGTTAGTCCTATTGACGCTCAAATTTCCCTAGAATTTGATGATATTCTTTCAAAGCAAAATGTGTTTGAAAGTCCTTGTGAGACAAATATTGATGAACTTAAATTGATTTCAAAAAATTTAAAAATATGAAAGCCCCGGGGGAAGATGGGATTTTCTATATTCTTATTAAAAAGTTGCCTGAAAGCACTTTAAATTTTTTAGTTAAAATCTTCAATAAATGTTTTCACTTGGCTTATTTTCCCAATAAATGGAAAAATGCCAAAGTAACTCCAATTTTGAAACCTGGAAAAAGTGCTTCAGAGCCTTCAAGTTATCGACCAATTAGTTTGCTTCCTTCTTTAAGTAAACTATTTGAGAGAATTATTTTGAATAGAATGATGATTCACATTAATCAGAATTCTATTTTCCCTGATGTACAATTTGGTTTTCGTCATGGACATTCTACTACACATCAACTTTTGAGTGTAACTAATATGATTAACGCTAGCAAATCTGAAGGTTATTCAACTGGTGTTGCTCTTCTTGATATTGAAAAAGCTTTTGACAGTGTTTGGCACAAAGGTTTAGTAGCTAAATTAGCTCGATTTGATTTTCCTGTATATCTCACCAAAATTATTCAAAATTATTTGACTAGCCGAACCTTACAAGTAAGCTATCAAAATTCATGCTCTGAAAGGACACCCATTAGAGCTGGTGTCCCTCAAGGCAGTATACTTGGGCCAATTTTATACAATATTTTTACTTCTGATCTTCCTGATGTACCAGAAGGAAAAGGTAGAAGATTATTTGCTGATGATACTTTGCTTTCAGCAAAAGGTCGAAATTTACGGGTGGTACGCAGTAGATTGCAACAAAATTTAAATTCCTTTTTGAATTACTTGAAAATGTGGAAAATTTCTCCTAACGCTTCCAAAACTCAACTTATTTTATTTCCCCATAAGCCAAGAGCAAATTTTTTAAAACCTAATGAAAATCATTCCATAACTTTTAATGGGGTTTCATTAGAATGGTCTGATCACGTGAAGTACTTGGGACTCACACTTGATCGGAATCTTACTTTTAAAAATCACATTGAAGATATTCAATCTAAATGTAATAAATACACTAAATCTCTTTATTCTCTCATCAACAGGAAATCCAGGTTGTGTCTGCGAAATAAGATGTTAATCTACAAACAGGTCTTTCGACCAGCGATAATGTATGCAGTTCCGATTTGGTCTAGCTGCTGCGCGACGAGGAAGAAAGCCATCCAGAGGATTCAGAACAAGGTTCTGAAAATGATTTTGCGGCTTCCACCTTGGCACAGCACCGAAGATCTTCATCGGATTGCAGGCATAGAATCGATCGGAGAGATGGCCAACAAAATCATCTCCAACTTCAGAGGCAGATCGATGCAGTCTTCCATCGCAGAGATTCGTTCTCTTTATAATTAAGTTAGTTTTTAGGATTTAGGATTAAGTTTATACATTTTTTTTTTTGCTCAACAGGATATTCTCCTATAAATCAAATTATTTATTGCTTAAGCAAATTTAAATCAAATAAACAATGTTTAAAATTAACTGTATCAAAGAGTTGAACTGATCATAATTGATCTGAACACTTTAATTTAACTTTAATAATGTAACTTAAATGTAATGATTAAAAGACTAATAAAGACATATTTAAAAAAAAAAAAAAAAAAAAACAGAAAAGTAACTAACCTTAAATACGATCAATCGATCGAACAATTATACTCTGTTGTGGTATGAGCCTACTTGGTTGAATGATTCAACTGAATCAAAGCAATCGAAAGATTCCTTTTAATTCAACCACGGTAAATGAACCTAACCCGGACAATATAAGGGAGGGAAACGATACACATTCATCAATCGAAAACGTTCACTGAAGAAGGTAGTCAGTTGCTATCGAAATATTGGTATATGAACTTTTCATTTACCGTGGTTGAATTAAAAGGAATCTTTCGATTGCTTTGATTCAGAACAATTATAATTAATTGCAATCGTTGAAAAGATTGTTTCAAATCGCTGCGCATAATTGACATAGATGATCAATCATATCTCGTACGTCGATTATTAGGCGGCAAAGAAAGTTTCGACTAAATCACAAAATTATAAGTAATCCACGGTCAGAAACACGATATCGAATCGAAGACTACTAAAAAATTTTTGAGCTGTCTGTTATTGTACTGCTGCAAAAAGGTGGATTATCTCCAGGAAGATCCGAAAATCACCGTAACATCGTACTTTAAATACAAGTGTCACGAAAAAATATAATCATATATCCTGCGTTCGGCGCATTCTGTTTAGTACTCAACCTATTATTAGAGGATTAAATATATCATCATCTCAATTTCAGATTGAAGCATTTGAAAACCCCTAAAACTATTATTGAACAGCTCAACTTAACAAACAATTTTAAGCTGATTGCCAACGATTTCTCACTGTGGCTAATCTGGTTTGGCCGATAAAATTAATTTCTCAAACCTTTAGGTATTATTTTTTTTATTAGTTTCTTTTCATTATGAAATATTTTTTAGACAGCTTTAACGACCATTTGAATCCATTCATGCTTTAAGAAAAAAAATTCAAACAGCTGTGCAAAAATTTGGAAGCTCTTTAAACGCTTCACAATAAAAAAGTATCTCAGAAATATCACATAAATGTCAGATAGATGTCACATAAATATAAAAATAATGTCATAAAAATGTCATAAAAAATTCTCAGAAATGTCATAAAAATATCTCAGAAATGTCACAAAAATGACACTTAAATGTTACGAAAATGTCACACAATGATCACAAAAATGTCAGGAAATGTCACAAAATCGTCACAAAATGTCTCGAAAAGGTCACAACAATGTTACAAAAATATCACAAAAATGTCACAAAAATGTTACAAAAATGTCGAAAAAAAAATTATAAAAATGTCACAAAAATAGCACAATCTTACAAAAATGATACAAAAATGTCACAAAAATGTTACAAAAATGTCTCATAACTGTTTTATAACTTTCACAAATGACAAAAAAAAAATTAAAAAAATGTCATAAAATGTCTCAAAAATGTTATAAAAACGTCACAAATTACAAAAATGTCACAAAAATGTCACATAACTGTTTTATAAATTTCATAAAAATGTCAAAAAAATGTTAAAAACATGTCACAAAATGTCTCAAAAATGTCACAAAATGGCACAGAAATTTCATAAAGATGACACAAAAATGTCATAAAAATGTCACAAAAATGTCTCAACAATGTCACAAAAATGTCACAGAAATGTCTCAAAAATGTCACAAAAATGTCACAAAAAGTTCATATAAATAACACAAATATATCTCAGAAATGTCACATAGATGACACATAGATGTCACATAGACGCCACATAAATGTCACATAGATGTCACATAGATGTCACATAAATGTAAAAAAATGCCATAAAAATGTCACAATAATATCATCAAGATGTCACAAAAATATCTCAGAAATGTCTCAAAAATGTCCCAAAAATGACACTTAAATGTTTAGAAAATGTCACACAATGATCACAAAAATGTAAGAAAATGTCACAAAAATGTCTCAAAAACGTCACAAAAATGTCAAAAAATTGTTACAAAAATGTCAAAAAATTGTTACAAAAATGTTACAAAAATGCTCTTAGAACGCTACAACGGAAGTTTTTTTTTTAATTTTTAAAGATTCGTATCACACTTGAACAGCACTCATGTGAGGCATTTCTTAAGCACGCTTTACAACATATTAACACATCAACTGCAGTTATACTCATACGAATATTCCAGAAAATGGGAAACTTAACCTTTATCACTTTATTGTTAAATCGTCATAATTTCATTTAACGAATGAGTCGAACAGAAAAATAAAACATCCTACCTAATTATCACAATCAGGGACGTTTGTCGGTTTTTTTATCTTTCTTTTTCTCGATCGAGTAGGTGTATCATCGTCTCAAGTGCGATTATGCTTTGAGCATCATTTTTTTTCTTCTCCCCATTTGATTGATTTTAATTCACCCACCCAATTCACTGCAGCTGACGTTGGTTGAGAGGTTAGTCAAAAGAACTCCCTGAGACCGGGGGTCGAAAGATTGAAGGCGATCTTTGAAGACGATGGGGTCAAAGTGATGTAATATGATTAATTTATATATTTGGAAGGCAAAAATTGAGGAATAAAACCCCACCGGAGTTGGGCAGTGAAAAAGTGATTAGTAGGTTTAAGGCAGAAGATTAGCTGGAAAAAGGTGAGAAAAAAAAGCATTCATGTGCGCTGGATCTCTCTCTTAGAAGGAGGAGGAGGATGAGGTGGGCAGTGAAAACCGCGCGCGATGAGTCGGCCGGATTTAGCTAATAACTAAATGGCAATGACGAAGATGATGAATGGAAAACTTCGGCCGTCCGGGGGGAGACTCGATTAAAAAGGTGTATTATACCTCCCAAAAAGAAGCATACACCACAATCCCGGGCTCTAGCGAGAAGTGTTGCAAAATGAAAGAAGTCTTATGCAACGGACGAAACGCTCGGGGTAATTTCAATATAGTTCCCGTCACTTACTGGTGGCTGCGTGCCTCATGCGATTTGTGAAATTTCTTATAAAAAATTTAAATTGATTGCATGGAAAACGTTACAGGTCAGAATCTGAATATAAGCTTCAGTTTTAATTTGATTCCGCGATGGATTTAAAATGTGAAGATTTTTTTTTACAAAATTTATCGAACTTTAAATTATTTTTCAAATTTCTGAGGATGTGAAAAACTAAAAAATTTCAATTGTTGATCGTATGACCTTAATATGGGCAATAATTTCGCTTCCAACCAGCAATCAACGCCTAATTCAAAGGCAAATGTCTAAATGACCATTGCCGAGAAGCCTCGGCCAATTTACGATAATGTTGCAAAATTATTTTTTCCCCTGCAGCATCTTTTGCATCGGCACCGTATATATGAAGTCTAAAGTTGATGGTTTGGTGCCATTTTCATATTGCCAGCATTCATTACAGCTTGAAAATCTTCCTGAATGTTATGCTTCGGTGAGTTAAATACACCTTGACTTTCAGAGCGAAACTACTCCTCAGTTAGAACACTGCTTAGAAGGCAAACCAATGTACCCCTTAAATTGAGAAAAGAAGATTGTACGGAAGATCAACGCCAGATCAAATTAGAGTCAATTCTGGTAAATACCAGCGCCATGAGAGAATTAGTTAAACTCATCCTTTAACCAGATAGGTACCTGCAGTATGGCGGGTTGATTTCGATGAGTCAAATTACTCTGCCACGATTCATCATTACTTCACGAAGCAACATGATTTTAAGTGCTTAAAATGATATTGGAAATGGTTTGTTTCAAAATGCTTCGACAACAGGTTTTTGTCTGATTTTCAATACTGAATTTTTGTTCAATAGTGTCGCAAATCAAATTCGACAAAATCTGCTAGAAAAACAACTCTTATAACGAGTAAGAAATAAACAAAGATAAATAATCACAAAATGTAAAAAAGACAAAAAAGACAAAAAAGACAAAAAAGACAAAAAAGACAAAAAAGACAAAAAAGACAAAAAAGACAAAAAAGACAAAAAAGACAAAAAAGACAAAAAAGACAAAAAAGACAAAAAAGACAAAAAAGACAAAAAAGACAAAAAAGACAAAAAAGACAAAAAAGACAAAAAAGACAAAAAAGACAAAAAAGACAAAAAAGACAAAAAAGACAAAAAAGACAAAAAAGACAAAAAAGACAAAAAAGACAAAAAAGACAAAAAAGACAAAAAAGACAAAAAAGACAAAAAAGACAAAAAAGACAAAAAAGACAAAAAAGACAAAAAAGACAAAAAAGACAAAAAAGACAAAAAAGACAAAAAAGACAAAAAAGACAAAAAAGACAAAAAAGACAAAAAAGACAAAAAAGACAAAAAAGACAAAAAAGACAAAAAAGACAAAAAAGACAAAAAAGACAAAAAAGACAAAAAAGACAAAAAAGACAAAAAAGACAAAAAAGACAAAAAAGACAAAAAAGACAAAAAAGACAAAAAAGACAAAAAAGACAAAAAAGACAAAAAAGACAAAAAAGACAAAAAAGACAAAAAAGACAAAAAAGACAAAAAAGACAAAAAAGACAAAAAAGACAAAAAAGACAAAAAAGACAAAAAAGACAAAAAAGACAAAAAAGACAAAAAAGACAAAAAAGACAAAAAAGACAAAAAAGACAAAAAAGACAAAAAAGACAAAAAAGACAAAAAAGACAAAAAAGACAAAAAAGACAAAAAAGACAAAAAAGACAAAAAAGACAAAAAAGACAAAAAAGACAAAAAAGACAAAAAAGACAAAAAAGACAAAAAAGACAAAAAAGACAAAAAAGACAAAAAAGACAAAAAAGACAAAAAAGACAAAAAAGACAAAAAAGACAAAAAAGACAAAAAAGACAAAAAAGACAAAAAAGACAAAAAAGACAAAAAAGACAAAAAAGACAAAAAAGACAAAAAAGACAAAAAAGACAAAAAAGACAAAAAAGACAAAAAAGACAAAAAAGACAAAAAAGACAAAAAAGACAAAAAAGACAAAAAAGACAAAAAAGACAAAAAAGACAAAAAAGACAAAAAAGACAAAAAAGACAAAAAAGACAAAAAAGACAAAAAAGACAAAAAAGACAAAAAAGACAAAAAAGACAAAAAAGACAAAAAAGACAAAAAAGACAAAAAAGACAAAAAAGACAAAAAAGACAAAAAAGACAAAAAAGACAAAAAAGACAAAAAAGACAAAAAAGACAAAAAAGACAAAAAAGACAAAAAAGACAAAAAAGACAAAAAAGACAAAAAAGACAAAAAAGACAAAAAAGACAAAAAAGACAAAAAAGACAAAAAAGACAAAAAAGACAAAAAAGACAAAAAAGACAAAAAAGACAAAAAAGACAAAAAAGACAAAAAAGACAAAAAAGACAAAAAAGACAAAAAAGACAAAAAAGACAAAAAAGACAAAAAAGACAAAAAAGACAAAAAAGACAAAAAAGACAAAAAAGACAGAAAAGACAAAAAAGACAAAAAAGACAAAAAAGACAAAAAAGACAGAAAAGACAAAAAAGACAAAAAAGACAAAAAAGACAAAAAAGACAAAAAAGACAAAAAAGACAAAAAAGACAAAAAAGACAAAAAAGACAAAAAAGACAAAAAAGACAAAAAAGACAAAAAAGACAAAAAAGACAAAAAAGACAAAAAAGACAAAAAAGACAAAAAAGACAAAAAAGACAAAAAAGACAAAAAAGACAAAAAAGACAAAAAAGACAAAAAAGACAAAAAAGACAAAAAAGACAAAAAAGACAAAAAAGACAAAAAAGACAAAAAAGACAAAAAAGACAAAAAAGACAAAAAAGACAAAAAAGACAAAAAAGACAAAAAAGACAAAAAAGACAAAAAAGACAAAAAAGACAAAAAAGACAAAAAAGACAAAAAAGACAAAAAAGACAAAAAAGACAAAAAAGACAAAAAAGACAAAAAAGACAAAAAAGACAAAAAAGACAAAAAAGACAAAAAAGACAAAAAAGACAAAAAAGACAAAAAAGACAAAAAAGACAAAAAAGACAAAAAAGACAAAAAAGACAAAAAAGACAAAAAAGACAAAAAAGACAAAAAAGACAAAAAAGACAAAAAAGACAAAAAAGACAAAAAAGACAAAAAAGACAAAAAAGACAAAAAAGACAAAAAAGACAAAAAAGACAAAAAAGACAAAAAATATCACAAAAATAACTCAGTAATGTCTCATAATGTCACAAAATATTACAAAAATGTCACAAAATTGTCACAAAAATGTCACAAAAATGTCACAAAAATGTCACAAAAATGTCACAAAAATGTCACAAAAATGTCACAAAAATGTCACAAAAATGACACAAAAATGTCACAAAAATGTCACAAAAATGTCACAAAAATGTCACAAAATGTCACAAAAATATTACAAATATGTCACAAAAATGTCACAAAAATGTCACAAAAATGTCACAAAAATGTCACAAAAATGTCACAAAATTGTCACAAAAATGTCACAAAATTGTCAAAAAAAATATCACAAAAATGTCACATAAATGTTACAAAAATTTCACAAAAATGTCACAAAAATGTCACAAAAATTTCACAAAAATGTCACGAAAGTGTCACAAAAATTTCACAAAAATTTCACAAAAATGTCACAAAAATGTCACAAAAATGTCACAAAAATGTCACAAAAATGTCACAAAAATGTCACAAAAATGTCACAAAAATGTCACAAAAATGTCACAAAAATGTCACAAAAATGTCACAAAAATGTCACAAAAATGTCACAAAAATGACACAAAAATATCACAAAAGTGTCACAAAAATGTTCCAAAATTTCACAAAAATGTCACAGAAATGTCACAAAAGTGACATAAAAATGTCACAAAAATGTCATACAAATGTCACAAAAATGTCAAAAAAATGTCACAAAAATTTCACAAAAGTGTCACAAAAATGTCACAAAAATGTCACAAAAATGTCACAAAAATATCACAAAAGTGTCACAAAAATGTCCCAAAATTGCACAAAAATCTCACAAAAATGTCTCAAAAATGTCTCAAAAATATCACTAAAATGTCACAAAAATGGCTCAAAATTGTCACATAAATGTCACAAAAATGTAACATAACTGTTACATGAATTTCACAAAATTTTCAAAAAATGTTAAAAAAAATGTCACAAAATGTCTCAAAAATGGCACAACAATTTCATATAAATGACACAAAAATGTCATAAAAATCTCATAAAAATGTCACAATAATGTCTTTACAATGTCACAAAACTGTCTCAAAAATGTCACAAACAGCTCATATACATAATACAACAATATATCAGAAATGTTACATAAATATCACATAGATGTCACATAAATGTAAAAAAATATGTCACATAAATGTAAAAAATATGTCACAAAAATGTCACAAAATGTCTCGAAAAAGTCACAACAATGTTACAAAAATGTCACAAAAAATGTCACAAAAAATGTCACAAAAAATGTCACAAAAAATTTCAGAAAAATATCCCAAAAATATCACAAAAATGTCACAAAAATTTCACAAAAATGACAATCGTCACAAAATGTCTTGAAAAAGTCACAGCATTGTTTCAAAAATGTCACAAAAAATGTCACAAAAAATGTCACAAAAATATCACAAAAGTATCACAAATAATGTCACGAAAATGTCACCAAAATGTAACAAAAATGTCACAAATAAAGTCACATAAGGGGATTTTTTTTTATTATCTGACGGGTTTGCGCCGGGGGTCTTCAGATTTTCCCCAAAATTGAAAATTTGGTTCATTTTTGCGACTTAAAAACACATGTATTTTTTCAGATTTCTAACATTTTTATTTTTTGAGTTAGCTTCGGTTAGATTTTTTTGTCAATTAAAAATAACCATTTTTCAAAGCTACATAACTCTGTTATTTTGCAACGGAAATTATAAAATAGCACATCAAAATGCATTGAAATTTTATCAGCTTTCCAAATAAAATAGTTGGAAAAAAATAAATAAAGACCTTCAACATGAAAAGTTGTAAATAAACTTTAAATGGCTTCTAAAAGTACCGTCTGCACCACCGAATATTTTGCAAAAAATACCATTGAATAGCTCAATTTATGATGCAACTTTCATCTGAAGACACCAAAGTGGGCCATCAATTCCCTGAAGAGTTATGAAAGAAATAATGACGATAAATCTCTTTTTTTGCGACGAAAACAAACAATGGTCGAGCAACTGCACTCACATATGGAGGTAGCGCGCACTTCTAACAACATGGAAACAAAAGAACTTACCAAAGCAGGTAAAACACACTACTTTTTTGTGCTTTGTAGACTGCCCCTACTCGCATAACAGTCCCATATGAATTTTCAACATTTTAGGTCAACATAGGGATTCAAAATAAAACACTAAAAAAACAGGTTTTGTTCTACAAATTTCGAAAAAAAAAAATCAATTTGTGGCTGTCCTATATGAAATATACCCGAACAACAGTTCCATATGTGAAATACCGCGGATTTGGTTACTTTTCAATGCTTCTTTCGGCGAAATAGTCTTTGATTTATTGCTTTGAATCATTTAAAAAAAATTAACTCACTTGATGTCGAATGATGCACACGAGTTTTCGAAGGCAGGTCTGACTTCCTTAGGAATGACTTCCTGAGCGAAAAACTATCGGATGCTATCAAAAATCGTAAAAAGATTCAACTTACAATGTGGAATTTACGATATTTTGTATGTTTCATTTTCTGAAAATTGCATTTAGAAGTTCAAAAATGATCAAATTAAAGTCTTAGAAAGTAGCTTGGTGAGAAAAAAATATTCTGTATGGGACTGTTATGCGAGTAGATTTGAAAAAGGTTTCAAATATGGTCGATTAACAGTCCCATAATGAATAAAAATGGTGCTTTCGACCTTACCAATAACCCAATTTCGAAAATTTCTGGTCTTACGATTTATTATGACAACCTAGAAACGATTTTCGTTGATGCCGAAAGTGGTGATCACAATTTAAGAATGTATTCCAAAACAGGAAAAGCTGATTTTCTCGTTTGCTTGTTTTTGCATATGGGACTGTTATGAAAGTAGGGGCGGTAGAGTGTTGCAGCTAAACTGACTTCATGTTATATCCAAAAATCTAATAACGCATTCATTTATACCCAGTTTTGCACCAGGTCACAACAAGTTTGCAAATTTTGCTGACATTTTTAGAAGTTTATGCGCTCAGTTTTGCATCCGTTATTCTCCAGATTTGATTTAAAATGGACGGTGGAACACTGAAGATTCGTTTGTAAGCGATCGAGGTAGCAAAACACTGACGACGAATTATGTTCGTTCTAGTATGGTAAACCTCAAAACTGGGCGAATGGAGAAAACGAATTCGGTAAAAGTATCATATTTTCAATGTCATATTACCTACAATGGGAATGATGCTTTTTAGAGCCTGGGCTGGCCATACTGAGCTCTTCGATTATTTCTACATTTGCGCCACGCTCTATGTTTTTGATCAATGGGAAAGGATTTTGGTGTACAGTGCTTAGCTCCCGATATAAAAACTACATATGTAAAGCACGTCTATATTTCATTTTTTAATCACATTTTTGTGATCCCAAACACAGGGACTGAACCTTCTACTATTGGCATTGATTATGCTTCACAATGATCTTTGATCGAAAAGTTAATAAGTTATATAGCATATAACCAGGTTGTAACAGCAACATTTCTATTATTTGTTATATCACATTAACAATACGATACTAAGAATTTTGGTTAAAATTTAAAGTCAGTTATGCTACAAACACTCTACAACGCACAAAAAAGTAGTGTGTTTTACCTGCTTTGGTAAGTTCTTTTGTTTCCATGTTGTTAGAAGTGCGCGCTACCTCCATATGTGAGTGCAGTTGCTCGACCATTGTTTGTTTTCGTCGCAAAAAAAGAGATTTATCGTCATTATTTCTTTCATAACTCTTCAGGGAATTGATGGCCCACTTTGGTGTCTTCAGATGAAAGTTGCATCATAAATTGAGCTATTCAATGGTATTTTTTGCAAAATATTCGGTGGTGCAGACGGTACTTTTAGAAGCCATTTAAAGTTTATTTACAACTTTTCATGTTGAAGGTCTTTATTTATTTTTTTCCAACTATTTTATTTGGAAAGCTGATAAAATTTCAATGCATTTTGATGTGCTATTTTATAATTTCCGTTAAAAAATAACAGAGTTATGCAGCTTTGAAAAATGGTTATTTTTAATTGACAAAAAAATCTAACCAAAGCTAACTCAAAAAATAAAAATGTTAGAAACCTGAAAAAATACATGTGTTTTTAAGTCGCAAAAATGAACCAAATTTTCAATTTTGGGGAAAATCTGAAGACCCCCGGCGCAAATTGTCAGATAATAAAAAAAAATCCCCATAACTGTTACATTAACTTCACAAATATGTCACAAAAATGGCAAGAAAAAGTCACAAAATGTCAAAAATAACACAAAATGTAATAAAAATGACATAAAAATATTATCAAGATATCACAAAAATGTCACATAAATGTCACAAAAATGTTACAAAAATGTCACAAAAATGTCACAAAAATATCACTAAAATATTACAAAAATGACACAAGAATGTCATATGAATGTTACAAAACATTCATCAACTGTCGCAAAAATGTTACAAAAAGGAATAGGCGTTCCATACAAAATCCGATTTCAACGTCGAATAACTCCGCTATTTATCAGTGGATTTTCAAAAATTACAAAATTTTTTCAGGGTATTTATTGCCATTCATGCTAATCAGATTGAGAATACAAAGTCATCTAAATGATCACCCCCCAATCTTTAATGTTTTTCGGTTTGCTGGCGAAGTTTACTTTACGAAAAAAAAAATGTTGTACCCATAAATCAGGAGAACAAGAGGTACAGTTCAAATCACCATTTGTTATGAAAGCATGCACAGTTCCCAGAATTGAACGATCGTTTTCTATGTAAAGCACTACACCGTACCGACTCATCACTAAAATGGCATTAATGAACGTTTCTAAAAAGTGTTCATCTGTCGAAATCGGCTGGAAAATGATGAAGCTATTCGACTTCGAAATCGGATACATCCTGATGGCGCATTCTGTTTAAAAAATGTTGAACTGGAATGGCAATTAGGATTCTGTTCATAACCAACACTTCTGTTCAACAGAAACCCCTTTGATGCTAAGTGCTTGCTCCTGTGGCGACCGTCATAAAACTTTATGAATATGGTCGAAACAAGCATTTTGTGACGATTTTTTGTTACTTCCAGAGAGTTTCAAAAGTGTGTATGATTCTGAGCCACCTTAAAAAAAGTAATGAATTACCAATCGCTGTAAGATTTTTTTACAAAATTCTTAAAACCGAATTCTGTAACTTCGCCTCTCAAGGTAGTAGGAACTTATTGTAGCAAAATGAACAAAAAAAAATATCCCAACCATTCATCATTCGCGAACACGTGTTGAACCGCGGAACCAGTTGCGTTTATTGAAAAGCAGCGCGAAGCTCCATTCCATTCGGTTTGGTAGGACAAATGAGCATTCACCATCGCATCACCAAACAAACTACCGGAGAACGCGTTTGGCTGGAAAGATTATCTGTTGCCCAGTACCCTTACCTAGTGGCTATGTAGTTTCTGTTGCCGCCGAACGGCTCGAGTTGTGGCTGGGCCAATCTTCCATATTCTGACTATTAGCATAGCCAGTTCAAATCCCTATCATGATCAGAAGCATCAGTGTGATTTGTCGTACCAGCATCAGCAGCTGCCCATTAGGCTGAGGGCAGTGGTCGGCAACCTAATGAGTTGGAAAAGCAAAAAAAAAAGTAATTTAATGTTTGAAGGAGCCGCATTAGTGTTATTTTTATAGAAAACAGTAAGAATTTTACTTTACGATTTATACAAAATGTATAATTTTGGAAAGCTTGTAACGTGACTCAAATATGTTTCTCAATATTCACAATCATCTTATTTTTAAATTATTGAAAGTCGAAGATTTTTTTTTTGAAAAAACAAGCATCGGAAAAAGGCATACAGGCAGTTATTAAGAGCTTGAAAAAAATTCACTTAGTGCCTGAGAAGACACGAAACACAGAATTTTCGACAACTATTCAATAGTAGCTGTTTTCCGAAATTTCTATCAATCTACATTTTCTAAGATTATTCTAACAGCTTAATTCGGCTTTTCACTGGATTTTGAGTATGTTAACGCAACTGTTTTATTTATCATATTTTTGTAAAGCATCGCATCGCCAATGTCTTGAACTAGAACCGATGTGAAGTTTCCATTTTTAGGGCACATAGTTTTATGGCAATAACCTTGCGTTAACATTCTCAAAATCCAGTGCAAAGTCGAATTTAGTTTCCTAAATAGAATGATTTCAGAAAAAAAAACAGATTGATAAAAAGCTTAAAACAGCTACCTTTGAAAAGTCGTCAAAATTCTATTTTACGTGTTTTATTAATCTAAATATGCTTTAATGTCACAAATTACGTCAACTTTCCAATTCACTTTTCAAAAAATTGTTGTGTTGTAAGTAGAACAGCTTTGGTGGTTGATTAATTAAAAAGTTAATTTTCACACCACTTTTTCACATTTTTATGGCCATGATTTTCAGAAATTTAAATATATTATTTCCATTTGTGCAACATATAGCTTCTAACTTCAGGCTCTAAGTGATTTTTTGCGAGCACCTAATAACTGACATAAAGCTTTAAATTTCGACTAAGAGTAACTTTAAAACAAATTATTATAGCTGAATATTGAGCTGAGAAACATATTTGAGTCACGTTACATGTTTTTCAAAACAATAAATTTTGTTAAAATCGGTTGAGAAACAAGAGAGTTTCAGCGCAAAACAGTGTTAGAGAAAATTTGACCCCCGGCGGTATAAATAGGTATACCATATACCACATACGAAAAATACAATTATAATATGAGTTATAGTCATTTGAAGTTCGAAAAAATGACATTTGATCCCCGCTGTAAAATTCCCTATAAACTAGGATTTTTTTTAAATTCGAGAGCTGGGTACTTTAGAGGCCGAGGAAGGTTCCTATAACAGATTGTTACCCCTCCCTTTTACTGGAAGGGGGGAGGGGCTCTCAAAGCAAAAAAGAAATGTTTGCATAGCTTGAGAACCATTCAAGCAAATGGTACCAAGTTCTGTATGGGAGGGGATTTGGCTACAAGAAATATTTCCATGAATGTTTGGTGCCTCTTCTTTTTTCCAGAGGGGAAATATGAAGGGAAAGGGGGGTCTCTTACAATTTTTTACATAACTCGAGAATTAGTCATCAAATTGTACCAGATTTCACTTGTAAGCGTATTTGAATAAGAGAAATGTTTCAATGATTTATTAGAGGCCCTCTCTTCTTCCAGTGGGGAGATTGAAAGGGAGAGGTGGATTCCATATAATTCTTATTGCAAAATTCGATAACTATTCGAGAAAATGGAACCAAGGCCGTGCGAACGGGGTGGGGGGGAGGAGGGTTTAGGGGTTTAACCCCCCCCCCCCCCCATGGAGGTTTTTTTCAAGTAAAATTTTTAGTTCAAGAAATTATTTGTGAAACTGCTTGATCGCAAAAGGTGTTTAATAATGAGTGTTAACAAACTCGCTTAACAAAATTAGCTCGCCTCCGGCGGTAGTGATATAGATCACCACTCTAGGCCTTAGACATTTCATTCTACGACACTGTATGACGTTTACGAATTGAAACTTGTTTTAAATTGTCAATTTCGATCTGCAATTTAATAAACCATGAGTTTCAACTAAAATCTTGACTTACAAAATCCCTTTCTCGCCTATAAAATTATTTTTTTTTAAAGAAGTGTTGTTCATCACTTGGATAATAAAAAATAATCGTTTATATCATTACAAATTTTTTGCTGATATGAAATATTTTTCAAGTAACCAATTTCAGCCTCAATTTTATTTTGATAAATGACACAAGGCCCCCAATTTACATTTTTCGAAGGTGCAAGGAATTTAAGAGCTTATTTTTGTAAATTTTGTCGCATTTTAACTTTTGAAAACGTGAACATTTTTTTTTTTTAAATTCTGCGTTTTTCTGACAAAACCTTGAAACATTACAACAAATTTTAAAATAAATGTTTTCATCCACTTTTTCAAGGAAATATTTTGTTACGAATTTTAAATGAAGTTTCAACTAAATTGGATAAAATATATTTTTCATAGAAGTTAGAAGAAATGAACAGATATTTAAAATGAGCGAGTCAAAATTTATTAGAAGTATTTTCATCACATGTCATCAATATCTTCCTCATGCAATTTTTATTTTCATGATCTTGAAATATTTAACTAAAATAACATAAATTTGACCGATACATTTAGTTACCATTTTATTTTAATTCTCAAATATTTTGACTAAATGTTATTGTATTGATATTTTAATTTTCAAATTAATTTTCCTAATTTTATAGTCTAACTAATACAACTATTAGAAATATTTTTAAAAAGTTCGTCTATGTTTATCAACACTGATTATTTGAGTTCTGGAACATATAGAATATTATGTTTTCAGAACACAAAAACCTATCCTATAAATCAAATTTTTTTATAAGAAAAACTCAGTTTCTTGCTTTTGTCAATTTCAGGACCCAATATTTAAATCGAGAGCTTGAAATTTTAGGCTTTAACTTTTTATATTCCTTTTTTTATAGAAACTATGGAAAGATTGAAAAATGTTTCTAGGTAGCAAGTTTAATTTTAATGCGCAATTTAAACATAGTTCGTTTTTGCTTTGCTTTGCAATATTTACAGCAAATCATCGAATCACTTATCATCACCCATGTGTTTTGAATAAAATCTTTTAAGTTCAAAACAGTATTTTTTTCTTTATCGAAAATCACATTTCAAATAAAGAAATAAAGTATTTTTGAGAATTTGGTGTTTTATTTAATGTATTCTATTTCTGTGCACTGGGTTTTTTTGTCCAAAGCTTAATATTCTGGTTTAGTTGAAATTTTAATTTGCATTCAATTTCTCATGTTTTGAAAAAATTGACTTGAAATTTGTGAATCAGAATAAGATCATCATTTTGAATAATATATCAATAACTTACCAGAAATAACATGGAATTGAAACTTCGATTCTGATGTATTTTGTATCGTATCAGTGAAATTGCTTTTTTTTCGAGTTTGTGTGATCAATAAAACAATTAGTTTTTAGAAATCAATTTCCTTTTTTTGTGTATTTTTGGTATAGTTATTATTTCTAGGTAAATTCGAATTTCGAAACCCCACCCCCCCATGGACGAGTCCTTCGCACAGGCCTGAATGGAACCAAATTGTATGCATTGGGAGGATAGGAAGAGGGGAGGAGTCTCATACAAATTTTTGAAATACTTTGCAAATTTTGCATGCAAGAGTATTTGGTTGAACGAAATGTTCCCAAGATGGTTTGAAGCTCTTCCCACTTTTCATAAGGGGCTCATAAGGGGGGTTTTGATACGAGTAGTGTTTCTATAATTATTTGTGACCCATTGAATGATATAGGAAGAAGAGACGAGGGCCTCATTCATTTTCGTTGCATATCAATAGAATCAGTCATACGAAAGAAAAAAACTTTAGTAGCGAAAGGTTTTTGGGATGGTGGATATTTCTATGCTTATTCGGAAACCCTCCAGCGGGGGATGAATAAGGAAGAGGGGGTCTCATACATTTTTGCATAACTCAATAACATTTTAATTAAAAGGGGTTTAATTTTTTTCATAGGAAAGTATATTTAAATAAGAATATAAGACGCCTCATTCTTTCCAATGGGGAGCTTAAAAAGAGAGTTGGGTGCACCCATACTTTTTAATAACTCGAGAAATGTTCGAGCAAATTTGGCATAGAAAGGTTGGTGTTTAAGCATAGAAAAGTTTTCTTGATTATTAAACAGCGGGACTCTCATAATTTTATTTTGAATGACTTGGAATGTGATTGAGCAAATGTAACCAAACATGGCTTGGGAGAGAAATTTGATTAAAGTAACACACTTATTGTGGCAGAATTTAGGAATTAGTGCATAAAAAAATACAGAATCTTGGAAGAATGAGGGGAGTGAGGGTCAGCTTGAGCGTGTCATCACATATCATTACAAAGAAAAAAAAAACAGTTTGGTGATTGGTTTTTATCTGTGATTTTTGCCCAACAATGCATGAAAAAAAAAATTAAAATAAATTATGTTTGTAACTATATGTAGTAGAATGTTAATACATGGGCCCCGGAGAGGCGCAAGATGTGGGTTCAAGTCTCACCGGGAGACAAGGCGAATTTTTTTCGCATGTTTTTCAACATCGATTTTCTCTTATCTAGTCCCTGAAATTTCATCTATGTTGGATTCATTTCTCTACAAAAAAAAAAAAAAAAAAGTTTCGCTGACTGAATGTTTGAGTCAAGACCCATCTCTGGGTCGCAATTTAAAAATGTAACTATATGATTATTCATTTTTAGCACTTTTACATTGATAGTTTTCGTTTGGAATCGCAACTTGAGAAAGTTAGTTCTAAATCTAAAGGTGAGCTAAATTTTTATATTATTTTTATTTAAAAAAAACTTATTCTGTACTCAATTCGGAAAAGCTTAATCTTCCAAACTCTTTTGCGAATTCAACGATTTTAACCTTCCTTTGATGGAAATAAATCAGATTTAAATAAACAGTAAGAGATAAAAATTCTCGGATCTCATTTTCTTGATGCAAACTTGAACCAAATTTATGATTTTAGTTTGAAATTTGGCTTTTAAAAAAACTACAATAATAAAAATGTTAAACAATACACCGAAAAAATATAGCATATTTTTAGGTGAAGATAAGGTACCGTAATCCGGGGTAATATTGATCACATTTTTTAATGTTTTTTGATTATTCTTTCTGTTAAGGGGACTGTGGCATGTTCCATATTTTTAAAACCAGTACTGGACTCCTATGAACGTAAAACATGTGTTGAGATATTGTAAATTTAGACTTAGTTATTGATGATAATGTGAAAAAATTTCATGATGATCAGAGTGATTGTTATGATTGATTAACCTATTCTATCGATGCGTGCTACTTGTTCAGGTACATCAGATGGTTGCTACTTATTGTTTTCGCATATTCACACAAGTAGTTTAAAGCTATCGATAACACAATGCCAATTTAGCTCACATTTTCACCATCTATTCGTTTCTTCTACCCAAAGCGCTCTAGCTTTGTCCTTTCCACCTATCAATTTTAATTTCTGTCTTAATTGCTCTCTAATTAGAACTTAGATAAGAATAAACCATGTTTTAAGTCATATGGCTCAAATATCAGTTTAGAATTTTTTTTTTCGATAAAATAATCGAATATCTAAGTTTTATGCAAAGTGATCTAACGAGCTGCAGCTTCACATCCAAAGAGCCGCAGGTTGCCGACCACTGGCTTAAGGCACCGAAAACAAGCTAGCATAAAAATCTACTCTACTCATGGGTGTTGAAATTCGCAGAAACCCAGCGTCATCTTCGTAGTCGTCGTCATTGTCACGTATGGGAATGTAATGAGCTGCGACAGTAAAAGAAGGAACGTAAAAGAACTTCAGAGCTCCTCTTCGCAGATGGCTCCAAGTATCGTAAACGAATGTGCAGCCACATGCCTATTTATAAACATAGAATCAGCGTACAATCAGCATCTGGTTTGGATTTCAGAAGATTCACGGATTTTGTAATTTCTAGGGCCTTCGGGAGAGGAAGCGCGGGCTGAATGAAGATGAAAGTTACATCAGCACCCTCGCAATCTTGTTTGGTGCAGCCATCCATCCATCCATTCATAAAGGGGTTCGGCGGCCAAGAATGTGGGTACCTTACCCAGTACCTGCAGCCACCAGATGACAACAAGATCGTCGTGTAGCTAGATGAGACAATCCTCTCACCAGCAAACAGAACAGAACAACCAGCCAGCCGGGCGGGTGTCCCAATAAGTCAATCCTCCTCGATTTCGTCGGAAAGTAGTCGGAGCTGGCATTTTTGCAGTTTCATCAGTTGTTGCGCACTTTATTGGCTCAACCGGGATTTTGTCGCGATTATCACACGGCGCGGAGTGTCAATTTGGTGAAGGTTTGGCAACGAGACCCTGTTATTTGGTTAAAAAGAGAACTGCTAATTTGGGCGCGGAAATCTATCGGCAAGCTTGTGGGTGGTTTGACAATTTCTGTTTGCGTTCGGGCCCACGAACAGGAACTTCAATTTGTGTTTTACCTTCCTCTTTTATTATCTTCTTCATTTGAAAAATATCAAAATTAACCCGGTTTTCATTACAGTTAGACCTGAGCTCAGAATGGAAACGCCAGTATTTAGGACCAAATTTATGCAATTATATGGATTGGTGCATAAATTTGGTCTTTCATGTCAATATGTTAACTCATGATTAAACTTTAGTTGATTTTGACATTTCAGACTGTTCCAAAAAATTTATGTTAGTTTAATATATAAGGTCAGTAAATTCAACAAAAGGCGTACTCAAATTTTTCAGAATAAACTTAAAGCCGAAACCTCATAGCAAATGCTGTTGGTAAAACAAGTTTCCAGCATTTTTTTTAACTGAGCAAACTGAAGATAGTTTTTAATATAAAATCCGGCGCTGAATCCGAAAATAGAATTTAAAAAAATCTCAGTTGAAAAGTTTTGAGTTATGCTCCAAATATTAAATTTTTGAAATTGAAACAAAGTACTTGTTGTTGGGGGTGATTCCCCAACAAGCGACAAAAAACCATTACAAATAACCCGCAAGCGCTGAAAATCTCAACTTTTTCTAGATCATACTCGTTCGAGTTTTCAAAATTGTCGGGAGTCTTGTTGAATAGATAGTTTATTAATCAATCAGGCTTAAGGTTAAAAAAACGACGGATAGCCAAGCTCAAACAGATGTAACTTGCAACTCCCTTGGACAAAAATTCACCATAAAACTTTTGTTGAGTTATTTAGAATGTTGATCTCGAATTAGCTGGCTATTTATCTACTATACATTTGAGCTACATAATGGAGTGTAGAGACAATTTCAAAAATCACTAATTTGCCCTCATATGCCTAAATTTACACGACCAAATGGTTATGATTTATTTTATTTGCTTCTACTTTTGAGCATCAAAATTCTTCATTTTCTTTTTAACTTAACGGAATAACAAATTTAAAAATATCAAATATGGACGTGAATATAATTATTAGACTGAAATTCTTGAAATATTTTTTTCCTGCTGACGGCATAGAATTATTGCCTTCATGCAGTATAACTTTTATTCGAAAAAAACAAAAAGATTTCGGTTAACTTTATATGTACGAAATCATGTGATTTGCAATTATCTTCTATTTAAAACAAAATCTACTATGTTTTATGGATCTATTGATTCTTTTACTAAGTGAAAAACCGTTAGGCCTTGAAATGTAAAATTTCCTTTATGATAAGAAATTTTAATTACAGTCAAATTTTTCATTGGAGGGATCAGTTTTCAGGCACTTCATAGGCGTACGACTTCCACTGGCAGTCTTTCTTTTTATCTTTCTTTTCAACATTCTAATCATTATTTAATGTTTATGAAATTCGTCTTTGATTTTGTTTCATTAAGTGACAGTTTAACAAGATGAATTTTTAAAATAAAAGAAGAAGCTATTTTTCATTCGCTAGTTCCGATTTTTACAGAATGCATCCTAAAAGTTCATACTCTTTCTTAACTTAAGATAAAGAAACTGAACACCTGATGATTTTAATCAAGAAGATAAATTTAAACTTAGAATTAAAAAAAAAATACATTCCAGAAACCGACCTGAAAAAATTAGAATAGGCTCAGATCGTGTGAGTACTGCTTCCAAAAATTTATTAAAGTTTCTTTTTTCTCCCACACAATCAAAAAAAATCTTAAAGATGTTTATTTTGGAACTTTAAAAAAAAATGTTTGAATTTGCGTCAGCATAGGTACTTAGTAAGTTTTTTTTCATAACTTTCTATTCTTAAACAAAAATAACTTATAAATCATGGTTATTCACTAAGAAATGGTAACGCGAAAGTTGTTCTGAGACTTAATCACGATTAAAATTATGAAAATAAATTTCTATTATCGATATTTTACAATGATACATTATGATACCGATGCTGCAATACAGTAATCGAAATTGAAATTTTACTAGAAACAAAAACAATACCAACAAAACACAATAAATAAGGATATGGATTTCTAAAACCATTTGTCATAAATTCTACTGTTACGATTCAAAATTAATCAGAATTCAAAGTTTCAAATCTTTGCTTTTCCTATAGGCCATATATAAATTAATCAAAAAAAAAAGTTCCTTCTTCTGATTCAGAGATATGTTTGAAAATAAATTTGAAGTAGTCTAATTTTCAAATTTTAAATTAATATTTTCGAAACATCAGGAAACAAATATGAATAAAAATTTAATTAATAAAACCAGAATTTAAAACTTCGTGTATAAGAATCAGTGCTCAGAAATAGTGTATAAGAAATATAACCACAGATTTTAAAAACACATAAATACTAATTCTAAAATAAATTTTTGATCAAGTCAAAATAGTTTAGAAAATTATAATGATTTTTAATTATTGATCATGTTTATTTACATTTCTTTCCTCATTTTCAATTGAAGGTTTGATTGAAAAATTCCTCGTTAATATTTTTAATTCCAAAAAACGTGAATTCTCGATTAGGAAGTTAAATAAATTTCCATTTGACTTTAAAAAAATTATTCAAACACAGATTTCATTATTGAATTTAATTTGATAAAATACCAGTGTTAAAGTAAGAGATTTCATCATTTTTATATTCTAATGTTTATGGTTATCAAAATAAAAAGCTTAAACAGTCAATTTCAAAGTTTACACTAAAAACTTTAAATATTTTCAATTCAACATGTTCAATTCATCATTGAAAGCTTGTTATGACAAATTATAGGTTGGGTAATTTGATTTCTTGAATGATCAATAAGAAACGAATAAAAAATGGAAAATTAAGTTTTGTTTTAAAGTTGCTGCTGCGATTCATTTTTCGAACTTTCCATCATTAGTTCAAAACAAAGTATAATTAATGAGAATAAGTGAAACTTTTATAAATCATCATGCGTTGGTGGTATAGATTAAAATTCATGCTTTGCACCGCCCATTGAAATATTGAGTCCTGGAAGGAAAGGACGAAAGGAAAAAAATGATTGTCTTAATAAAAATTTAAATGTATAGGCTTCCAAAAACACAAATATTGAGAATTGAAAAACTAAGACAAACTTATTTGAAAAAAAAACTAGTACGGCTATAAAATTTGTTAAACTTATTTGAAGTTTATTTTTAATAATATGGAAGTGGAATAGATAAGTTTTTGTTATTGTAAAAGGATTTTTTTTAAACGTCTTACCATTATTTGATAACCCAATGGAACAGCATTTTTGAGTCCTATGTTTTAATGACTGATCTGTAAGATTTTGACGTCCTGGACTCGAATCTTTTGTCAAATTTTGTCTATCACCTCTCGTTTGGACGATATGAAAATAAAAAAAATTAAAAATGAATCAGATTTGAGGAAAATCAATGGTAGTCAACTGATGAACCAATAAAGGGTGATACGGTCAAAATTTGGTCAATATCAACTACTCGCACGCAAAGCTGGCAAAATCGCTAAAAGTTGCCAAATCAACCGTTACAAATTTAATTTAAGTGTTTGGGGAACGTTTGTCGACAGCCAGGAAGTCTGGATCGGGGGGAAATCGAAAACCAGAAGCCGCTGAGACGAGTTTCAAACGAAACCCTAACCTCTCTCTCCGAGATGCTGGGTGTATCGTCTACAACCGTGCATCGAGCCAAAAAACGAGCCGGACTATCGACTTACAAGAAGGTAGTGACTCCAAATCGCGATGATAAACAAAATACGACGGCCAAAGCGCGATCCCGGAGGCTGTACACGACGATGCTGACGAAGTTTGACTGCGTGGTAATGGACGACGAAACCTACGTCAAAGCCGACTACAAGCAGCTTCCGGGACAGGAGTTTTATACGGCAAAAGGAAGGGGAAAGGTAGCAGATATTTTCAAGCACATGAAACTGTCAAAGTTCGCGAAGAAAAATCTGGTTTGGCAAGCCATCTGTACCTGTGGCTTGAAAAGCAGCATTTTCATAGCTTCCGAGACTGTCAACCAAGAAATTTTGGTGAAATAGTGTTTGAATAAACATCTGCTGCCTTTCCTGAAGAAACACGGTTGTTCCGTACTGTTTTAGCCGGATTTGGCATCTTGCCATTACGGTAAAAAGGCCATGGAGTGGTACGCCGCCAACAACGTGCAGGTGGTTCCCAAGGACAAGAACCCTCCCAACACGCCAGAGCTCCGCCCAATTGAGAAATACTGGGCTATTGTCAAGCGGAACCTAAAGAAGACCAAAAAAACTGCTAAGGACGAGCAGCAGTTGAAGGCAAACCGGCTTTCCTTGGCGAAGAAGGTGGACAAGGTGGCTGTACAAAATCTGATGGCAGGGGTTAAGTGTAAGGCCCGGCAGTTCGGATTTGGAAAAGTGGAAGCCTAACTGAATATTTTTCCTGAATTTTATACTAATTAAACTTGAAAAAGAAATTTAATTTGATTTTTTAAATAAACGATTTCACCGATTTACACGCGTTTTCCCTTGACCAAATTTTGAGTGTATCACCCTTTATTCACGAAATATTGTAAAACTTAATGCTGGTTACGTCCAAACGGGCCATAAATGTGCTTTCGATGTTCTAACTTCGTTCAGCAACCGAGGCAATCTTCAAGTGGCGTTCGCTATCCGCTCGACCATCCGGTGATAATTGATAAAGCCCCTCTGCATCTTTTCGCTATCCGGCACGTGGTGCTGCAAGGGATCACCGCGGGCAGCGAGTTGCATTGGGCATTGCATTGGTCCGATTGGCCAAAGGTTCTCACTGCTACCCGATTACTGTGCCCTGACAGGTCGGCGGATCAGCCAGCCAGGCCGATTACTTAATCTTGATGCAGGCCTCGCAGCTTCAAGTTGGATGGAATCTTGGCTGCTGCAACGATGAGACGGCCGACAGATTTCGCGATGATTCCTTCGCGTTCTTCTTCTAGAAGCGCGCCGAGTGAGAGGTTGCATTCCAGCTGAGTTGAATTTCACGTTTTATCGGTAATAAATTTTCCCATCCCTCGAGAGGAGGTAGTTTGTTGCTGCTTTTTGTTGCCTCTCTTTCTTGAAGGGCCCTCTAAATTCGGGAAATTCTGCTGCAGCAGATGCTGTAGCCTCAGCACCAGAAGGGAACCATTATTCTACGGTGCAAAGTGTGCAATAATGTACTTTTTGTGAGTACTCTTTCACTCCGGCTGTGCTGAAGATCCAATGCTGCTAAGCTCTTGAAGCCGCCCTCATTGAACACGACCTAGCAATAATAAAACGCGATAGCAATTGCGCGGCTGCATGTTTTAATTTTTTTTCAGGTAAACCAGTTTTCATTAGAAGAAGTTCTCCGTTTTTTTCCCTTCAATGTAGATTTACCTCTCGAAGCTCGAAAGTTGCTCAAGTTGATTTGATGCATCTCGGTGATCCGAGAACTTTGCCTTGACAGACCATATATCATTAGCGCGCTGCCAATCTCTGGCGTAATGCGATCCACAATCCGATCGCATCAGTCGGGCGCGCTTATCAAAAAATGCGAAAGTAAAAGGCGGCGAACGATGGCCCGGTGTGCCATCGGGTTGGGTAATTCTGGATTGCAACTTGCAGCATTAATTTGGAAACTGGTTGCAATATCTTCATTGAAAACATTCGACTAGCTAGTGCTTGTTGATTCATCCCAATGAGGCCATTATATTGGTTGGGTTTCGCTAGAACATCGAAGCGGAAGTAGGGGTTGACTATGCATCCGGAATGAAATGAGCCCTATACTGAGACGATTTGCGGACATTTCCAAATTTCTCAAACCCTGAGGTCTAAACAGTTTCGTTTTCGTTCAAAACTCATCCATAATTTTTGATAAAATCATAAAAAAATTCTTCTTCGAAGACTGCAACTTACAGCCTGTTTAAAAGAGGCATGTCTTTAGGCGTGTTCTCGTTTTCGATCGATTGACATTCGTTCAAAAGTTAGGCAATTTCGTACTCTTGTTTTCGTTCGAACGAATGAGAACAGTTCGATCTTTCGAATAAATTTCGTACGAACGAAACTTTGCATTCCCGTTTTCGTTCGAACGTTTCTTTTCTATTGGCCGACAAATGCGATTATCACACTTGCAATCATGACCGTTTAAAGCAATTATTGAAATTTATTTCCGAAGGTGGTGTTCATAATAATCATATTTAATTCTGACAAAAAAAAAATTGAAATCGGATAGAAACTCTTAAATGTTTATAATTGAATTTTAAACTGTATATAAAGTCTATCTTTTTCAATCTTTTACCAGGAGATTGTTTTGGAAACAGTTTACCATATTTTGGACTTAACAGGATTTTCAAGGATTTATTCCCATATAATGAATTATACAAGTTATAAGGCAAAATTTCTTTAGGCCATGTCCACTAAATCAGAACCATTCTTATTCCGTAGAACCCCACCAAAGTTTTCGAACGACAAGACTCAATACGTTCCATTTAAACACTAATAATATCCATAACGGCCGGGTATCGTTTTTCCAAACAGCCATATTCTGTGTCTTCTAATTGCATGCTACCATTTCATCACATCAATCATGGGCCCGCCCGCTACTGTCGGCTGCTAATTTTTTCTCTACATTTCTTGAACCGGCAGTTTTCGGCCAATTGTATGTAGATTTATGTAGATTTCCTTCACACGCTGCCGACCATCATCGCATCAATCGGTCGGTCGGCCCCAGAAGGGCTTTTTTCTTCTTCTTAAGATAGACGAAAAGCCCTGGCACATGCCAGCACCTTTTGATTACTGGCTGGCTGCGTGAGATGTCGGAGGTGAAAAATTCATTCTCAAGACTGACTGGCTGTGCTCATTGTGTCAAACCGAATTCGAAAAAGAAGTTAGCGGCAGCAGCAGTAAATTTAAAGATGGGCAGCTTGCTTGAAGTGATCACTCCACCAAACAAAAGACTTCAATGCGAGAGCTTCGGAAGCCGCTTATGCATGGCCCAGGGTAAAAGCGACGAACCCGAAATGTCAAAATAATGTGTAGCACTTTGTAGCGCGTTCGTTTCGTTTGGTTTCGCTTAAAAATGACGAGTCCGTTTCATTTTAACAAGCAGTAGGGTAATTATACCGGAGTAAAGTGTCAATCTGCTTCACAATTTATTTCACGGAGCTTGAATCATGGCAATTTCTGTCGATTTGAACTGGTCGAGGGATATCAACATCAATGGATTCAATTTGTGACAAAATTTGTAATACTAATCATTAGTTTGCTCTGTAATTGCATCAGCTTCGATGAAACTTGATAAGGGTTCAAATGAGAACTCTTTATTCTGTGTTTAGGCTATATTTTCAAAAATTCAGGCTTAAGAATGTTTTTATTTTAAGAATTGAAAACTGTGTTAAGGAGCCTGACACAATTTTCATCGAAACATATTGTATTTCTTTTTTTCGGCAAAGGACGTTGAAATTATTTTAATGTTTTACTGAGAAATAAATTCACCGTAGAAGATTTTTTAATTTGTATAGTGTCAAATCTCTATTTTTCCTGAACCTTCGGAAATCTTGAATAAGTTCTTTTTATGGTTACATTTGTGATTTTTTTTCTCAGATTTCAATAAGAGATCTAGGTACGCGTGTTTCAATTTGTAGTTTTGCTTGGAAAAAATACATTATTTTTTTCAGAGACTCAGACTCTTTGAATTTTGCCTATTCGCAATAATCTAATCCATACCACAAGACTGTCCTTCCTGAAGTTCTGTTCTGATCTGATTCTAATCATCTTAAATAAACTCTTTCTTGTTGGAAAACACCACGTAATCCGTACTTATCCTCAAATTCATAATGATCTTTGAAAGATCCCGAGGCAGAACGGACCTGAATGTTTAAAGGGGACATTCTAATAGTATGGATTAATCCTTTGCGAAAAGACAAAATTCAAATACTCATGATTCAAAATAACTATACACTGAATTGTAAGACAGTGTACTAATCCCATTCACGGAGGATGTTATGTACGATAACTTTATCTCTCTGCTAAATATTGCCCTGATTCATGTTTCCAAGAAAAAATGTAAGGGTTTTTCAAGAGAAAGAGTCATTTTCCAGATCGGTCAAGTCATAATCTAGCTCTGATTCCCGTTTATAATCTTAGGAGTATCTTTGCCAGATTTGGCAAAAAAGATTTTTGGATCTTTGGATCAGTCTATGAGCTGCTATCATGTGACAGCTTCGAAGGTTTATAAAGATTTACATTTTTTTCAAATCGGCGAGGACATAGGTCGGCAACCTGCGGCTCGCGAGCTGCATGCGGTTCTTTGGATATAAATATTTTTCTAGTTGAAACAAATTGAAGTTCGATGCAGCATTTTTTTTTATTTTTCAAACAAAAACTGAGCAGTGTTTTTTTTTCATTTTTTTCTGTTTTTCAGCCCTGGATATTTTTGAATAAAATTTATAAAATCGTGCTACAGTGAATCCCCGATTTTGTTACGCACCGATTTTGTCTGCCTCCGATTTTGTCACCTTTTTTTACTCGATTTTGTCACTATTTTTCATCTAATGTCAAAATATTCAGGTTAAAACCTTCTTCTTTTGGGATGATTATTTATTGATATCACGCCAATTGACAACATTGTTATACAACATGATAACATCGATAGCGACTAGTGAATGGCACAAAGAAGAGATGTCCGATTTTATATCAGTATTGTAATTCAAATTTGAACAGTGATAAGGCTGGTAAAAACATTCAAAATCATAATTATAATCCTTATTTGAAATAGGATATTTATCGAGAAATCTCATGCATCAGACTAATCAACTATGTTGTCTAACATCCGTACAACTTCATTCGAAATAAGCAGATGAACTGCTATCCCAGTAGTCAGTTTTGACTTTTTTTAATTGGAATTTGATTAGAACAATACAATTTTTTAACTTATTTTAATCCCTTGATTTATATTAGGTCATTGGGATTTTAATCACTGGGGATCATTCATTCTTCTTGATTATATCGGTTCAAAGAGAGTGTTTTAAGAAACATAGCAACGAAATTTTATGATGTTTCGATAAAAAAAATTGTTCTAATGCGTTAATCAACTAATAGCACACAAAAAATACCCTAAATTGTTTTGAATGACGCAGTAATGCTGTTTTCTGATTAATTTTAACAGAATTATTTAAAAAAAAAATGCTTTTGAAAAATAAGCCGATTTTGTCCAAAAATTTGTCACTTGGGAATTGGGAGTCAATTGGGAAATGATCGGTTCGGTCCGGATATCGATGAAAAAGGCCGTTTTTTCCAGATAATTCACATTTTTTTACGAAATTGAAATTTGAAACTCGTTTTAGCGAAATTAATTCGCATGCATTTTTTGGAATTGTTAGATAAGATTTGAACGCCGCTGATGTGCCATGGTAAAATTTATTTTTCGTATGTTCATTTGTCTTAGCTTTTTATGGATAGTACCTTGATTTTGGCAGGATTTGCCTGGATATTGCCCTGTTATGAGTTTAAAATTTAGAAACCCAATGTCCGGATTTGCGCGGCCTGGACACGTACAAAAAACAAAATTCTGTAAAGGTTACTTAAAAAAATAACGGGTTAAAAAGTGATAAGATACACAAAATTCAAATACAAAATTCCAAACCTTAGTTTTGAGGATTAAAAATTAAAGGTTGACAACTTTTTAAATTCGAAATATCATTGAGAGGGGATGGAAATTTCAATTGAGAAAATCTATCTGAAAACTTAATCAAAGACAAAATATTTGTGATCAATAAGAAAATTATCCTTTACAGACCGAAGCAGTTTTTTATGATTAAATTGTATGTATTTAACACTAAACATACCGACACCTTGTATAAACCTATTCATACCACGAGTGGTCAAATGACGGCAAACATCTTTTCCGCTAAAGCTCTCTTGTTTATTAACCGATTTCTATATACAAAATTTATAGTTTTGGAAAGCTTATAACGTGGCTCAAACATGATTTCCAGACAATTTTCAACTTTAATCATTTTTTCCAAAGTTATTCAAAGTCCAAGATATTTTTTTTGATAAAAAAAAACTTGCTTGAGGAAAAAGGCCGTAAATCAGTAACTAAGTGCTCGAAAAAAGTGCTGTTCCAGTCACAGCAGGCAAGTTTTAAAAAGTGAGTTTGCGAAAAAAAAAATTGTTTACATCAGGGGTGAGCAACCTTTTGAAGCATAGGTCCACTTTTTAATTTGAAATTCTTTCGACGGACCGCATTTAAATAAAATTGAGTTAATTGAGTTTGCAGAGCTTTACATAATTTTTATAACGACAATTTTATTACAAAATAAAACTGAAAAAGAAAAATAAAACAAATCCATGTACTTGCATAAACTATTTTTTAAATTTAAGTTGATTAGACCAGCCTAATTTGAGTAGGTTCATTACTAAATCTTTATCACGTTTTAATTGATTTGAAATATTCAGCGAATAATCTTTTTTTTACAAAAAGGAAATATCATTTCCTTCCCTTTATTTATTAAAAAGGAAGTTTTTTATAGTCTTTCTATTGTTCGTAAAAAAAAATTTGAACCGTTTTGAACCGATTGTATTTTTTGTCATCACTTCCATTCAAAAGTTTCGTGGAGCTTAACCATAGCGATTGTTTTCGAAATGTTTTTTTCACAGTTTATATAAATTTTGTCGTGAAGCCTCAATTTTTTTTTCTATGAAAAGGTGAATTTTTTGAATTTTATGTGCCATATGAAATCATTGCATTGAGATTTTGAACAAGGTTTCTAAATTATGATAAATTTATTATTTCACTGATTTTAATCCAGATTAGTCAATGTTACAGTTTACATTTTTCATTCTAGAAATTTTTTACAGATTTCATTAAATTGTATTAATTTGATTTAGATACCTCTGGGATAGGCTTTCTCAGGCCAAATCATGAAAATCTTATTAGTTTGGTAATTTGGATAGCTAATTTTGAATAAAATGACTCCGTTCAATCAATGTTTGGCATCATTTGCCAATGAAATTTCTGAAAATAGCATCACACATAACACAACTAAAATCACATTTTCCAGGGTGCAAGGAATCTCAGCACTGATTTTAACTTATTTAGGGGAACAGAATCCAAATATTCAATTAGTGCTTTTGTCAGCTCTAGTTTCCGAGATAACTTTTAAAAATGTTTTAAAAGAAATAGTAATCAATTTGAGTATTTTTTTGACAAATCTGTAAAATACAAATTCTTGACTTATTGACTCAATTATCAACTTTCCTAAAGACCGCGAGCAATTTTGAATTCTGAGAAAAAAGTTATGGAAGTTTTCTTTTCGTTGTTTCTTTCCATTAAAGAAAAAACTGAAATTGAAACTTTGAAAATTTAAGTCAAATCATTTCGCAGTCTTCAACAAAGTTGTTAATGAATAAAATATTTTAATTTCCAATATTCGATAACTTTCTTTAATGATGTCAGAAGAAGTTTTATTCTTATTTTTTGAAATTTCTTTAAATTTTAGAATTCAATTTTTTTGAAAGCGTGGTATCTCTGATAAAATAATATATTAGCAAGATCTGAGTAAATGTTTTTAAAATATCGACAAATTTTCATAAAAGATAGTGTCATCATTTTATTCATTCAAGTTTCTAAAATTATCATCGTGCAAGGATTGGAATATTTTTTTTTTAATTATAACTGGCATCCCTGATTAAGCCGTGTCTGGAATACACACGATCACGAGTTACACGAATTTCTCGAATTAGTACATTTTGTCCACTAGAAGACGCTGAGGCTGTCCCTTTTCGATGTATGGAGAAAACGACTGTGGTGAATATTGGTTAAGTATATTTGTATACTACCTATTTTTCCTAAAATAAATTTCATGGAAACCCAGAAAATTAACAAAGGGTCCAAAAATAGGAGATTTTCGACTTTGATATTCCATTTTTAGACCTGAAATCACCATAGACTTTGTTTCAATACCAACAAGTCAAAAAGGTGCGAATTTCCATTGGGGGATAATTCAGAACCAATATGGAACATTTCTAACTTTTTTGTCAGCTTTACGCAAATAAACTACAAGAAAATAAACACAATAAAGTTTCAAATATTGTTCTGCTGATAGAGCAGATGGTATACATGACAGAAATTCAAGTGTTTTCATTTTTACTTTGTTGTGACCATGTTTTATTGAAGACTACAATCCTATTGATTTTTTTTTATTTTTTTTATTTATTTACTTTTTATAGGAATTTTAGTTCTAGGTCCAATGAAAGGTACCAGTTCAATATCAAAATAGGAATAGTATGTTCAAAGATGGAAATTTTGATTATCCATATTTTTGCAAATCTTTCAATAACGGCGAAACCTATGTATGTTGAAAATTTTCATTGAAACTTGTACATAATGAACTATAAATAAATTTCTTGAAAAATATAAACCTTCCGTCCATTTATGAGAAAAACATGAATATTTTAAAACCACTGCTTGAAGGGTCCAAAGTAGGGCAACTAACTCTAGTTGAAATCTTCAGGTTTATAGTTGGTTGAGAATAAATTAGAAATATAATTGAATATAGGCAAAATCGCAAAATATTGTTGGAAAACTATACTTTTTTCCGTGTTATTGCCGAAATCAATAAATGCTATCAAAAATGTAGGCGGTTTAAATATACCTAGAGTTTAAATCTGAGCAACAGGCGATTTTAAATTTACTTGGACAGATGTTTATAAGGACAAACAATAAAACTAGTGTATTTGTGCTCGTTTCTTTGAGATATGACTATTTTTTATGTTTAATTGTTCTGAATTCATGCAGATTTCGATAAAACAATGTTTTTTTAAAAGCATAATAAAGTGCTAAATATGACAGAAATATTACAAAAATACTCAGAACACCATCCCGATTCATCCTAATTTATGGTACGCAGTAAAGTCCTGTTTAGACTACTTGATTCTTAGCTTTTGTCAAACCCAACCAAAGAACCCGGAAATGAGGTTCCATCTTGCAAATTCGGAGTCAGCGGAGCCTGCGGAAGCATTTTGTTGTTGTTCTGGGAAAATGATCACCTATATTATCTTCAGCAAAAAAAAAACTCCGATTATCTTTAATTGGTCGAACACGTCAACGGCAGACAGCCGCAAGATCACATCAAAACATCCGAGTGCCTGACACGATGCTAGAGCTAGGTGCCCCGCTTTCGGTATTCCTAAGGGCAATGGTGCTCCAAACTCCGATGGCCATTCTCAGACCTTCACCTGTCATCGTTCGGCTGCTGCTGCTGCTGCTCTGTGCCGTCACGGATTTACCTTTTCTTATGACCCCACGAAACTGCGACAAACACATCATCCAAGATATGGATCATCAACCCCGCCGGCCTCCCTGTCTCCATGTACTTGTTTTCGTGCTGGTGCGCATCCATCCGTCCGTCGTCGGGGTCCCATGGTGCCCCAAATGCCGGTTCACCTGATGCCTTCTGGACCCTTCATGAAGCGTGCAGACACCAGGTAATCCACATATGACAGGGTTAATCCTACCTGCAAAAAAGGTGAACAAACAAAAAAAAAACAGAGCATGTTCATGAGAATCATCATTCATGTTGCAGCTCTGGAGGATCGTGGTGGCGAGTGAGTGGCGACAAAAAACGAAACGAGAAGCTAATTGAATTGCTTCTGCCAGCGCTCGGCCGACGACGGGCATAATCTAATAAAATCGAGTCCTAGGTACCTACCCGATCGATGGATGATGATGAGCTGTGCCGAACAGACTTAAAGAGTTTGCAATTTGGCGACTTAAACGGTAGAATGGATACAGATCTCTAGGTCAGCATCACAGCAGCAGCTGCTGCAACTAGGTACCTAGTCAGTTGGATGGCTTGTCGTTTTGTTCGATTGCCTCAAAGACGGATATTGGAGCAAGGTTTTCCGATGAGTAGCCACCGGGATTAAACGGGGCCGGAAGGTTAAGTGAATGCAGATCATTTAATTGAGTGATCAGGTGATTTTCGACAATGTTGCTAATAACACATTATTGGATTAGTTCTCCGGTGGCAATGGAACGTTGATTTTTGTGGCGTTTGGAAGCATACAAAGAAGGAAATATCATGATTGTTTGGGATAGGCTTTTTTGTGCTTCGTAAATGTCAAAGTGTGAAACCACTGTGAATTTTCAAACATTTGATCAGGTGACCAAAAGGTGTGACTTAAACAGTAGCATTCATAGTTTAGGAAATTTTAAATTCTTTAAACAAGGATGGGTGTTCCTAATTAGGCAAGTGGGCCGAATGATAGCATACCGTTTGATTTTGGCTGTTTGTAACGAAAATTTGCACCACTCACTACTACAAAAAATTTGATTTCTTCGCAGTCCCAAACTCTGCGCATTTTCATATTCATACAGAAATATTTCAAGATGTGATGAACAAAATATCCATAAAACAAGCTGGATCTCTTCAGTTACTTTTATCTTCAAAATGCTGTTGAATTGTAATCTTCAAATCTGTTGAATTGTTCGCAAGAAATGGAAAAAATCAAAATAAATGAAGGAAGCAAACGTTGAAAAATGGCCGTCGTTAGCAGTACAGCTTAAGTGTTAGGGAAACAAAAAAGATCAAATGAAACAGTGTTAAACAGAATTTTCTCGTTGGAAACGCCTTCACGTGAAAGATTTAATCATTCTGAACAAGACTGCTAAAAAATTTGAGAAAAAAATGGTTATTCAAATCAAAACAATGATTTTATCAATGCGCAGAATTTGAAACAATTTGTTTACCTACTTATGTTCCTAATGCGCAGAATGAATAGCACCGAAGAGAACTGATGTTAAAGCTGCAAGGAATTGAATGCAGGGAATTGGAGAACTTTTAATTGCAGTTTTATAATCAGTTTTATGAAGATTAGGTATCCGTAAAGTTGTTGGGAGTTTCTTAGGAATCCCTTCGAATCTATATGTTTTGTCGACAAAAAAAAGAAAATCTTGATTTGCGTTCTCTATCATGTTAGTCGTTCAGTCTCAACTGTACAGACTGTTCCGACGTACAGAAGCATTTCCGGTAGGCCACAAAATCGCCCCAGCTGGGGGAACTACGCGAAGCTTTTCTCGGTTCACCCGCTCACTCATACTCGTTGACTTACTGATACTGACTAATAGTAAGCCAAATGAAGCTGTAAGCTGGGGCGATTTTTTGGCCCACCGGAACTTCTTCTGTATGTCGGAATAGTCTGCACTGCACACCAACGAAGCAAGTTAATTTGACCAGATCCGTCGGAGAACATGATCGTTCAACAAATATTTGGTAAGTGAGCTGCAGGAAAAAAACATCTGCAAGTAACATATAGCAAGTATATAAAAAAGGGAAATAAAGTGTCACACAAGATCCAAGGCTTGAATTCGCCCTTTTTCATAATTTGCAATACTTTACTAAGCGTTAAACATGCTTTTTAATAAATTTTAATCAAATTAAATGTTTGTCATACCAGTACGGTATGGTATATTGGTTTTAAAGCTTAGTTCTTTTAGAAATGGGACAGTTACGAATGCCTGTATCTCAAAAACCATTCGTTTGAACCAAATACTTTCTATGAAGAAAAAGAAGGTAATGTTATGATTTTTCATGAAAAAATTTGAAAAAAAAATATTTTCCGTTTTTTGTTAAAGAAATTTCTACTTTATTCTTGGTATCTCCCATTGGCCGGCGCACACTTTTTTCGGTCATGGTATTGATCAGTTTCTCCAACTTATACTTCGTAAAATCTATATTTTAGGTGGCTTCACCCTCCTTCTTCAATTTCTAATACTTTTTGGTCCAATACTTCTCTGGAAACTGGAAACTGGAAGCATTTTAGTGGAAACAGTTGTTTCGAAATGAACAAATTTGATTATTTTTGACCACATTTTTGAACGTTTTTTTTGGGTACCGGTTTTACAGCTTAAGAGCTTTGGAACTATCAAAAAATGGTTGTTTGAGGTTGGATTTCTATGAGTCATCACTAGGCAACACTTTCAGCTTATCGGAGAAAATTGTTTTGGACATTTCAGCGATCTACCCTTAATTTTTCGTTTATTGAAAATTAAAAATGCTGATATGAGACTTGACTTCCTTGATGATCCTTAACCGTTGTTGCCAATCATGTGATTCACTCCAATGCTTGATTTGAACTTTGCGGACATTATTGACAGTGTTTGCATACTTATCCACCACAAAAACTTAGTAATTCTTTGAATAATCAACGGTTTTGTCAGCTATCAATTTGATAATGACGAATTTTAAAGGCAATTGTGCACAATTATTTTTTTGTTTTTCTCTTGCATCGTACATATCTCAAAAACGCGTAAATTTTAAATTTTGAAAAAAATAGGCCGAATAGTACTTTTTACAGGCAACAAAATGCTGTCAAAATTTTTAATATCCAATAACTAGTTAACGAGCTATTAGCAAATGAAAGTGTCCCATTTCTAAAAGAACTAAGCTTTATTTGGGTGCGCAGAATTGGGAACAAAGAGAAAATAGTGAGCAGAATATAGGCCACTTGCATTTTTTTTCTCCAAATGTTGTAAATAATCCACATTTTCATTCTAAAATTGAGCTCTCATTATTTTTGTTGTTAAGTTTGTTAGTTAGCCCAACTGTACACGAAATTTTGAGGAAATTCATTGAAAGGTAAATTTTTTATAACTTAAAACATTTGAAAAATCCTTAACTGCGCAGAATTAGGGCCGTTCACTGTACATACAATTTAGTTTTATAACTTCAAGGATTTTAAGTAAAAACTGATTGTCTCAAATTATGTTCAAAATGTACCGGAATTCCTAGCATTTTTCTTTTAAAACAACTTTTTTTTGGAAATGGAACAATGAAGCTGAATTTCCAACCGATTTTTTTTTGAAAATATTTTCGGATTGTTCATTATTATTTTTATTTTTTTAAATTCATGTTTTAACTAGAGATGTTCCGTAATCCGGGAGATCGATCAATTTTTTAATAAATATATTATGTTTTCTGTTAAGGGGATATTCATATTTTTTAAACCATTACTGGACTCCTATGAGCGTAAAACATGACTGCAGAAATTTATAAGACTACTTTCAACTTGATTTAAAATAACGATTTCGTTTCTGTTTAGAATTTGATGCTTCGGGGTAACATTGGTCAGTCCCTATTTTGACGGTTTTAACGAGTTTTCTTGAACATAAAGGATACAAAACACCTTCTGAATTTCTGTGTTTATTGGTTTTGATTTCTTCGCGGTCTAAAAAAAACAACATCGTGGTCCTTAATGGGTTAAGGCCGAACAACAACTAAAATCGAATGATGGACAATAATGCTGTATAAATTAAGAAGCTCAATTTTTTAACATTACTAATAAAATTTTAGCTACAAAAACAAATTAAATTTTGCCTTTATTCAATTCCCTAGGCCCTCGCACTATTCCCCTTTTATTTTTTCCTGCAAACTTTACCATTTGATAGGGTTTGTAACGTTTTTTCCCAGACTGTTACCCCGTTTTACGGTACCGAATATTGACATTTTCAACTATTCGGTCAAACGAATATTCAGTCGAATATTTGATTGCGTTTTTGATGAAAAAAAAAAATAAAAACGTCTATTAAAATTTCCTTTTATTTCTGTCATGCCCCTTGTGGTTTTGGGTCGATTATTTCAACCAGATGACGTATTAAAAGATCTTTTTCTCCGATTTTCCGTTACCACTAACGGTTCCGTTACCACTAACCATGCCCTTGTGAAGGTGATCGAAACTCAAATTTAGCTAAAAATAATAATAATAATACCAAACATTCACAATAAATCCTGTTAGTTATTTAACATATATTCAAAATTATGTTTCCTCGTTTTGTTGTAAATTTTGAAAAAACAAAGCACTTCAAAGGCATTGAAATAATCATAAATCGAACATATAAATCTTGATCGATACAAAACAGATGATTCAAAACCATAAAAATACGTGAAACGTTTATAATTTTTCAAATTCATATCATGCAGTTAAAAATTTCACGCTCTGAATTTTTTCGCTGCCAATTAAAATATTTGGTCCTGACAAGGACATAAGGTAGAAACTGTATTTTTCTTTGTAAAATTTAAAGAAGATTTTGTTTTCAGAAACCAAAAATTTAGAGTTAAAAAACGAAGACAAACTCATTATCAAGTATCTTAAAAAATTTAAATAGTTTACTAAGATATGCGATAAGATTATTTGAAAACTTCAAAACACTATACAGTAAAATTCGATAAATTCATTTGAAAATACAATCAAAATATTAAAATTAATAAGATAAGTTTTTTAGAAAAATTTTGTTTAGCTTAGCTTAGCTTAACTTATTTGACTATTCACATCCACCCAATCCCGGATTATGAGGGTGGGGGCAATTGCCCCGGGCCCCCCGGCTTAGGAAGAGAAAAATTATAATATTACTTATATCAAACTGCTTCAAGCTTTAGAAATCTAGTCAAAAAAGAATTTAAACAAGAAATTTGGAACGAAGAATATAATTGAAATAACATCTTTAATAGTTTCACTATAATATAAGTTAAAGAATTGCAGAATTTTTCCCACAGTTTTATTGGTTAGACAAATTTACAACTATTTTCAAATCCTAGCAATATCTGAACATTTGGTTTGAATTTTTTTTTACACAAAATTCGAACAAACCCAGCAGCATCCAGTGATTATTGGAAAAAAAAAATATTACGAAGTGACCAACACCAAACACCTCAAATTTTCATTGTTTTTTTTATTGAAACTTGTCAACAAAGTTTGAATCGTTTTTAAAACTATAAAAAAAGAAATTTGATAAAGATAGCTAAAGAAAAATGCCGTGAACACCAAGTCCCTACGCATCATCTATTCATCGACTTCAAAGCCGCATACGACACGATCGACCGTAACGAGCTATGGAAAATCATGGACGAGAACGGCTTTTCCGGGAAGCTGATCAGACTGATCAAGGCGACGATGGATGGAACGCAGTGCTGTGTGCGGATTTCGGGTGAATTGTCGAGTTCATTCGAATCGCGCAGGGGGCTTCGACAAGGTGATGGTCTATCCTGCATGATGTTCAAGTGGCGCTAGAAGGTGTTATTCGACGAGCGGTGGGCGAAATGCGGGGCACGATTTTCAACAGATCCAGTCAACTTATCTGCTTTGCCGATGACATTGATATAGTCGGCAGATCATCTGCGGCGGTGGAGGAGATCTACCGCAAACTGAAAAGCGAAGCAGGAAGGATTGGGTTGATGATTAATACGTCCAAAACGAAGTACATGCTGGCCTGCGGATCCGAGACCGACCGAGCCCGCTTGTCCAGTAACAACAAGGTCACGATCGACGGCGACGAGCTGGAGATAGTCGAAGACTTTGTCTATCTCGGCTCACTGGTGACCGCAGACAATGACACCAGCCGTGAGATCCGGAGGCGAATTATCAGCGGAAGTCGTGCCTACTATGGACTCCACAAGCAACTGCGGTCGAGAAGACTTAGCCCTCGCACAAAGTGTAACCTGAATATGACGCTTATTAGACCGGTTGTTCTCTACGGGCACGAGACATGGATATTGCTCGAGGAGGACCTGCGTACACTCGGAGTATTCGAGCGACGAGTGTTAAGAACCATCTTTGGCGGCGTACAGGAGAACGGAGTGTGGAGGCGAAGGATGAACAACGAGCTCGCGCTACTGTACGGCGAACCCAGTATCCAGAAGGTGGTGAAGGCTGGCCGGATACGCTGGGCAGTACATGTTGCGAGAATGCCGGACGACTGTCCTGCAAAACAGGTGTTCGCTACGAATCCGGTAGGAACAAGACGAGCGGGGGCGCAACGTACGAGGTGGTTAGACCAAGTGGGTGCCCGAGAAATTGGAGAACGGTTGCTATGAACCGAGTGAATTTTAGGAATTATGTTCGTCAAGTTATGTCGTGAGACGGAATACTATGTAAATAAAAATAAGCTAAAGAAAATTTGAATCAATTTGAGCTTTACTTCTCCAGTCTACTTTACTTGGAAAACTCATTTCTGTCTGTATAAATACGGTAAATTTGGGATGCCTACAATACATAATCACTTTCACATCACTTTTTATTACTTACTAAATAACGAAAATATTTTAGGAGTTACTAGTGAATCAATATTTTTTTTAAATTTGAAATATTTTTTCCATATAAAAAAAGTAACGATTTTTACGACAGCTAGAATAACGGAGGCTAGAATAATAATAAAACCGAAAAATCTGGAACGCTCAATTTATAAGCATCCATTAATATTAGTTTGAATAATGCAAAATTATTGGTGTAAGCTTTTAAATCATCATTGAAATTTGCGTAAGCTTAAACACTCTACACTCTTTTTCCAATATGTAACTTATTTTAAAAAAATCAAACGATAAAAAAACTACTGCAGACAAATCGGCAACATTCAAGTGATTTTCCATTCCAATTTCATTCTGTGATTTGAAATTCTAAATGAAACTTTAACAACTTATTTAACCAAAGTTTTATACTATTGATTATGATGCACTTTTATTCTAAGTAAACGGAAATCAGCATATTGTTCTTTAGTTGACCAATCTCAAATAATTTTTTATCATAAAATACACTCAAAGTTGAATTGCAAATTGCATCGAGTGATTTTCTAAATATGTATATGATTTTGATCTAATCTTGTTTCAGATTTAAGATTTGGTATTTTGAACATTTTGTCACATTTAGAAGAACAATTCGACAAAGGTATTTGTTATTTAATATTTGATTTTATAAGAAGCTAAAATTGTAAATAATCCGCATTATTTTTCAATTTGATACACATTTCATAGAGACCTTTTTTTTTGTTTTTCAAGGATATGAAATTAAATAAAACATTTAGATTTAAATCATGAATTTTGCAATTCCTGCTTTGGCCCTGATTGCAATTTTTTTTCTTACTTTTATTAAGAAAATAATTTGTTATCTGTTTCTCAAATTTTGATTTGAAATTATTATTTTAATTTGAGACACTGAATTAAGGTTCTGAATGAAATCCGTTTTATTTAGGTTTCGAATTCTGCTCTTGAACTTTTATATCTGTATCTCTGTGGAATTAAAGTTAATTCTCATTATCTTTTTTATATTTTTTTTATTTTAAGTCTAAGTACTGAAAGTAATTTCCCAATTGTCATGAAGGAAATATTTATTCAGCTTTCGATCTATCTAACCTGCTTTCGATGATCTGCAATAGATAATGAAATGAAAAAAAAATGTTAATGGCTATCTTTGATGATTCCTAAATCAGAAAATTTTGGAAGATTATAGAGTTATTATATAAATCAAAATTAATTTGAGCTTAAATCTTAGTTTCAAGAAAGATTAAATCTTATACAACTTTTGCACGTGATGGTATATTAACAATTTTTGTTTGAAGACACCAGACATAATAGTAATTTCCAAGTAACGTCAATAAATCTGGTAAAAACTGAGCTTTATTTTAACTTTTTTGGCTTACTGGGCTGGACCACAACATTCTTGAATTTTTAAATTAAATATTTGAACATGCCCGTATTAAACCGGATAGTCTGGTAACATACTAAACTCGTTTCCATTTCATCTATATGTTTTAAATATTATGTTTTCTCTGGGACGGCATGTAAACAAAAAATATTCATAGGGCCCCCCGGGAAAAATTGTCCCGGGCCTTCCAAAATGGTTTTAAGAAGAAATTTTTTAGTAAAAACTTCTTAGCATAAAGAAAATTAATTCATAGAATTCAATTGAATTAAACAAATCACCATTTTGATGCCTATTTTAAATTGGTAGATTTTGTATTTTCTAGAAATTTCCTTAACTCGAATCACAGATATTGTCTATCGCCTCTAGTTTCGGTGATATCAATCATTGATAGCTGTTGAAATAACAAATTCTAAATTTCTTTAGTATACTTTATTCGATTGAAGAAAAATATTTTCAACATGATGTTGATAAATAATCTAAACAAATATTTTTTTTTAATTGGAAAGATATTATTGCTATTATTCATGACATAACTGTAGAAAGTTGAACAAAAATTGGATTTTCTTAACTAAAACTAATTGTTGAAAATTGCTAAATGATTTGATTTTTGCATGAAAAAAATTTAAAATTTAATTTTGATTGAAATTTCTTTAAAATTTTGTTGAAATTCCGTTATAAAAAAGAATGAGAGAAGTTTACAAATAAAAAACTTATCTAATTTTTGAAAACCTTTATTTTAAACTTTTGGGTAGTATTTTAAAGTCCAAATTTTCTTAAAAGATTTTCACATATTGGTATTGCTTTTCTTTTTGAAATCGGCACTGCAGTCTGTTTTCGAATTGATGATTATTTTATTTCACCCAACGTTTCGAGACTAGGTTGGTCTCATCCTCAGGGATAACTACAAAGTTGTACATATATTTTGTTGAGTTAATGGATTTGAGCATAATCTGTTTTGTCCTACTTGCAATATAGTCATCTTTATGTGGCTTTTGTGAAGACTAATGTCTGGCACTGTTGTAGATTGTTGATTGAGTTGTATAATTATAAATATGAATTCTGACATATTTAAAAAAGCTTCAAATAATTTACTCACAAGAAATTTCTTCCAGGTATGTACCATCATTCGATGAGGATCCTACACTCCAATGGCACCATTCATCAGTACTACTTAGGTAGGTACATACGTCCGATTAAAGCTGTTGACACTCCACATATTAACCCAGTTCATCGAGTCTGCACAAGACCGACTATATGAATGGCAAAATTCACATGTGAGCTGAGCTGGTAAAGCAGAACGTGACGAGTAGCGACATCATCGGTGGACCCTCATACCTCGTCATGAACTTGCGTTGAATTTAGTTCCGATCAAGATCTCCCACATCTTATTATTGGAGGAGAGACATTCAAAATAAACCTCCGATGCATGGCGCAATGAGTTGTGTGTGACCTTCATAGTGGGTTTGGATGGAAGGAAGCACGAGGGTTCTTAATTATGCTCAGCTCTGTCATGACGCGGGACAACTCGTAACTCAGCTTGCTTACTGGCTGTTCAGCGTCCATTGCCAGGCGGATGTACGAAGCTCCACAATGCACTCTCGATGGAGTCTTGAATGGATTCTTCCTTCGATCACCTGAAAGTTAATCCGTTTGTCCGATCGGTAAGCCCAAGCTGATTCAAACTAGAAGATCGCTACCGTCTGACTGGCCCTGTGCTAGCATGCAGACTTCAATCGAATTAAGCTGATATAGAGATAATCATTTTTTGAAAGGGAAAAAAAATCTCAAAATTCTGGTTTAAAATCTTTTCGGATTTGAATTAAACATGCTTATTTCAAGTATTATTCGACTCCCATATTGATTTTATATTTTAATCAAAGTTGTTCAGTTATTTAATTAGGATAATTTTTACACTTTTCCCACAGTGCCTTTTTAAGTACAATTTTATGTAACAAATTCGGTATCTCTGAAAATTTTCCACATTATAGAGGAAACTCTTCTCTTTCCAAAGAAGTATTTATAAAAAAGATCGACCAGACTTTTTTTCAGATTTGCCAATTTATCAATGCCAACAGAACTTGTTCAATATTTCACTGATATATTTTTATAAACTTCTTATTTTACATTTTAAGGTTTGAATAAATAATAACTCCAAGTTCTTTGATGAAAACGATTTTCAACCAGATATTTAGACTAAAAGGTAAAAGGTATAATCTTTAATTTTTTTAATTTGACAAAACGCTTAACTCAGTTCTGCAAGATGAAAATGAGAATAATCAAATACTCAGTAGTGTATGTTTAATCTAAAATAAAAAAGGATTTCGGAATAGAAATTTTTAGTTTCTATGGAACTTAAATTTATCAATGTTTCAACGAACCTCAGTGTACAATAAACCCATACCTATAGAGGTTGTATAAATCAAATGCCTATCTAGCAAATCTCTGTGTCGAAAATACGCTGAAAAGTGCTTGGCATAAATGGTGAATTTTGGTTTATTTTGTGAAATCGAATGTAGTTGAAATAAATTTCATCAATGTTGATCCTATTGATTTTATTTAAGTTTTTTAATAAAGAAGTCTTAACTCAGTCTTTTTAAATTTTCTAAGAAAACAGTGCTTTTTTGCATCATCCGCCGTAAAAAGTAATTGCAATATTTTGTGTGTTCAATAAGAAACTGAACCAGCTCGAAAGTGTCCCCATGTCATATGGAAACTGATTTATGACGCACTTTGGGACCGAAAGTAATGGACCATTCATCATTGGAATTGTTGCGACGCTCGGCCTGAGGAAGATGCCGAAAGGTTGGCGGATTTCACGCGGCTACAGCTGCCGGAGTTTCGCAGATCATGGTGCCGGTATGAGTAATGTCATCCCCCCGAGAGGAAACCCCCCAAAGTTAGCATCGTTTGACCCCTCGAAGCGTTAAAACGCAAAAGTCCTCGCGCTGTCACCACGAAACAACAACACAGGTGGCCAAATCATATCTCGCTGGTTGAGGACAAAACACAAAAACATCATAAACATGCGCTTAGCGTGAAGCGTAAAGATCGCTTATCGGTGCGGCTGCGAAATGAAAACCCAAAATGTCACCTCGAATTGACGGCTCATCACGATGAGAAGGTCGGTCGGATGGTAGCTGGAGTGTCAATTAGAAATATATGTGTGAAGATAAAATCAGTGGCTATAGCAGCTGTCGAATCTGCCGGAGGCTGTTTGCTGGCTGCCGGGAATGACGTTCAAAGTGAGCACTAATGTTGTCGTGAGCTGTCGTAAGTAATCGACATTAAGTTCCAAGATAACTAAACACTCCCGATTTTAATCGATGAATTAAGTTTGAGAAAAGATCAATACAGAATTTTATTCTATGAACTTCTATTTATTGTAGGAGATGGACAATGTCAGAGAATCAAGAAATATCAAAGTAAAAAAGAACATCCCGCAATTTTCGCGGGTTCGAGTCCTGTCGGTGAACCTTTGTACCTTATTTGAAAAATTCGTGATATTTACGGCTCATGAGGTAGCACTTTATTCCTTCTCCAACATTAGGAATACACTAATAATTTTTGACATGACAATACAATTTTTTACATAAGTTTAGATTTCTTCAAGCAAATGCAATCAAATGGGATGGGAAGCAAGGTTGCCAGTTCTGTGTTTTTTGCGAAAAAATATTCTGACTTTCTGTGATTTTACCCGAAAATTTTGAGATAGTTTTCTGTGATGCAAATTTCTTTTTAACCTTTAACTTGAGAGAAATCAAATAAAATTACCAATCTTGTCATGTTTTCCGAATCAGAAGTATAGAAATACAAAATTTATATAGACATAAAAATTATAATTTTGGAAAACGTACAAAATTTAAAAAATCTGTGGATTCTGTTAATATTTTGGAAATCCTGAGTTCTGTAACACAAATTCTGTGCTGAAAATATGCTCAAAATTCTGTGAAATAAAATATTTTTCTATGATTTCGGCAACCTTGATGGGAAGGGCGAGGGTACGAGAAATGTTTCAATGAATATTTGGCATCCCGCCTTCCTTCTAGGGGGAAGATATGAAAAGAGGAATGACGGTTCCTTTAGATTTATTTGCATAACTAGAGAACGAATCGAGCATATGGAACCTAATTTGGCATGGGAGTGTATTTGAGTACAACCCGAAAAACATTTTTTTTATGAAAACGTATCGGGGAACGAAAAATTTATGAACACTGATGGACTAGAGTATAAGACACATGCGACTAATCGCATTCATTTCAATTTACAGTAATTCTAATCAATTTGTGATATTTGCATATTTTTATGAGCAAAGATTTCGGGAAATATTCTCTGGGGACATGAAACATCTTACTGAGCTCTACTTCCATAAGAAGGAGAGAATATGTCAAAACCACGAGAATTTCAACAGAACTCTAAAAATGTCGAATATTTATGTCCACGAGTATATAAAAATGTATTAGAGGTCAGGGAAGCTTCCTAAATATTATAGTTTGAAACACCTCCCGCTCACAGAGGGGCTCTCCCAAACAAAAGACAAATGTTTACATAACTTGAGAGCCGACCAAGTTAATGATACCAAATTTGGTATAGGAGGGTATTTATGTACTAGAAATGATTGTATGATTATTTGAGACCCACCCTTTCTTCCAGTGGGTTTTCACATAACTTAAGAACTAAGGAGTGTATCGAAAATAAGTTATAAACATAAGTTATTCTTATAGTTTATAAAGAAATACAAGTAAAAAAGTAATTATTGGTAATATTCTCGGACTTTCGACTTGACGCGTTTCATAAGGTTTTGTACAGCTGATTGATCACACTTCTTGGCCGCAACATTCCAATTTTTCTTGAAAACCGCCATGGTCCTGTTGGCCTTACCATCCTTCTTGAAAGTTCTCTTGACGCTAGCCCAATATCGTTCTATGGGGCGAAGCTGGGGGCAGTTTGGTGAGTTAATATCTTTAGATATCGGCATTTATTGTTCCTTTTGTAAAGAAACTCGCCGGATTCAATCCACAGGAGCAGATTGCCTGCCACACAAGCACTTTCCGGCCAAATTTTTCCACCTCAATCGACTTCTCGTGGTCACTCACATCCTCCCCAATAGCTGCAGTGTAGAATTGTGGTCCCGGAAGAGTACTGGAATCCTCTTTTACATAGTTAAGTTTCATCGTCCATGAGAATGCACGCATCTGGCTTCGCAAAATCCGATGATACAGCTTCCGGGCTCTGATTTTTGTTCACCCGTTTGTTTGGAATCTTTCTGCTTCTTGTATGTCTTCAGGTTGCTCCGCTTCTTGATCCGCTGTACCATTCCGATCGATGTCCCAGCTTTTTTCGCCAAATCCCGTATGGACATCGATCGATTCCGGTTGATGAGGTTGATTACCTTACGGTCCAGATTTGGGTCAGATGGTCCTGGTTTACTGCCTCTTCCTGACAAATCATCGAGCGTATAGTGTTTCCCAAACTTGTGGATGATGGATTTTACGCTCGCCGGATGAATGCCAAACGTTTCGCCACTTCATTCATCGAGAGGCCCTTCTCTCGCCTCCAAGTGTCCAACACACAAATTTTAATTTCTTTTTTAATTCGTGACATTTTGAGAGAAACGAATGTTTCAAACGTAAACAAAGCGCTTGTTTACTCTTGACAGATCAAGATGTTACATACAGGTGAGCGCAGTTGTGCGCGTTCACGCGTTAGTAAGTAGAAGGCCCAAACAAGGTTATTAGATCACAAGGTTCTCTGACTTTGTCAGTGAGTAGGCGAGGAGAACGCGGTGAGATTCAGTGAGTTTGTTTGTAAACATCGGAAAATTTGTTCGCGCTGAGGGCTTTGTTAGTAAACAACTCCACGAACCCCATTGTAACCAAATCAAAATGTCTGAATCGGGAGTTTCTCATACCGTTACACCTCCTATATATACACACCTTGGGCCCAAATATGTTTATAGTTAATTTTCGATACACTCCTTAATCAAGCAAATGACACCAAGTTTTGAATAAGATAGTATCAAAGTACGAGAAATGTTTCAATGATATTTGGAACCCCTTCCTCTTTCTTCTGCAGTGGTGTTATAGAAAGAGAGAAAAGGGTCTCGATAAACAATTTTTTTTAAATAATTGGAAAACTAATCGAGCAAATGGTACCTAATTCGACAAGGAATGGTATTAAAGTACGGGAAAAGTTTTTTTTAAATTAATATTTGAGACCCCTTCGTTCTTGCAATGAGGAAACGAAAAATGGGAGGGGGACATCTATACAATTTTTGGTATGATTAGAGAAAACATCGAGCATATGCAAACATATTTGGCATAGGAGGGTTTTTGATAACGAAAAATTTTTCTATTAATATTTTTTACCACTTCTTCCTTCCCATGGGGAAATAGGAAAACCATAGGGAGCTCCTTTACACTATTTTCCACACTTGAGTACTAATTACAGGGTGTTCAATAAGGTCGAATACAAATCAAAATAGCGGTAATTCAAAATCAACTGGACAGATTTTTTTTACTCAAATGGAAAGGTAATTCAATGATGGTCAATCACATCTTTTGCTTAGGAAATCTTATACCTTACACCAATTATATGAGCTTCAGCGGTTTCTTGAGTCCACCGTACGTGGCACGTTCCTCTATTGTTGAAATTTCGTTCCCCATGAGAATGCTGACGATTTTTATAGAAAGTCAAGATAGGTTTCCTGTATTTGTTTTTTCTCGGCAACATGTATGATATAAATAACCAATCCAAGAGAGTTAAATTTGAAGGGCAAGGCACTTTTCATTTTGTGCCAATATTTCCAAAAACCTGTATTATTCTTTGTAAAATGATCTATAAAAACACTTCATGCAAAATTCACCAAAAAATCCATTATTGACCAATATAAACATAATACTAAGGTACACTAGCTCATATTTAATGGTTTTCATCTATTTATGATGTGCAATTATTCTATGCTCCTTCACGTTGATAATCTTTTTGATGAAAATCAGCTAGCACGTAGCTACTTTTTCGACATTTCACAGATAATACGAAAAAATAGATTTTATGTAATGAGACATGTTTAGGAATTCTGTAGGTACTTGTTTATTCTCGACATCATCAATGATCATGAGAATTTGACCAAAGGAGGCAGATTAGATGACCTGTGAACTATTTATTTTGGTCAATAAATTGGATTGTTTGCTTGTACCAGGACTTGAGGTGTGAAAAGGCTGATTAAAAATGAACACTTAATGAAAAGCTCTACCGATACCTGGGATAAAAAGTTACGCGCGTGAGGTATAATATTTCGAGCATGAACCGAAAAACGCGATACCTATAGAAATATCTATGGAAATCGGTTTTTCGGTCTCACCCTAAGATATTGTAGGCCTTGCGTAGTTTCTGAAAATTGCAGATTGCAGTATGAATTTTAAAAGTCTTTCAAGTCCGTTTGCGCAGAAATACTGTACCGTAGGTCGCACATATTTTAGAGCGCTCTAGTTTTGTAAAATTACAATATGATAGTTGATCTATCGGAAAATTTAAACAAAAATATCATCACAGTAAAGAGTTCTGGAAGGTCAAATTTGAAGTGACAGTTTGCGTGTTTTCATTTCTATAAAATTTTTCGTAACTTCCACGGTAAACGTCTTACACAACTTCTTACGGCAACACTATTGGGGGGCAAATTGAAAGTTGCGATCGGATCTCGCGTCACGATAACTTTCCAATTCAAGGACATCTTTCCTAAAAGACATTTCAAGCCTGCACATCGTTGATTGGCTGGTCGAAAATGACAAAAAAACACGGACGCCCCGCCCCTTGGTATGTTTTATTTTTCCCTTCCTTCGAAAGGTATAAAAGTAAGGGGTCTCCGGCCGACCGGTTTCATTCTCAGTTTGCCTGTTGAGCATTTCGATCTGCATACGGACCCCACCAGCGGTCATCCTATGCAGATATCGTTTTGCTGTTCAAACAGTGGCAAGTTGCCAATTGTTGCCACTGGCAATAAACCAATCCACATAACACACAGCAGCCTCACATACTCACGCCACCAACACCACCCACGCCACACATTTCCTACCACACATCTCCTACCACCCACCTCCTACCACCCACCATCCACGCCACATGCCACACACTACGTACACCCACGCCACACGCCACCTGCCACCCACCATCCTCGCCACACACCATCTCTATCTTCCACCCACGCCACTCGCCTTCCCCGCCACCTACCACCCACGCTACACATCACCCACCCACCCACATCACCCACACACCACACCTACGCCACACACCACCTACCACCCATGCCACACACCACCTACCACCCATGCCACACACCACCTACCACCCATACCACACACCACCTACCACCCATACCACACACCACCTACCACCCATACCACACACCACCCTCGCCACCTACCACCCTCGCCACCTACCACCCTCGCCACCTATCACCCACGACACCTACCACCCACGCCACACCACCCACCACCCAAGCGACCAACTTGCATTGAAAAGACAAGACTCTTTCAAAGATATTTTGGCCCTGAAAAGGGCCGTTTGTTGAGTTGATAATCATCTAATATCTAGAATTATCAATAATCCCACCTAGAAACGTCGTTTTACGCTAGTAATTTCTGGACGGAAAATGAATTGACTTAGAGGGAATGATAAATTTTGGTATCAATTTTTCAAAAGAGCTTATGAGCCAAATGTAAATAAATCGAGTAATTAGCTGAGTTCATAAGTAATATTTTCGTTGGAAACTTATGGAGCTGTAAAATTTTAAACGCAATTTTCTCGAACAGCGATATTGGCACTATCGCCCTTTACAAAAATCGATACCGAATTGATACTGATTCAGAAGAGACGCATGAGGCAGAACTTTCAGAAAGATTTTTCTCTTCTTTTGCACTGAGTCAAGCGTTTCTATCAAAGGCAGCAGTGAGAAAGCTCAAAATTTCGGCACTGATAGGTACTAGTTAGCTTGCAAGCGTTTGATTTTAATGTTGAAGAAATCGTTGCCTATTCATAGGCATTTAATACTATGCGTTTCTTTGCTACGGATAGTTTGCATGCAAGAGAGCATTTTGCGTTCTTCTGTGCCTATCAAACCATATTGATCATAGTTATTATGTGTAAAATAAAAAAAAAAACACTTTGCTGTCACAAGTTTGACTTATGGTATCAATGTTTAAAAAACGTCGTTTTTAGCACGACCATTGTACTGACTCTAAATAATTCACCAAACGAGAATTGCATATTAGACAACAAATGTACATACTTGATATATATTTACGCACATTTTATGTGCGTCATCTTTTGCTTAGAGTTAAGCGTATGGATGAAAGGGATCAGTTGTTGATTTAGTAGATTTTTTATTGAAATTTGAATGAAAAACTGTGTTGTATAAAAAAGTATTGCTTCAATTTTTGTCTTTTTTATGCAGCGTTTTTTTAATCCAATCGTTGAATAAAAGAAAAAAAAACAGATTCAAAATTCCTTATTTAAGAACACTTGATTTATTAAATGCCAGCACTATCATTAGAAGCTTTCTCGCAGGCGTTTGATACTGAGCTTGCATATAATTTGCTTAGTAACAAAACTTCAATTTCTAAGCCATGGGTCTTGACACCACTTATGTGTACATTATTGTACATGTTTATATTTATTTCGCCTTTAGTTATGCAACTGAATAGTGCTGAATAATGTTTTTAACGGCCAACCACTTGTTTGAAATTGATCAACTTTAATCAAAAAAATTTAAATTTATTACGAAAAATACATTGGCACAAGATAGGCTGTAATTCTACATTAACATTACGGTCGTGTCTCATATACAACCTCTTAAACTTTTTCTAATCGTCTTTTATCCATCATGATTTTCAAAACTAAACATTTTTTTACATAAAGATCAGGAAATTCATCAATTAGGCTGTAAAAATGAATAACTCTTTTATGAAGTTTCACTGAGTTACACTAGAAAAACCTCAATTTAGCCTCAACTTAGATTCATTTATTCAAAACAGAAAATCATTAAAAAAAAATTCTTTATGTCTTTTTTTCCCTCAAAATTAACAACATTTTTTCAACGTTTATATAGGATCAGATTAAAGAACTAGTTTAGTTCTTAGCATTTAATATCGCCAGAATATTTTCGAGAAACATCTGGACCGGGCAAATCCGGCAATTTTTATCTAAAAACCTGGCAAAATCCGAGCAGTTGATTGCAAAGTTTTCAGCTCGATATCCGGGCAATATCTGGGAGAATTGGGTCAAAACCACGTAATTATTCAATAAAAATCAAAAGCAATAACCTTGAAAATATATTTTTTCATCAAAACAGATTAGCAAATTTTAAATCATATTTAAAGGCTTCCAAAAAATTGTTTTAATTATTAAGATAAAACTTGTTCCGATCAAAATCATTTAGGGACACAAAAAAGTTATAATAATTATTACTCAAATAAGTTTTTTGTTCAATTTCAGACATAATGTGAATAAATATGTGCAAAATCCAGGCTTATTTGCACGAAATCTGGACAACCGGGCGGACCCAACTTTTTCTAAATTTTGTATCAAATATCCGGGTAAATCCGGGTAAAACCGAAAAATCTGACAAGCTTATCTTAGCATCACCATGACAATGTGATGTTAAGCATTCTTTGAGAACGTCCTAGCGATGTTAATATTTTCCGATAAGAGAAAATACCCTTTAAGTTGCTTCCAAATGACGATGGCTCCAGTTTTGTCTCCGGAATCCTAGCAGAATCCCTTGAATGTAAAGCTCGAGGAAAAAGTCAAATTTCGGATAAAATAGAACAGGAATACCGAGCGAAAAAAAATGAATGAATGAATAGACGAGTTAAATTAAATAAACTTGGTAGATGATCAAAAGCGGGTGTCAAAAAATTTAAAAACTTACTTCAAATTTCGGATTTTAAATTACAGTAAACTACCTAAAACATTTTCGACTTAAGTGTTCGCAGCATACAAAGATGATAGTTTTCTTGAGAATTCAAGTTTTTGAACAAATTAAATTATTACACTTTTTTTTTACTATCTGTGAAGAATTTTATCAGAAAGGATATCCTACATATGTATACGAATGGTCATAAAAAATAGATTTTTAAGAGTTTTTAAAATGTCCTGCTTTTTTGGAGATGTTTCGCTTTTTTTCTGAAAGTATTTAGTAAGCCTATCTTTAAAGCCTCATTGTGAATTTCCATTCGAGATGTATTTTTTCAAAATTGAATATGTTTCGTCATGCCTAAAACGGTGCCAATTCGGGCATGACATAACAGTTCTCGACGCATGGCTTCGTTTGATAGAAAATAATGACTTTCTCACGGAAATTTCGATTCCTTCGTAGCATCTTCGCACTAAGCGGTAAGCACTTTCTTCTGGACCGAAATTTGCTCCTCAAAATGTCGAATTAACCTTTCACACGACCCGTGCAGTGACACATAACATAAGAAGGCACCCAATGACACGTATTTATCAACTCTGGTGCAGATTTATGAACTCCACACACAACCTACCATTTTGTCAAAAACGATCCCATATAACATTTCTTTTGCCGCTATTTTGAGATTTAAGGAGAATCGGAAAGTTCGGTCTGACGGTCGCCAAACGACATAGTAGAGTAGAGAGCACCCGTTTTTTTTGTTGGACGACTAATTCATTTTTTCTACTATCTGTTAAACTCGCCACAGGTGGTGACAGTTTTTGAATAATCTTACGTGTCCCCGAGTGCCACAACAACATGTCCCCTCTTTTTGGCTCATCTCCATTATGGGCGGCTATCTGCCAGTTTGAAAAGTGAATTAGTGGAGCTTAACAAGGTGCACGAACGTTAACATCAATTATGATAGCGGCTTAATGGATTTTGGTTAGGTCGTTCCTTATGGCTGGGAATAGTTGATTTTACGTACGATTCATGTCCCGCGATGCGTCTGAGTGAGTCCCTCCAGCAAGTTACTAGGTACCCATAGGTATATGTTTTCCATTCAAAGAACCCGCGAGGTCCATCCGTATACGGTTTCGATGGGGTCGTTGTGAAATATGAACTGAAACATCCAGTATCGAAAGGTGATATGCAGCGTGATTGCCCCCGGGGATTGGCGCAAATACTTTACGATGCAGTCAGTTTAGCGTCTCGCTACTTAGTGATTATGACGAAACATCATTGGCGATGGTCTTGTTGCGGTTTTTTGCCGTTGGAAAATAATGCTCCTTGAAGTTTCAGCGTTACATACGTTCATTTCAATTCCTATATATCAAAGTTCCACCAATCAATTCCATTACATATATGTTAGAAGGAACATATAAGAACAAAATTTTATTAAAATATAGAGATCAGATGAGGAATCAAATATGCAAGCAAAAGACTAAAAAGTATATATCGTGTTCATCTGTTTGATGTGTCGAAAGTTATTTTACGAACATCAAACTTAAAACCAATTCAAAAATTGTTGTTTTTGGAAAAGCGCTCGAGATGTTTTAGAAATCGAATTTTCTTGCTACGGCAAAGATTGTTTTGCCAAGTTAAGCTCGGAGAATTTACATGATTCATCGTAAGAAGCTCGTTTTCCTGATTATTCCACAACATTGTAAGCGTTGCTGGTCAGTCGAAAGAGGCCGCGGTGATCTTGGTGTAGTTTCAAATAAATGTTGCAGTGTCGTTTGTGGGTTTTAAGGGGTTCTCCTTGGTGTAGCAGTCCACCAAGCCACGCTAACCCGGCGAACGACCGGACGAAAGATGGTCGTTTAACAACCCGCCACCAGAGCGCAGCGAAGAGATGTGAGCCAGAGCGATCCTAAAATTTTAACGATCGTTTGCCATTGCAAAAAGTTTGGTTCTTTGTTCCATCCATCTAAAAACGGAACAGGAATCATCGCCATTGAAGGATTCCATAAAGAGGAAAATTCAGTCTTAAGCTGGAATAGATTGGAACTCAAGGTAACCCCACGCCATTTTGTCCCTGCCTAAATTGTGTGTCCCTAATATGCTCCCGAATTTTACAAGGACCCCGTTGTTTCGGTTTGATTTAAATCAACCAAACCCCGAGAGGCACTAGATTATAAACATTTTAAGTTCTCAGCATGAGTAAAATGTAGATTAATTTTTTTTTGTTCAATTGCTGCCAGACGTGCTGAGAACAGTAGCATCCATTACCAGGGGGCTCAATCGAGACTTTTGGTGTGGGGTCGCTACAAAAAAAAATAGAACAGCTTCATTTACTTTTTTTCAAATTTAGAAATAGTTTGGTGCGTGATATTACTGAATTTCTAATTGGATAGTGTGACTTAATACTATGGGGAGGTTGTTCTTACATTTGCTTCTTGTGCATTTTAGCAATTGCCAGCTCTAGTAGCTATTTGTAAGATAGAGCAGTATGTTTTTGATTTTTTTTGGATCTCAACAGACGTAAAACTGACAGATTAAACACCAGATTAGGCAGCCATTTGGGAGGTTTAGAATGTGCGGGCTCCACCTCTTAATTCTGCATCTGGCTAAGGTCATTGCAGTTACTGTTCGGATGCATTCCTTTTTGAGCAGTCTGTTTGGTATCAAACGAGGATTGTAATGTACACCTGGAGCTATTTTGCTGGCATCGCGTCTTCTGTTTAGCAAATGAACCACAATTTTCTCCACTCGAATTACCAACCATCTGCCAAACGAAACATGGTGGCATGGCCATCGTGGGTCAGCTTCAAAGAGGACTAATATCGACCCACGAGGAGGTTGTTTGAGGGGCCCAAATTAGTCGCTAATTTGAATCGGGAGTTGACTTCTGTGGCCTCGAAGTTAACTTTTGGACTGGCAATTCACTGTGATTCTTGATCGCTGTTGCTAGTGCCGATTTTATCCAATAAGAAATTATTTGGAATTAAAATTGAATGAAATTAAAAATCACGAGCAGTCAGTCTCAAGCACCTTGAGATTCAATCTCAGATTTTTTCATTAAATGAGAAAAAATTCCTAATTGATTTAAGATTACAAATGTTTTCAAATGAATGTCAAGGACGATGACTATACACATAATTCCAAAAAAGGAACAAAAATGCTAAATTTGATTGGTTCGGAATAACTTCATCTAGCCAAGCTAGAATCAATAGATCAGTTCACTGTCAGATCGAAGAAGAAGAGATTGATGCACACATTTCGGTAATCGACCGTCCAAATCACTGACGGCAATCAACATTTTTACGAGTTGGCCTATTTGAATTACCCCATCCGATTCTGCATAGTTCACGGGGTGTTGTTGTGCAAATTCGTCACAACTGATTGATCTTGTCATCCGCCTTCGTTCGGGCAAATCATTCATCGCTAATCTCCGCGGGGCCCAAGCGATCGCTAAAACCACGATCATCAATCGATCGATCGGAGCCAAAAAGATCACAGAACATCTGCTTCGGCGACGACGGACGGTTTGTTGGGGGACACATTGTGAGTTTATCGAATTTCTTACCCAAAAAACGCTTTGACAGTGACATGGCAAAAATTCGGTAGTGGTGATTAAAAATTAGTTATCCACCATCGGATCAAAGCATTGATCTTTGGCTCGGCGGCTCTCAGCTCGATGAATGAAGTTTTTCCAAACAATCGAACACAATCAAACGCGAGGCCCTCCCGTTGATTCACGCGATTCGGTTGACCTCTGGCAGTTAGACACTTGTGTGCCCCCATCATCATCGCAGATCGAATCATTGGAGAAAAATGCAGGACCTGTCCAGCCATAAAAGCGCAAGACCCGTCATGTTCGATGTGTTTATTCTCGTTATAGGAGTAACATTGGGCATACATAGGTTCCTTGCCTGCCGTTTGCCATGACATCAAAAGTGACTCCGTAGGTTAAACAAGCAATGTGACTCCGTCTCCAATCGTTTGTACATCTAACATCAAATATTTGTTTCTGTGTCCCGGAATCATTGGAGCGTTGCATCGACGATCCCTTCAAAAGTTCATATCTCTTTCATTTTTTATTGAAAATTCACTGAGTAGAAATCATGTGATAGGAAACCGACTGTTATATCAGTTGGGCCTACCAGACTCCCCAATGATAAGAAAATAGTAAGTATTCTTTTTTTTCTTTGAAAAAACTACACCCAAAGAAGAGGTTGAAAAATTTCAATGCTGCTCGACGTTAACTCAATACCAAAAATGCGCTGAAACATGCATGTGCATGCAGTTAAAACAGTTAATTTTTTCGTTCGAAAATTTTGCGCTATGGAGGATTTTAACTTTAAGATGAAAATGTTATCTTTCAGTCAAAATTCAATATTCCGACTGTATTTTAGCAACTTTAAGAAAATTATTCCAATATCAACCGTTAAATTTATAACCTTTTTAATTATTTGTTGAAATCTATATTGATTTCTCAAACTTAATCCGTGATAAAATGTTTGAACTGTTTTTACAATTAGATCATGATCCAAAGATAAATGAGATTTTAACCTTATGACCTGAAATGGAATTCAAAACCAGAAGCTCTCTTAATTAATATTCTATGAAATATGAAATCATGATTTAGAATATGAATGAAACTTAAAATCAGCAGAATTTCCAAATTCTGATTTTAACTTGCCTTAAACGAAGCGGATTACTAAATATTGAACCAAAACTTTCAATCTATGCTAAACTAACATATACAGAGTTCAATCGAAATACTTTAAAATTGAATATTATATATCTTCACAACCCTACACTCAGAAAAATACTATTATGTACACTATAAGATCTATAAGATTCTCTTATAAAGTGGCGCTATAAGAAAAAATAATGAAAATCATAAGATTATCTTATGACTGAAATGAACTTTCAGGATGAACACTTCTTTGAAAGATGAGGTTTTGATTTTCATAAGATAATCTTATTATTTGTTCTAATAATATGAAAAATCACAAGATTGTTTTTAAAAACATGCAATGCCAGAAGAATATGGATTTGTTTACGTAAAATTTATAATTTCAATAATAAAATTGCATTTTATTACGTTCTATTCATGTTTTTTCATAATCGTAACCATTCGCAGCACTTTCATTCCGGTCCAACTTGTCCACAAAACAAAGAAAGAAAGGATAATTTGTTCGCTCGTTCCCTCGTTGTGGGACTTCAAATAAAACTCCCACAGAATCAGTAGATCCGTCAGTTGTTCGCGGATGTACAAGAAAACCCTGAAAAATTCCGCCCCCGGTTTCTTTCTATGGAGGTTTTGCTTTTTGTCAGCCAGTAAGCTGGAGAGTGGACAAAAATTCAAAGTTTGTAAATATTTTCAGCTTATTTTTGACATTCATGAGAATAATACAATTTGAAAAATAAACTTACCATTGAAAAATCAATGCCACGAACACTTAATGGATTACTTTTCTCAAATGCTTAGGGGCCGTTCAAATATTACGTAACACAATTTTCATGCATTTTCGACCCCCGCTCCCCCTAAGTAACACTTTATTTTTATTTACATAGTATTCCGTCTCACGACATAACTTGACGAACATAATTCCTAAAATTCACTCGGTCCATGGCAACCGTTCTCCAATTTCTCGGGCACCCCACGTTCGCCAGATCACGCTCCACTTGGTCTAACCACCTCGCTCGTTGCGCCCCCGCTCGTCTTGTTCCTACCGGATTCGTAGCGAACACCTGTTTTGCAGGACAGTCGTCCGGCATTCTCGCAACATGTCCCGCCCAGCGTATCCGGCCAGCTTTCACCACCTTCTGGATACTGGGTTCGCCGTAGAGTCGCGCGAGCTCGTGGTTCATCCTTCGCCTCCACACTCCGTTCTCCTGTACGCCGCCAAAGATGGTTCTTAACACTCGTCGCTCGAATACCCCGAGTGTACGCAGGTCCTCCTCGAGCAATATCCATGTCTCGTGCCCGTAGAGAACAACCGGTCTAATAAGCGTCATATACAGAGGTTACACTTCGTGCGAGGGCTAAGTCTTCTCGACCGCAGTTGCTTGTGGAGTCCATAGTAGGCACGACTTCCGCTGATAATTCGCCTCCGGATCTCACGGCTGGTGTCATTGTCTGCGGTCACCAGTGAGCCGAGATAGACAAAGTCTTCGACTATCTCCAGCTCGTCGCCGTCGATCGTGACCTTGTTATTACTGGACAAGCGGGTTCGGTCGGTCTCGGATCCGCAGGCCAGCATGTACTTCGTCTTGGACGTATTAATCATCAACCCAATCCTTCCTGCTTCGCGTTTCAGTTTGCGGTAGATCTCCTCCACCGCCGCAGATGATCTGCCCTAAGTAACAAATTCGTCTCAAAATTTCTAAGCAAAATCCACAAAGCGTAACAAGCTGCTATACCCCCTCCCCCCTTAAAGCGTTACGTGTTATTTCAATGGCCCCTTAAGAAGCTTTTCTTCTGCCGTTTTGAATGAATGTGTTAATTTTATCTTCGCACTGCAGTTTCTTCTATTTTTTATAAGAAACTCTTATGAAATTGAAAGAATTTCATAAGACTCTTATGAACAATTATTTTGGACTCAAAAAAGGGGTTCATAAGACGTATCTTATGAAATTAAGAATAAGATTTCTTCTGAGTGTATAGGAATAACTTTTAAAAGTACATTTGCGAAGTTGTTCAATAACAAAAGGTCTTTCTAATCAATTTTCCAGCGCACCAAGTTCTCAGTTCCAATGTGATTAGAATGAGCAAAGCTTAAAAATGAATAATTTTCAGTATAAATACGGCTGTGGTTAGTTAAAACAAGTGAAAGTGAACCAGGCTCATGTCAATTCTGGCACACTCTAATTCTCCTTGACTCAGATTTGAAGGAAAACAATTCAAAATGCGCCATAACTGGGAAAACTCAAATTTTGATTAGAACGCCACAACTCAGAAATGAATAGTAGGGGTTTTCGCGCATTTTGAGTTGTTTTTGTTCAGGGTGGTTCAGAATTGTTTAGGGATCGACTGAATGGAAAAAAAATCAAAAAATTATAAAATTTTAAAGCTGTTTTGAATAGAATTTCGGATTTGAAAAAGAAAAAGACTGTTGTGCGGTGTATTTAGGATATGAATGCGTATATTTATATCCAGTTTATTTTATTTTTACATCGAAAAATTCGGTCCATTTGACCGCATCCAGCTGGTGGAACCGTGGAACTATGTGCTGTCCAACTTGTCACACTCAGGCGCCAGCCCTCTCGGTTTGTTTTGAGCTGATTTGAAAAACAAGAAAAAGGGAAATGCCATAGAAGAAAGAGATTTACGCTTCAAAATTTTGAGAAAATTATACTTACAGTTGTGAATGATGGCTTCCGCAGAGATTGCTGGAAGAAGAATCAATTTGTTTGATTTTGTTTTTATTCTTTTGAAATTACATAACTTCTTTCATTCTGTATTTTGTCAATCTTAAATGTAATTTATAGTTATACTAACCATGATTATTTCGTTAACTGTGTCCGACCATCGCATCTAAACAATCAAATTTGGTTTTGAAAGTCTCTGCGTTGTTTTCATCTATTTTGCTGCGTCTTCGCTAAGTTCCAGGTTTTGAAACTCCTTAGATGAAAACAACTCAGAATTTTGATTAATTTCAACTCAGTTGTTTTCATCTTCATACATGGTGAGACTTCTGAACCAAAAAAAATAAGTTTCTGAATAATTTGAAATTACCGTGCAGTCTGTTTGTTGTTAATACTCTCTAATGATAGTCTGTAATGATTTTCTAAAACATGCCTACGACGAAATTGGGGACACATTGAAAACGATGTTCCAAAATTGGACAATGCACAAAAACATACATGTCGATCATGGTATACATACACGCTCCTTTTTTTTAAACTCAAAATTAATTTTGACCGAGGTCCAAAACGTAGTTCGATTCTATGAACTTAAAGTTAAGTTCCCTTTTTCCTCCTTGCGATGATTCAAAACGCAGCTCGAACTGCGAACTCGAAATTAATCCCATTCGTGCCATTTTTATTGAACCGCATTTTAAGTAGTTACGAATAAAGGCATAAAGGCCCAGTCAATCTCAAAGCCGAGGGCTGCCACTGAAGTTTTGACCATTTTTTTTACTAAATAAGACATATCTTGCGAGAATTTTTTTTAAGGAATTGAAGGCTATTTTAAAACAGTTAGTTCGGACTCGAAAATTTTGAATCAAATGAATCCTATCTTGTATAATTTTTTTAAAAAGAAATCTAATGGAGGCTATTTGAGCCAACGCACGCATCGGAAACTGGAGTTATGGCTAATTTAATTAAATTTTCCGAAGCGTGGGATGGCTCAAATAATCTTCATTCGATTTCTTGGGAAAAATTACACAAGAGTGGTCTGTTTTTGTTCAAAATTTGTCAGCCCAAACCAGTGTTTTTCTGGTTTGTTTATAAAATATAGGGGAATTAGGAGTTATAAAGGCACCATATCTCCGTTCGTAAGCTCGAATGGCATTTGAAACTATGTCCATTCGATTTTCCGGATATTTTCACTGACGGAAAGTATAATTAAGATAAGTTAACCACCGTCAATTGATTTTTGTAGATTTATTTTTGGCATATCGGTGAAATTTATATTCTTGAAGAAAGAATATCAGAATTGAAAATTGATAAAGATGGATAGAAAAGTGAGGAGTAAATTTACAGATGTTGAAAAGAGCAAAAGAGCATTTTTGCGAGGAAAACTTATTAACGTACACCATACTTAACCCCGCAACATTTCATTATTTAGGAGAAGTAGGACCAGATAGAGGTAGCCAGGTGGTCCATGTAGCAGTGAAGATATTGAATTTCTTCGCCGTTTATACACTTTTTCCCTATTGTGCAATGGTTTAAAAATCCAACCTAAATTTAAGCGTCGCTGAGTCTAATAAAAAAAAACAACTTAGCATTCAAGGTACTGATTCTGGAACAAATCGCTGCTCTTCGATCACCCTAATGTGCAAACTACTCAATTTTAGTCCAGCCGCTCTAATAGAAACGTTCGTCCGGCAGAAGGGCTTTCGTATTTGGATCAACCGTTCGCCATGCATGGAGATGGCACACTTCATCTGCTGACAGGCCGCATGTTCTCCGGACATCTGCAATTCTGTCCAGGGTAAAGAGTCATCTAGTAAATATGCATAATAGACTAGTTCACTTTTCGGTTTTTATCGCTGATCACAACGCCACTTACAGGGTTTGATCCCCATTCATTTTCAAGTACTCTGGCCAAATTCAAGCTCATTTGAGTAAGTTTCCAGCGTGCGCTAGGAATTTTATTGAAAAAAGTCAATTTTTCTGGAAAATTTCCGTAGATGTGTTCTAGCAAGCTGTTGTTAATATAAAATGATAATTTTATAGTGCTCGGTGATTGGTTTGACAAGCATTCGTATGGACCTGTTTTAGATAATTGACTAAATCAAACCGAAAAAATTTAAAAATTCATAAACTTCCAACTTTTACAGAAAATTTACTTACAAGTTGAGAGCTTAAAATCAGTAGTAAATAGAAAAAAAATATTTTCGATATAAACTTTTCATAAAAAGATAGCCTTATTTATAACCTTTAATTTGATGTATAACATTTAATGATCGCAAGAGTGCTAGCAAAGTTATTCAAATATCTATGCAAAAAATTTGATTTGATAAAATATTTTTCATTCAAGTTTGCTCCACACCAACTTGTGCACAAGATTCAATCAAGTACCCCATGACGGGGCCAGGAGTTAAAAAAAGCGCGCGCTTTGATCAAGTTGTAAGCAAGTCCTCTTGATGCCACGTTTTGCAGGTTGCATGATGCTAAAACTTGAATGGAGACAACATTATGATTCAAAGAATGTAATGTGAATGCTTGAATATCTTTGCTTGTACTGTTGCGATCATTAAGTATTATACATCAAATTAAAGGTTATAAATAAGGCTATCTTTTTATGAAAAGTTTATATCGAAAATATTTTTTTTCTATTTACTACTGATTTTTAGCTCTTAACTTGTAAGTAAATTTTCTGTAAAAGTTGGAAGTTTATGAATTTTTAAATTTTTTCGGTTTGATTTAGTCAATTATCTAAAACAGGTCCATACGAATGCTTGTCATACCAACCACCGAGCACTATAAAATTATCATTTTATATTAACAACAGCTTGCTAGAACACATCTACGAAAATTTTCCAGAAAAATGGACTTTTTTCAATAAAACTTCTAGCGCACGCTGGAAACTTACTCAAATGAGCTCAAATTCGGCCAGAGTTCTTGAAAATGAATGGGGATCAAACCCTGTAAGTGGCGTTGTGATCAGCGAAAAAAGCCGAAAAGTGAACTAGTCTAATGCATAAGTATAAACACACGGGCGACAGTAAACTGTTGGTTGGCGCAATGCCATTCTAACTCTCGGCTTGGCTCTAGAAAAAGTGGATGCGCCGACAACCGCGAGGCCCTTACCTACAGCATATTGACAAGTGAATGGTTCAAGAACACTGGAACCCACCCGCAACAACTTCCCTCGATCCCTCGATTCTGGCTGAATCCGAACAACGACGGCTTCATGACCCGTGAATGTACACCGTTCTCAACCTTAAACAACCGGCAATAACGAAGACGACGACGACGACGGGTATGTGAAACACATCCTCATTGATCCGGCTACGGATGAGCCAGGGTGATTCTCGAGGGTGCTGTTGCCATTTTCCAGAGCACATTTCGCATTCGCCTTTTTTGTAGCGTCTTACATACCTACTCGGGTCCGACCATTGAATTCCACTTTAAATCGAAGCATCTTGACTGCTTCAGTTAGGATGGAGAGAGGAAAAAAACAAACCGAACGAACAAAACAATTCCAAAACAGCGAAGGGATGAGTTAGGCAAACAGATCGGTAAATTCTTGCCAAGTTGAAGGTATTTGATCTAGTTTTGAAAGAACTCCGGTTAGCCGCGTTGAGGCGAAAGGGCCTTGCGAAAACATTAAATTGAATTGCAAAAATCGAAATGGAATGGCATTGTAAAAATCGAAAAAAATGATATCAAATGACTTTAAAACAACTAATACAACTAAGAAAAAAAATTGTCAAAAATGACAAAAATGACAAAAATGACAAAAATGACAAAAATGACAAAAATGACAAAAATGACAAAAATGACAAAAATGACAAAAATGACAAAAATGACAAAAATGACAAAAATGACAAAAATGACAAAAATGACAAAAATGACAAAAATGACAAAAATGACAAAAATGACAAAAATGACAAAAATGACAAAAATGACAAAAATGACAAAAATGACAAAAATGACAAAAATGACAAAAATGACAAAAATGACAAAAATGACAAAAATGACAAAAATGACAAAAATGGCAAAAATGACAAAAATGACAAAAATGACAAAAATGACAAAAATGACAACAATGACAAAAATGGTTTAGGCTATTTGAAAACACATGATTTATTGCAGATTTTGTATTTGAGTTAGTTTTATTGAGGAAAAAAATGAACCGTGAAGACGATATAGCAATAATCACTAGATTCCAACAATGAGCTCAAAGTTTAGTTTCGCCTACAACAAGCAAAATATAAAATCATGAATAGTTTGATATAAATGCCATTTAACTAACATCACGCCTTCTAAGCGTAAATCAGTAGGTACTAAATATTTGATGATAGGTTGAATCGCTTGAATCGAATGACTACATATTTTCGAACAAAGTTATCATTCGCTCGATTCAAAAGGTTTTAGCTTAGCTTAGCTTAGCTTAGCTTGATTGACTACTGACATCCACCTCAAATCATGGAACTCGAAATGCACCATAAAATATTCTGTGTTCAAAATAACTCATTCTTATCAGCTTATTAGCTTATAACTTCGTAGGATTTTTTTGATTTACTTTTTTATGATCTGAATCTTTACTAAAAAAACACATTTCGAAATTTCGAATTCCATGATCGTAGGCGTGGCTCAGTAGAACGAATTCCACATCGCCAATGGTTGCTCCTCCGTGATTGGACAGTGTCTGGGATTGACAACACATTCACAATGAACAAAACTGATGCTCTCTCCTTGAACATCAATAACGGCGCCGGCCACGTCCTAGTAGTCAATAGATAGATAGGAAAATAAAATAGAGGGATGATAGAAAAAAAATTCATGCTTCAGGACCGAGGTTACCTCTGCATCCTAGCAAAACAATTTTCTTGTGGATGGGGGAAGAGGGTTATGATCAGGAGACACTTTTGACCAGTGTTATGCGATCTGGATAAAAAATACTATTTTTCTAAGCTTTGTGAGTGTGAAAAATTTCAAGCATTTATCAAAAAGTACATTTTTATTTAAAAATCTTATTGAATTGTATGTATCTCGTTTTCTATAAGTCGAATATCACCTCCCAAATAGTTTATTTGAATTAAAACGAATATGAAAAATATAAAATGAATTTGTGATTTAAAGGCGTATGTCGGATATGGCATCTTATGAAAAAACTTTAGATATATTTGTCCGATTTTCCAATGAATAACTGGATTTATGAGTGAAATACTAGAAATGAAAGTTGCAAAGTGATCAGAAATATGTACCGTGTCGAAAATCTGTCTGTTACTCTAAATTTGAAATCTCGTATTCCCATTTTTGAGCGGACAAAGTTCTACCCCGGAACGTATTTTTCTACACACGGCACCTAAAAGAAGAACAAATTAGAACTTTCTAACAAACCTACTGCCTATTGGACTGAGGAACCACTTGCTTTGGTCATAGAAATAATTTTTAGGGCAGTGACGTATTGTCGTGATTCGGACACAGGCTTTTAAACCGGTGGCAAACGGGTCACATTTCAGCTGGTGTCCCTTCTGAAGTTCCAAAAGATGATGTTTCAATTCAACGCAAACTTCCCAAACTTTCATGCTAATTTCCCCGGCAGTTGGTTCCATGGGTCTTATGTATTCTTTGATTTTGTTCAAATTAATACTTTGATTAACCATAACTCCAATCTCTGTTAGGTAACATTCATCGATGCACTGTTCAAAATATTAATTTTTAAATTTCTTTAAAGAAACTTGATTGAAAAAGCGACTTACGGCCATGAAACTTTCCATTTCTCTATCAGGGACTTTCTCGTCTGCTACTTTTATGCACTTGTGCAATGGTTCCTCAGGTAACGCAGACGGAACGGAACAGCATTTTGAATATTCCTTAGCCTAAAACAAAAACAATATTCCTTCAACGTAATGCATAACGCACTTGAAACGTTTCCCACATGATAGTTAATGTCAAAGCACTCTTCGGCATTAGTCAGAACTACGAATGTTGAAAAAGACAAAACGAATTTGGAAATCATGATTAGAAACTTGAAGCAGGTACATTCCCATATACGAATGCGGACCAACTGCTTCATATTTACAAAGCGCTGCTGAATTCGTAAAAACTAATAATCCAGTTACACGATTCAGCTGAAAACGGTAAACATCCGTTTATTGTGAACTATCATCTAATTACTGGCATTCAACTTATATCGGCAAGAGATTAACCCATCTAGCAAAACGTTAAAGTGTAATACTTTGTAATGTATGATGGTTTTTAGTTGATTCATATCACCGACTTCAAATGGAAATAATACTGAGTTCAGCTCATGAATTAAAATGTCATATTTGTTTCAACCCCTGAGTGACCCTTTGTTTATTTTTTCCCCGAGATTTCAAACGTTACTCTACAGAATTGATCAAAGGAGACTTGATCCTATAGATAAAAGTTCCATTGACTTTTTTGACTATTTTAGTTTTCAATTCACAGTTTATAAGTCATTCGCTCGATTCAAAAGGGTTTTCATAAAAAGTGCGTAAATGAATCATGCAAAATCACTCATAATTAACAAATATTCGATAGCGACGATAAATGTAATTTTAATCGACTTAAATTATCGCTTCTTTTACGACTTCATGTTATCTGAGTTATTGAATCCGATAAGATGAGATAGAAGCACAAATCCTTAGTTTTTCAAATCAAAAGCCGTTTTTTTTCAAAGCAAATTTTAAAATTCACGCCAATGAATTCATTGGCAAAACTTAAATAATTCTAGAAACAAGTTATCTGAAGTCTAAAATTTGAACTTTCAGACCTAGATTGTAGGTTCTTTCTAAACATATTTTAAACAAATTTCGCTTTCAAGAAAAAGTCGGCTTCTAACTTTAAGTTTACGAAGATCTACAGAAACTTGCTTTTCGACCACCTTATTGAATTTAATAGGTATCATTTCAATAAACAGTTTCGACAATTTTTGCAGAGATAAAAATCTTTTTAAGTTTATTCCAAAACTTATTCAAAAACTTATTTTTTGAAGATTAGGCTGGAATACATTAAAAAAAAATTTATCTTTTGGATCTGAAAAAACGAGGAGGGGGACACAAAAAATAACTGAAATCATATAAAAATGAGCGATTGTCTGTCTGTCCGTCTGTTCCCAACGGACTCGAAAATTACTGAACCGATCAATGTGAAATTTGGTTAATGAGAGTTTTTGGGGACGCAAATGGCTTAAAACCGCTACGACTAGAAAGAGGAAGGAGGGCCTCCCATACAAAAGTCACATAAATATGGCACAAAACATGCAGTATTCAAACAAACTCCATTGAATTTTCTTTAAAAACAAATTTATTCATCATGAGGTGGGTAATTGTGATAAATATCCAACAAGTTCTGACATATTCAGACGATTTTTGTTGTATTAAAATTCCTTGCCATTTTTGAAAGTTTCCTATATAAAATCTACATGTAATGTAACATAACTCAAACCATTTTCAAACTGTTTTGATCACTTTTGACACACGTCTAAGTTTTGAAATAATAAGATGATTTAAATATTATGAGACTTATTCCATTTTTGTAAAGAAGAGCTCCCATACAAAATAACCAAAAATATGACCCAACTCAAATAAGAGCAAGTTTACTGGTGTTGGGAAAAAGTGGTAGAAATTTCGACGTTTTGAAAATTTTACCATGCAAAAATGTTTTCAAGATCTTGAGGCGTTGTATTTTTTAACAACACTGTTTCTATTTCAGCCGTATGGGATATAAATATTGCTATTTTTGCATCACAGCATGCGAAAATACAACACGTGTTGTACAAAAACTAAAAGGCCACAGATCTTGAAAATGTTTTTACATGGCAAAATTTTCAAAATGTGCCGTAAGTGTCAAAATTTCTACCACTTTTTCCCAACACCAGTGAATTTGCTCTAATAAGATAACTTTTTTTATTGAAAGTTTCTAAATTTTTTTTTTGAAAAATGGAAGATGTTGCAAAACACACTGGGTCAGCTAGTTTTCTATAAATTGGAACAAATTGGACAAAAGTTTCTATGCCTCAAACTTGCAAACAACCACGATCAAAATCGAAAAACCAAGCTATTTGAGGTCGAAAATAAAAAAAAATCTCGAATACAATAGGTTAGGGGAGAATGAGGATATTAAATCCCTGGTGATATTTGATTCCTTAGCTATATCTTGGAGCTGCAATGCCTTACAAAGATCAAATGTACTATGAAAATCTGCAAATGGGAAATCTGCAAACAGTTTTAACAAAAACGGATTTATATTTATTGAACTTTGTTTGAAAAATTTCACTCATATGAATCCAATTATTGTCTGGTGAAAAGGCTAATAAATTTAATTTTCTCTTAAATATAGAGGTAGCCCCTTTAAGTATACAATGACTATAGATAGGGTTGAGATTAACTTTTAGAACTCTTCTTCTGACTTTTATAAACTGTGAAAAAAAATGAACATGACCAAAGGAAGTCAATAAACATTCTATCTTGGGATTTTGTTTGATTTTTTTTTTTCCAAGAATTAGAGCCCACTAAATAAAAGATCAAGTTTCCTTCAATGAAGGATCAAGTCTCCCTTAACTTCAAAAATGTCTCCATGTTTTTCGTCCCCAGAAAATGCTTTTAATTCATAAATGGGATCAAGTATCGTTCTAATTTTTAGAGCATAAAAATTCGAAATTATACGCTGTCAGAAAACGCAAATGACAGCATTTTTTTTTCAAAAAAATATGATCGAAACAAGACAACGGGATCAAATGTCCCCATTCTCCTCATATACATTACCCATCTTCCACAATTTGATATTGTTTGAGTTTTCCGAAGAGTTCATCAAACTTTTTAAAAATACTAGAATTCTTTCGAAATTTTGAGATGATAAACTGTATGTTACAAAAAACTGGAGAACTTATCCCGTATTCCATTTGGTATATTCCTAAATACGTTAAAGTTCTTATTCCAGCGATCGCTAACCTCTTACCGTTCCATGTAATGGTAAATTTTTTGTGAATCTAAAATCGAAAATCCTAATTATTTCACAACATAATTTTGTGGAATTGAAGCACTTCATGAAACACACTTAAAATAAGAATTTTTGCATGTAGCTTATTTTAATTTTCGTTGCTGACATTTTTTTGGAATGTTAAATATGTAGATATTATCAGTTTTTGCATGTCCCCATAAAGATGACATAACATATTTCAGACCTAATGCAATGGACAGCATCAGCTGGCTCGCTCACCGATGTAATGTTATTATTTTTCTCATCACTTCACAGTCGCTCAAGTACCTATTCGTTCAATGAGGTTTGATCCATGTGCTTCTAAAATTCTCTACAAAAGCAGCTTTAATTACTCACATACTTGAACTTTCAACCTATCAACAGAACCGGTCAATCGGCGGGGGTCCAAGCGCATAAATGTAAATAAATACTTGACATGGATATTGCAACATAGAAGTTGGTACCACAAGGGAGCTACATATTTACTCACTCAAAAAAAAGGTGCCTAGTTATTTGACGATTTGTTACTTGTGTCAGATCTCATCGAAGCCAGGGACCAAGTCTGGTCAACGCGGGTCATCGAAAGGGATATCTCGGCTGATTATCTCCGATGATTCCATCGCAATCATCGATCGTTTGCCTATGGGCAAGCTCGTTTGGTATCCAAGCACTCGAAGAACGTTCGTGTATGAATGAACCAACTTACGTCTTACATCTACGTCCAGCTGAGCGAAGAAGTGGCAGTTCACCCTCCGCAAGCCATGTTTGGATCTAAACAACTACTATGTAGCGGGAGATAGATTATTTGTATTATCGTAATAGGTACTCAGCACGCGAACTTAACAGCTCAACTCTTCAAACCAAACCGGGATGCAAATCGCTAAACAAGATTCTATTTTGCTCCCCCTCGGCCATATGTGCTGTTTGTTTAAAATTTCGACATTACTTCTCTAGCCAATTTCAGCAAGACGACTTAGACGACGTCTATGGAACTTCTTATCATTAACTAAATATGGCAGGTGAAATTGTTCAGATATTCTCCCATACAAAAACATCCTGAAATACTTTTTTTCATTAAAAAATGGTTCAAAAGTATTCTCTGACACAATAATATAATAGATTACTCAGATTGATCTCTTCCACTACAAATTTGCAAATGACATTCATGTAAGAGGGTACACATGTCACCCCTCTAACAAATGGATGGGGGAGAGACTTGGCTAAACGAATTCATGAACGAAATGAACCTAGCGGTTTTTGAAATGAGAGACTCCATTAGACATGCAAAATAACAAAACTAGAAAAAATTAAGAAAGGTGGATCTCATAAAAGTTTGAACAAAATGAAATGAATGATTCGTCAAAACTCGATAATTTTTAACAAAAAATAATCCAAATTTTCAATAAACTGCAACAAATTGGACAAAAAAAAGCATGCAAAAATCTTTCATACAATTTTCATTGCTGAAAATTGAAAAATCGAGTTATTTAAAATCGAAAAATTTAAAAATATTGAATAAAAAATTGAATAATTTTTTATCTTCTACAGATTGACTTTTGATGTTGCAAAATTTTGAATTTTCCAAAAATTATCATATTTTTCAATAAAATACCTTAAATAAATCAAAAGGGGGGGGGGGGGGGGGGGGGGGGTGACAAAAAAAAAATTGAAATTTGTAATTTAAGCTATCATCCCAACTTTATTCAATCTGAAACGAATTAAATGAAATTTCATCCCTTCGTTTCGAATTGTAACAAATTGGAACAAATAATGTATGAATAAAGCGACAAACTGTTGTTTATTTTTTTAAGGACACATTATTCCCTGTTATTAAAAACATTTTTTTAATAATAAAAAAGTTATGAAATGAATTATCAAATTCTGATAGCACAAAGCAAAAAAATTCACATTTTTCCAAGGGGCAAAAAATTTAAGAGCTGATTTTGACTGATTCGGGAGTGCTGAATCAAAATATGCATTCAATCAGCTCTCGATTCTGAAATTACTGGCTAAACTTTTAAAATAAGTGAAAGTTCATTTGATAAATTTTTGCACGTTTCTGAAAAAAAAAAACTGTAAAATGTTACAAATATATTGAAAATAAAGATTTTGAAACAATGATCAGCTCTCTCGACGACTGAGGGTAATTTCGACTTCTTAGCAAACTTAAAATAGTTTTGTTTTTGAGCTTTTTCCAGTACTACAAAATTTCAGGATCTCGACTCGACAATCCAAAAACAAAATGAATCATAAATATTTTGAAACCAGAAAGTTTTGCAGTCTTCAACAAAGTTTTAATATAAATTAAAATCTTCGATATGGAAAACTTTGGAACGCTTTTTTGACGCCGGAAAAAATTAGGCATTATATTTCTGAAACTAGATTATCTAGACAAACAGAGGATCTTTCATTGAATAAAAGATATAAAAAAGATTTGAATCAGTGTTTAGTTTTAATCTACGTTTATTGGTTAATCATCTATTGATGATTGATTTCAGTGAAAATTAGGTAAAATTTTGAAATTCTCATGAGCCATAGCACCAAAACTAGAAGTGCTCGACAATATCTGACGAACTATTTAAATTCTCGACATCAAAATCTTTCAAAATCAATTATTAAAATATTTGCACCAAAAATAATGTTCTTTTGTGTAGTGAATACTTTTCTTTTATCTGGTGTCATTATCAATTGCAACTGAAATAATCAATTATTTTGTCAAATCTAAAACTGGATTATGACTTAATTTTAATTTTCGATGCATGAATGATCTGGAAACAATAATGACGATATGATTGGTGTAAATCTTGGAAACTGACCGTGTTCGGAACCAAAATTTAAATTTTTGTTTTTGAATTTAAAACGAACACACACATGAATTTGATGATTTAATTCATTCTCGAGTTTGAGAACTAACTATCCAATGACAGCTGATTATAATTTCCTAATCTGACCTGATACTAAAATCAAAATTGTATTCTTTTTCTCAAGTTCATATAATCCTTTTAAAATTTTGTTATAATATTTTGATTCTGATTTTGGCTTCATGAGTTTCATTTGATTTCGAAAGTTTTGTAAACAACCGAAAACCTTGTAAGCAAATTTGATAAAAATAATAGTCTGTTCTGATACTGAATCAAAGCAATCGAAAGATTCCCTTTATATTAACCACGGTATGTGAAACTACTAGTACAGTAGTTTCTCGATTTTATCACTGTTCGATTTTATCAATACTCGCCAAATTCACGCTCGATTTTATCACGCTTTTCTAGAAATCATTCAGAAATCATTTCCAGAACCTTAATTTTCGTTCAAAAGCGTAGAGCGTCTTTGTTCATGAAATTTTTTATGGTTTATGTTGGTATATGGGTATTCAACAATATGAAAATGCCATCGAACTGTAAACTTTTTTGTTTATGCGAATCAATCCAAGATGTGGGTGAATCAAAAACGTTTTTGAATTGAGATAAGTGTTTCTGATTTCTTTGTTTAATTTGTTTATTTGAAAGGGTGGCGTGCGCAATCCTGATTGGACAGCCTTTAGTATTGGCTGTATGGAAAATTTTGGGAGATCAAAATGAAATTCTGCTAGCTTTGCCAAAACAAGGCCGTGCGAACGGGGGGGGGGGGAGGGTTTAGGGGTTTAGCCCCCCCCCAATGGAGATTTTTTCCAAGTAAAATTTTCAGTATAAGAAATGAATTCACCGGGAAATCACTTGATCCCAAAAGGTGTTTAAAAATCGATGTTGACACACATGTCAGAAATTCGGGTCGCCTCCAGCGGAATTTCGTCTTAAATCACTCTCTAGGCCTAAGATATTTCATACGGCTCTATATGACGTTCACGAATTTAAACCTTTTTGATTTGCAATTCAGTTAAAACCTTTTGTATTGAAACTCAAATCTTGACACACAAAATACCTAACTCGTATTTAAAATGGGTGTTTTACTAAAAAGTGTAACTAAACAAGTTTAAAATTTATACCAACCATTTGAACTTCAAAATTCATTCATATTTAGAACACTAATTTTAAACATCACAAAATGGTAGCCATGTGAAAGGTGTTGACCACTTACGATAATCAACAGATTTAGCTAAACAAAAACAAAATCCTAGTATCGATGACTTTATAACAAACCACTTTAGTTGTAAAAGGATAAACGTCATTCCAAATTTTATGCTTATATGAAATATTGCTCAAGAAACCAATTTCTGCCTCAATTGTATTTTATGTTTCTCACCCTTCTGAATCCTAAACTCCATTTCCAAAAAGTTTTTGACGAATTACTCAAGGCCTCCAATTTCACATTCTTCCTAGGTACAAAAAATTAAAGAGATGATTTTGAATATTTTAAGTGTCCTATATTCAAATATGCAATTAGGTTTTTGTCTAAGAGCAATGTTTTTGAATTTAAGTGAAAATAGGTAAAAATCATTTTAAAATTTATTTATTGATTTTTTGACAAAACTTAAAAACATAATGTTCGAAAGCAAATAACCAACCCTCGGTACGCTACTGGATATGAAACATAACCAAAGCTCTCTACGCTACTCAGTCGGCCTGGAAGAGCAACGAAGAGCATTGCAGTCTGACACAGGGTTGCCAACATTTATTTTCAAAAATCAGGGAACTTGCGAAAAAAAAATCAGGCAAAATCAGGCTACATAAAGTAACGGAAATTACGCTCAAAGTGATGATCTTTTTTTTTTTTTTGGTCATCTCTCCACATTTTCACTCCAATATGTGTTGTGGGCAGATGAATAACTCTACTGCATCAAAGCAATCAAAAGATTCCCTTCAATTCTCTTTTGCAATAAGAATTAACGAGAATCTTTCGATTGCTTTGATTCAGCCACATTTTCACTTTTTCACTTCAGCTATGGCTACTCCAGTTCCTTACTATCCATTTTTCATGACATTCGCAAAAATCAGGCAAAATCAGGCATATTTTCAAAAATCAGGGAAAATCAATGACTTATCAGGTTGTCAGGCAGAGCCTCGAAAAATCAGGCAACGCCTGAAAAATCAGGCACATTGGCATCTCTGGTCTGACATGTTCGGCATTGACCTGTGTGAGTGAACGCGACCGAGAGGAGAGTAATCGATTGGCGCCGATGAGAAAACATCGCACATCGGTCTGGCGACGCCACCCCAAACCAGCAGCAATCACTTTGTATAGAACCATCACCGTCAGCGTTTGTTGAGGCAATCCTCGCCTGGCCCAGTTTATTTGTTTTATAGTTAAGTTTAAATGTTAATTTAAGTGAATATATGTTGTAAATTTAACTGTCGTGCGTGTTATTTGTGTGTGATGACCGGAAATACCAATTAGGAGCAGAAACCAACCCAAACTACCCGTCGATTGTCCCGCTCAGCACTCCCACCCCCCTGGATGTTGGATGGTTGAATAGCACTTCCCCAGCTGCTATCGGAAGGTAATAAGGAACAACGAAGGAAGGTATTTCGCCCCCCCAACATTATGGTCCTTCGAACCGGATGTGGCCCAATTTACGAGTAAATCCGGATACGCCATTGCCCTTTACTCTCGCCCGAGAAGCTTTGTTTCCGCGATTCAAAGGGAATCGCCATTGAGGTAGCCGAGAGGGAACAATCGAAGTAGGAACAATACCCCTGGTGTTCGCCATTGGTCGATGGCTTGGCTTGGGTAGCGCCATCGAGGTCGGACCAAATCCCGCTCATCATCATACGGGATCCTGCGTCATCACTCAGGAACACAACGTTTGGTTGCTTTCGGTGATACGGCTGCTTATGTTTGGTGTCAGTACAACGATACCGAAAAAATAAAATACTTGGCGATTGGAACATCGCCAATCGGATGGTCTACGAGCTCAATACTTCCCGGTGATTGGAACATTGCCGCCCTTCCCCCGTTCATTGGCTAACATCACATTACCCGGAACTGATTTACCAGAGAAAAGCGAATTGATTGACGCTTGGATTGAGTAAGTGTACCTTATGACATTATTGTTGACTGATCATTTGTTAAAAAAAATACAGAGTTTAAGATTACTTACATCCTCTTCCAACATCAATAACTACCGCATCCCTGTTGTCATTGGCTGGGAGGCCTTTGATTCTGTATTGCAATTGTGTCTGTTGATAATTGAGGACATTTGGGTCCTAGATGGTCGAAATTAGTTCACTGTTCAGAAGGTCTGATTGAATATATTATTGGTGATATTACCCTAGCTAGTTGTTTGTGCATTGGATAGCACCTAGTAAGTCCCACACTACGGTAATAAAATTCGATGTTATTGATCGATCAGCTGTTTATGATTTGGGAATTGAAGTTTGATCATTAATGACTGATTGATGGTGCCGCTGGTTGAATCTAAGGTCGATCGACGCATATTGGACCTAGCGTAAAATTTGTTTTATTAGAGAGGTGATTGAAATTGCACTGCATTATTTGGTTGAGCTTGGTGAAGATTTAAATGAATGTGGTCAATGTGTCAGATTACTGACTGTTACAATTAGATATTGATCCAAAATTTGAACTGTTATTGATAGTTTTGAGTCAGAAATTGACTATCAGCGTTTGTATTCAATTGGAAATTGTTGGTTAATGAAATCCAAATCTGTTCGGTTGGGAATTATCATTGTTGGTGTCAGCAATTGTTTGAATCAAGACCTGCTTTGGAATTAAGAGAATATTTGAACAGAAAATTGGCAGTTTTCAGTTGGCGTTTATTGTATGCTCAAAAATTGAATCGATTCAGAGGTTGAATCTTATTGCGTTGAAAATTATTGCTGGTCATTGAATCGGTTCAAGGGTTGAATCGTTTAGGTTTGGAAGTTGAACTGGAATTGAATTTGAAATCAATTTTCACAGTTATTCAAGAAAATCATGCCCAGCACAAAGAAGCCTTCGCTGTCGACCGTGGCTCCGAGCCTTAAGTCTATGAACATGAGATTTAAGCAGATTCAATCGTCCTTTGGTGACATTTGGCGTTTTGTTGAAACATTTCAGGAGGATTCAACATCGATTCAAATCGAGATTCGTTTGGAGGAAATTGATAGCCTGTGGGAAAAACTGAACGATACTTTGATCGAAATTCAATCTCATGATGATTTCGACTTGGATGAAACATTTTTCGAGCGTGAAAGGGTCACGTTTAGTGAAAAATATTATCATGCTAAAGCCTTTCTAATGGAGAAGCTAAAAGAAAGGGCACAGATACCGGATTTAAACAGTACATCTAGGGTGAATGACTCGTTATTGCAACCAACTCTTGATCACGTTCGACTTCCTCAAATCAAACTTCAAACATTTAATGGTAACATTGAAGAATGGTTAAGTTTTCGAGATTTATACATGTCCCTCATTCATTGGAAGTCTGATTTACCGGAAGTGGAAAAGTTTCACTATCTTAAGGGTTGTCTACAGGGTGAACCAAAAGCACTAATCGACCCTATTAAGATTACCAAGACTAATTATCAAATCGCTTGGGATTTGTTACTGAAAAGATATAACAATAGCAAGCTCTTAAGGAAAAGACAAGTCCAAGGTCTGTTTCAGCTCCCTTCTTTGTCGAAGGAATCCGTCAGTGATCTGCAAGTTCTCTTAGAAGGATTTGAGAGAATTGTGCAGACTTTAGATCAAATCATTCAACCTGAAGATTACAAGGATCTTCTTCTGGTCCATCTTCTCTCCTCACGTCTCGATCCTGCGACACGCAGAGGATGGGAAGAAAGCTCCGCAGCCAAGGACCAAGATGTTGTTCAAGATTTGACGGAATTCCTTCGCAGGCGAGTGCGTGTATTGGAATCTTTGCCAGCTAAGGTAGTGGAACCCAAGTCAGTTCAACCCCAGTCAGTTTCCAGATATAAGCAATTTACTAAGGGTAGCTTCAGTTCGATCCAATCGTCTGGTAGAGCGTGTGTTGCTTGTAATGAGGATCATCCATTATTCCGTTGCCAGGCTTTTCAGCGCATGAAGATTGATGATCGTGAAGGGTTGCTTCGAAGTCATTCACTTTGTCGAAATTGCTTTAGCAAGAGCCACAAGGCTAAGGAATGCAAATCAAGGTATTCCTGTCGCCATTGTAAGGGTCGACATCACAGCTTGGTTTGTTTCAGCATGGAAAAGGGGGAATCTAGAGGTTCTAGATATCGGAAGGACAATGTAGAATCAAGGCCTCATGAACCAATGGTTGTATCAGCTCCTCAAGTTACAAATCTTGCAGCGACAGATATCCAGTCCTCCAACGCTGCTTCCCAACGCTCGTCACAGGTTCTTTTGGCCACAGCAGTAGTGATTTTGGAAGATGACTACGGTAGTCAATATCCAGTAAGGGCTCTTCTCGACTCTGGCTCAGAAGGCAATCTTCTCACGGAGCGTATGAGTCAGCGATTGAAAACCACAAGGGAAAAGGTGGACATTTGTGTCGTTGGGGTAGGACAGGCTGCAACCAAGGTGAAACAAAGAGTGTACGCCACGATTCGATCGCGTGTTTCGGAGTTTTCGCGCGCTATGAGCTTCCTTGTTCTACCAAAAGTAACTGTAAATTTACCCACAACAACGATAAAGACAACAAGCTGGAGATTTCCAGAGGGTATCCAATTAGCAGACCCTTCGTTTTCGATCTCTAGTGAGGTAGACGTTGTTTTGGGAATAGAATCTTTCTTTGATTTCTTCCATACCGGAGAAAAGGTCGATTTGGGAGATCAGATGCCCTCTCTGAATCATTCAGTGTTTGGTTGGGTAGTCTGCGGAGGTTTACCGATCCCACGACAGGCTAGGCAAGTTACGGTAAACGCTTCTACTACTGAAGATTCTTTGGAAACTCTTATGACTCGATTTTGGTCCTGTGAGGAGATCGAGTCAAACAATTTCCTTTCAACAGAGGAGAAAAGGTGTGAAAGGTTCTTCTCGAAAACGGTAAAACGTGAGCCAGACGGAAGGTATACGGTTTCACTACCTCGGAATGATAGCATGTTAGAGCGATTAGGTGAATCGCGTGAGATCGCTGTGAGGCGGTTCTTGGCAACGGAACGGAGACTTTCTAGGGACGAAAATCTGAGGAAGCAATACGAAGAATTCATGGAAGAATATCTTCATATGGGTCACATGCACAAGGTGTTCGAGTTGAAGAATGAGTCGGGAAAGAAGTCCTATTTTGAGTCTGGAAATTCAACATTGTCAAATCACTCATGTCATGAAGAAGATCAAGGGCCAGTTAAGCGTTGTTTTCTGCCTCACCATCCAGTTGTAAAAGAGGCTAGCACTACAACTAAGGTCAGGGTCGTTTTTGACGCCTCGTGTAAAACCTCGTCTGGAATATCGTTGAACGATGGTCTTTTGAATGGCCCTGTAATTCAGGACGACCTCCGCTCAATTATTCTTCGCTGTCGAACCAAACAGGTCATGGTTGTTGCTGACATTGAAAAAATGTTCAGGCAAATCAATATCGCTGAAGCTGATCGTCCTTTACAATCCATTTTGTGGCGATCATCTCCCAACGAGAATATCTGCGTCTATGAACTACGAACTGTCACCTACGGAACAAAACCAGCACCGTTTCTAGCCACTAGAACGCTGCAGCAGTTGGCCACAGATGGAATGGGTGAATTTCCGCTTGCAGCATGTGCTGTATTGAACGACACTTATATGGATGATGTCATCACAGGATCGTATACCATAGAAGAAGCATGTGAGTTACAAGGTCAGCTTGATAAATTGATGAGTTCTGGTGGATTTCGCTTGAGAAAATATGCCTCAAATTGTCCCGAAGTTTTGAATAACATACCCGAAGAAAACTTAGCAATCAAACGTCCAGAAGGTATAATACTGGATCCCGATCCATCGGTCAAGGCTTTAGGTTTGACATGGATGCCCACCTCCGATGTGCTAAGTTTTCAATTCACTATTCCATCCCTAGAATCCTCTGAACCCTTGACAAAAAGGCGAATTTTGTCCATTATTGCCATGTTGTTTGATCCTTTGGGGCTTATTGGAGCCGTAATTGCAACTGCTAAAATTTTTATGCAGCTACTTTGGACGTTGCGAGATGGTGAGGGCCAGAAACTTGAATGGGATCAGCCAGTTCCACTATCGGTTGGTGATTCTTGGAGAAACTTTCATCAACAATTGAGTTTACTCAATCAAATCCGAATAAATCGATGTGTCATCATTTTTAAGCCTGTGCTGTTAGAAATTCACTGTTTTTCTGATGCTTCAGAAAAGGCATATGGGGCTTGCGTATACATTCGTAGCCAAAATGATCAAGGTGAGGTGAAAACAAGTCTTCTCACATCGAAATCACGCGTTGCGCCACTCAAGAACCAAAGCATTCCCAGGCTAGAACTATGCGGAGCTTTGCTTGGAGCACAACTCGTAGCTCATGTTAAAAAATCCCTCAAAACCGAAACCATGACATACTTTTGGACCGATTCAACATGTGTTCTTCGCTGGCTTGCTGCAACGCCTTCAACCTGGACGACATTTGTTGCCAATAGAGTGAGCAAAATTCAAATATCCACCGAAGGAGCCCAGTGGAACCACGTGGCAGGAAAACAAAACCCTGCGGATATGATCTCCCGTGGTATTTTACCCGAAGAAATTATTAAAAATGAGTTTTGGTGGAGTGGGCCTTGTTGGCTATCGGAAGGAATTGAGAGTTGGCCAATTTCACCTATTAGCTCGTTGGAGGAAGAAGGCGAAGAAGAAAGGAGACAGAAAAGTGTAACTGCAGTCAGCTCGGTTGACCGAGAATTTAATCATTGGTTCATTTCACACTTCTCAACGTACACCACACTAGTTCGTTCTACTGCGATTTGGCTTCGCCTTATTCGAATCTTAAAAAGGTCGAAAGAAGGTCCAACTTCTGGTTTCCTCGAAGCAACAGAGTTATTGGAGGCAGAAAATGTCATCGTTCGTCTTGTTCAGCGAGAATGTTTTAAGGATGAAATAAAATTCTGCTCACGAGGCGAATTTGTGCCTAGAAAATCGCCTCTACGCTGGTTCAATCCTTTCATGCAAGGTGGAATTTTAAGAGTAGGTGGAAGGTTGATGCATTCGAAGGAATCCGAGGAATTTAAACACCCTATGGTTTTACCCGCAAACCACGAGTTCACGAAATTATTATTTGAATTCTATCACAAAAAACTTTTACATGCCGGACCTCAGCTTACGCTTTGTTCCGTAAGACAACGCTTTTGGCCACTAGGTGGAAGAAGCGTAGTAAGAAATGTAATCCACAAATGTGTTAAGTGTTTCAGAGTAAGGCCAAAACCCCTACAGCAATTCATGGGTGAATTGCCAGCAGAACGTGTTACAGAATCACGCCCATTCAACAAAACCGGGGTGGATTATTTTGGCCCAGTTCAATTACGCTATGCGCCTAGAAAGCCAGCAGCCAAAGCTTACGTAGCTGTGTTCATTTGTTTTGCGACGAAGGCGGTTCATTTGGAACTGGTAACAGACCTTACCACTGATCGTTTCCTACAGGCACTAAGAAGGTTTCTTGGAAGGTGGGGAAAGATTTCTGACATCTTCTCCGACAATGGAACTAATTTTGTGGGTGCTAGGAATTATCTCTTAGACTTGGTGAAACTACTAGGGTCTAAAGATCATAACGAGAAGGTTTCTAAGTTCTGCTCAAACGATGGCATTCAATGGCATTTGAACCCCCCTCGAGCGCCACATTTTGGGGGCTTATGGGAGGCGGCAGTAAAGTCAGCTAAAAACCATATCATTAGGGTCATTGGTGACCACCCGCTTTCCTTCGAGGACATGCAAACGTTATTGGTACAAGTTGAGGCGTGTCTCAATTCACGGCCCATAACTCAGCAGTCAGACGATCCAAATGATCTCGAACCTCTTACGCCGGCACACTTTTGGCTGGGATCCTCTTTGCAAGCACTTCCGGAACGCAATTTATTGGATATATCTGAAAATAGGTTGAATAAATCACAAGTGATCCAACAACGAGTACAGCAAATTTGGAATCGGTGGCGAAAAGAATATCTTTCGCAGCTGCAAGCCAGAACCAATCGGTGGAATAAAAAGGTAAACATTGAGATCGGCAGATTGGTAATAATCTGCGACGACAATGTTCCACCAATACATTGGAAGATGGGCCGCATTACCGAAGTACACCCTGGTCAAGATGGTATTGTACGGGTGGTTACATTGAAAACTAGCACCGGATATAAGACTCGAGCAGTTGAAAGAATTTGTCTTTTACCTATCAAGCCTGATATAGAAGAAGAAAGATCAAATAATATTGAAACATGATGTATCTACCCATACTCCCATCCCTCCCCCAATTCGCTTCAGTCCTGCTGCACTGCTGCCAACTGTGAAATTTACGAACAGAGTGAGCTCAAGTGTAAACAAAGGGAGCATATTTATAAGGTTTTTCAAACACTTATTTCATAAGTTAAAAAAGGTTTTTTTGGTCCGTTTCTTCAACAAGTTTGTTGTTTAATGTAAGTAGATTCATATTTCGTATAGTTTTTAAAAATTTATCAAACGATCTAGTGACAGATGATTAAAATAAAATGCATGTTTAATTCATTACTTTATAGAACTCCACAAAAAACATTATTTTATGATGAATTTTTGTTTGAACCCTCCCCGTTTTTTTTCACTAGAAGTTAATAGAGATATAACTAGTTGCAAAATGATTTTTGGTAGAATTTTAAAATTTGAAAATACCGAATTTTTTAACATAAAAAATCACTGATTTCATTGACCAAAATAAGCATATTAGAACAAAACTAATTCTCTAGCGGAACCGGTTGTGGAATGTAAATAAAGGTCAAACGACCTTGGTGTGTTTTAATTTATTTACTTAAAAAGTTTTGAATGCTTAGTCAGCCAAAAATTGCAAATAAAGTGTGTTTAACCTCAAAGATGCATGCAGTTCGAGTAAGCGAATAATGACTATATGCGAATGGAAGGCTACAGTTTATGTTGTCTATTTACTAAGTTCATTCGGTTACAATTTGGTTATTTAAATAATGTAAAAATGATCTTTTTTCCGAACACTTAATAAGTTTAGAAAAAGTTAAAATAGTTACAAGGAATGAATGGAAAAAAAAGTTCAGCGATTAAACATACAATTATTTAAGAACGATACTTCATCACACGATTCACATCTGGTAATCAATTTAATAAAGCCTCACATTATGTTTGGCAAACAATTAAAAAAAAATCAAATTATCGGTTTAATATTAAATTGCTTTTAAAATGAGATTCTTTTTTAATTTGACATCAAGTATAAATAACTAACATGTCTAAGATTTGTTGATATTATGGTTTTTAAATTTTTAAAATTATTTAGACATGAAAAGTACATTTTTTGAGTAAAGTATAGTTTAATATTAAAGTAATAATACATTTTGCATAATGAATGCTGATTTTTGTATTAATTCACTTACCTTTGTGTATATTTTCAACTGAATCAATCCAAAAATAACAAAGAAAACCAAAAAAAAAAGTCAACTTTCAAGCCGATTTACCATACCTTGAAGACCTGACACAACCAAAACTCGCTAATATGTGATTATTCGAACATTTTTTAAGAATATAAAGTTGGAAAAAATTGAAAAATGATAATTTTTCATTGATAAAATCACTATTTAAAAAAGCTTGTTTTTTAATACCATTTGAAAGCACTGACTTCAACCACATAATACTCACCCTGAGAATACATTGAGAAAAATAAAAAAAGCAAAAAAAGAATCTTGAATAGTTTTCCGAACTTTCCCTTACGTCAGTTTTTGTGAAAATTCGGCAAGTGTTTCAAAATTTCACTTTTAAAAGTGTTGTTTCCATGCATCATTTGTTTACATTTTCCTTCACTCTGTTCAGCTGTCAAAATCCAGTGCGCCCGACCCCCATCACCTCAATGGAAGAGGATATTTTGTTTTTTTTTTTGCAGAAATTATGCTATTTCTGGGCGGGCCAGGATGTTCGAAAGCAAATAACCAACCCTCGGTACGCTACTGGATATGAAACATAACCAAAGCTCTCTACGCTACTCAGTCGGCCTGGAAGAGCAACGAAGAGCATTGCAGTCTGACATGTTCGGCATTGACCTGTGTGAGTGAACGCGACCGAGAGGAGAGTAATCGATTGGCGCCGATGAGAAAACATCGCACATCGGTCTGGCGACGCCACCCCAAACCAGCAGCAATCACTTTGTATAGAACCATCACCGTCAGCGTTTGTTGAGGCAATCCTCGCCTGGCCCAGTTTATTTGTTTTATAGTTAAGTTTAAATGTTAATTTAAGTGAATATATGTTGTAAATTTAACTGTCGTGCGTGTTATTTGTGTGTGATGACCGGAAATACCAATTAGGAGCAGAAACCAACCCAAACTACCCGTCGATTGTCCCGCTCAGCACTCCCACCCCCCTGGATGTTGGATGGTTGAATAGCACTTCCCCAGCTGCTATCGGAAGGTAATAAGGAACAACGAAGGAAGGTATTTCGCCCCCCAACACATAACAAAAAATAAAAATAAAATAAAAAGCTTCCAATCAATTATCCTCTTTCCCTTAAATCGCAACTAATTTTGGCTTCAGCGAAAAAAGTTATAGGAGTCTTCTACTTGTTCACTTTACTCCATTTTAATCAAATTTAATTTAAGATATTTTTAAACGAAAAACAAATGCAGGTTTCAACAAATTGGTAATATTAAATAATCTCTTTTCTATTTTAAATTTCTTCACTAGAGTCGGATATGCTTCTAATGATTTATTCCAAGTTTATAAAAATAATGTTTGTTTAAGTTATGTATCAACATCATCATCATCATTATTATTCCTTAAAAATAATCTTCAATTTCATGAAGATTTGTTTCAGCATCAGTTATCAATGATTGATTTCACTTAAAGCTTATTAATTTTAAACTCATAAACTCCATATCATAAATACTAGAAACGTATCTTTTTTAATATCTTTTTTTATATTCAAATAAAGTAAACTAATTTTATAGTTTTTTATTCTAAATTTTACATTTTACAATTATTCTAATTTTCACATGAATTTACTGATTTTTATAATCAAACATTTAATGTTTCTTTTTTTTAATAATTTTAATAAGTTTCTCATTGTATTTCAATTCTGAATTTTTGAGTTCTGAAAACATAATAAACCTATTAATCTAAATTTTTAAAAAGTTTCCACCTTTTGTTCTTTCTAGGATCCAGTATTTCAATTGACGGCTACAAAATATTCAGAGTTTGAAATTTTGAACTATAAAATTTGCGCTTGAAAATTTATAAAGGTTTTACCTTTTTTTATTCCTTTGAAAAACCTGCTTTAATCGTTAATGAATTTTTAATTGATGAAAAGAGTGGAAATTATTCGAAGTAGCAACTTTAAAGCTAAATTTTATGCACAACATTTATAAAGTATTTGCTTTGTGCTTTCAATATTTACAACAAAACTTCAAATTTAATATTTTTATTTTTAAAGTTTGTTATTGAACATTCAAGAAATCACCCATTTCCCAACCTGAACTTTATGTTGTTTTATAAATATATGAAGTAATTATTGTGAACTTCAGAATTGAACTATTTCTGTCTTTTAGGGATAACTGGACGAAATAAAAAAAATGATGTTATTTCTGATTTTGATCACTGGTAATCTTGATATAAAATTGATGTTCTTGTTTTTATCGAAATAATTTAATCATCAAGTAGGTCTGTGTTTCGAATAAACTCTTTCAAGTTCAAAATGGATTTATTTTTGTATTTGTATTTGTATTTGTATTTGTATTTGTATTTGAACTAGAAATATCATCTGACAGTATTGTCTACATGAATAGAAAATGAGAAAAAGAATCTAACTAAACTTACATAGTGATACTTGCTAACTGATTACTATTCCTAACTTTAGTCCTAAAAACATCAGTTGAAATATGAAAATCATACAGGTCGAAAAAATGATTGAACACTTTAAACATAGCTCGAAGTGGTTCCTGCTGTCCGTAGTTGGTTCGCTGGAAATCGATGCGCAGAAATTCTCTACCTCTTAGGATCCGTGGTCTGATGTTGATGTTGATTTGATGTAATAATCCGGGACAGTCAATTTCGTAGTCAATGAGTTTTTTAATGAAGACAGCTCGTGCAATTATGCGCCTTTCGGAGAGCGTTTCCATTCCGATCAATAGACATCGGTGTTTATAGTCAGGAAGAGTATCAGGATTGTTCCAGGGTAGAAATCGGAGGGCGAATTTGACGAATCTTGATTGGACTGCTTCGATACGCCTAGCCCAGTATGCTGTGTAAGGACTCCATACAACCGATGCAGTTTCCAAGTTGGATCGTACAAGAGAGTAGTACAGAGATCGTAGGCAGTAGGGATCTTTGAATTCTTTGGAAATCCTTGAGATGAATCCGAGATTTCTATTGGCTTTAGCTATGATGCTGGCGTAATGCTCATGGAAAGTCATTTTCTCGTCAAGGATGACGCCAAGATCCTTGAAAGATGAGACCCTATCCAGCGGAGTATTCGTAATTTTATAAGACCATTTAATAGGGTTAGATTTACGAGTAAAGGAGATGATGGCGCACTTCGGGATGCTGATGGTCAGATGGTTGTTAGAACACCATTTGGCGAACAAATCAATGTATTCTTGTAGTCTTAGACAGTCAGCTTCATTTTTTACCACATGAAATAGTTTCAGGTCGTCCGCGTAACCTAATCGACATTCGGCAGGAAGCATCAGCAACACATTTTCTTTACATTTAAAATACTAGAGCTGAATTTTTAAATCAAGCCTTCAAATGAAAATAGAAAAAGGAATGTTAATTTCGACGATTAATAAACAACAATTATTATAGTTTTGCTAAGCAACTTCAAATCATGATAATTTTCTCCCTGGTCTGAAATTTATATCAGAATTCGGATTTAGTTTCTTTCAAAATCTGGGTTAAAATTGATGAATTTATTTCTATTATTCGTATGTCCAAAACTTTCAACTCTGGTTTTTTTTCTCAAAATTTTAAATCGCATTCGTTTTCTGTGTTTTCTGAAATATTTATGAGAGATTTGTTAATTTGATTGCCTAGTGTTTATTTTTAAGCAAATGTCTAGCTCAAAATAAGTAACATCATTTTAAATAATTTCTTGATGATTTTCCGGAAAGTGCAATGATTCAAAACTTTGAAAATCTCGATTTCGAATTTTGAAACCCCCCCCCCCCCCCCCATGAGCGAGTCCTTCGCATGGGTCTGCCTTAAAATATGTAGATACCTTGAAAGAACTAAAATTTCTACATATAAAAAATAAAGGATTATCTGCCCTAAAGCAAATTTTGAGAAACACACTTTAAAAGTCAAAGTTGAGCAAGTTTCAAAATATTTTTCGAGAATGTAAACTTTTAAGTTAATCAAGTGTGAATTTAGGAATTTAGGTGCAAAGATTAAAATATTGAAATTTAAAATATGCAGAAGAAAATATTTTGATGCAGGTTTCTTTGAACTCTTTTTTCAAAAATCGATAAAAGAGATAACGACTGTTAAATTTCCACAAAAAAAACAAATAATTCACTTTATTTAGATATAGACTATCAAATTGAAATCCTACATGGTTTTATTTCAAGAAAAAATCTTAAAATTGCTATAGAGAAGAATAATTTGAACTAAAATCGATGATATGTGTATAGTAATCTTTGATAATTGCATCTTATAATCAAAATTTATTGATACAAAACGTTTCCACTACTGAAAACGTGATAAATCATTGATAAAAGATAGTAAAAGTACTTTTTTCCTATTTTAACTACTGTATTTCGAAAGCAACTTACTATCTCAGTGAGCGTTTTCGATTCATGAATGTGTATTGTTTGAATTATCCGAGATAGGTTAGTGTAGGGATGAGAAGAAGGATGTGCAGAAAATAAATCAAATTTAATTAAAAATAAAATAAAATAATAGTTGTATTCGGCAACACTGAAGATAAATAAAATAAAATAAATTTCTATGGCAACGTTTGCTATTTTGGCAACACTAGGCAAACAAACAAAACAAAGACAGTCATTGATCTATTCTTGTGAGCGGTAGATGTGTCTGAGTGAATCTCTGAATTGAGATTCGTAAAATCACAACACCTGTGTGTTTGGTAGAATAAGCACAAATAGCGCAGATATTTAAGGCTGTTGCTGCTTATTGTTTTGATTTGGCCTTCCGGTAGAATAAGACGGATTGACGTTAGAAGCGCAGATATTTAAGGCTGCTTCTGCTGATTGTTTATTTTTAACTGGCCGTTCGGTGGATAAAGACGAAATGGCTTTGGAAGCACAGGCCGTTCGGTGGAAAAAGATGGAATTAGCTTTGGAAGCGCTGATTTTTAAGGCTGCTGTTGTTGGTTGTCTGCTTCAATTTGGCGGTGAAAAAAACGGAGATGGGTAGGGAAGTACAGATTTTCAAGTTTGTTTTGATTTCACCTTCTGGTGGAAAAAGACAGAATTCGCTTAAAAAGCACAGATTTTTAAGGCTGTTGATTCTGATTTTTCATTCATTGATTTGGGTTTTTAAGGCTACTGCTGCTGATTGTTTGTTTTGAATAAGCCTTCTGGTTGGGTGGGCTGTTTCTCATTAATCGAATTAGAATTAAAAAATTAACAAGAAAAGCACAGTTTGAGAAAGCTGTTGCTATGAATGTTTTTTTTTGCGAATTGTTTCGGCTCTGGTAAACAAAAGCAGAGCGACAGGAAAAGCACCAATTGGGAAGGCTTTTGAATAGAATATGTATTTTTGGATGGGATGAAGAATATGCAGAAAAAAATTAAGATTTGAAAGCATTTGCAGAGAATGGAATGTAGAATTGAAATGAGGGATAGTTGGGATATAAAATTTTGTATTTAAGAAAAACAACAACAACGTTGATGGAGATTTCCGTTACTCTGATGTATCCTGATTTTGATTTCACAAGTTCCTAATTTTTTTAAAATAATTTTGGCATCCCTGAACCCATTACTAAACAACAACATAAACATAAACTGAAGACCAAAGCATTTGACACAACGAACAGGTTACCTACAAAACAGAACCTTTAGGGTATCTGCCAATGGATCGCTCTCAAGCTCGCGAACAGCAGAAAATGGAGTTCCTCAAGGATCAACACTATCCGTAACACTGTTTTTAGTAGCCATGCAACCGCTGTTCGACGTCATTCCAGAAAACATTGAAATCCTTCTTTATGCAGATGATGTGCTTCTCATTGCAAAAGGTACAGACAAGAATAAAATTCGCCAACAATTGAGGGCAGCTGTCAACGCTGTCATTAAGTGGACAAAAAACGTAGGTTTCACAATATCGGCTCCTAAATCAAAACTGATACACATTTGTGGCATTAAGCATCGTAAGCGCAGCCGTCCTATTAAGCTTAATAATGAACCTATACCTCAAGTGTTAAGCAGAGCTGTGCAAATCGTATCAGGATTTTGAAATTACTTGGATACAAGCTGAAACGAAGTCATCGAAAGACTCTTCTTCAGTTATAAGACTATCTTCTGGTGCTTTCCGCTCGAGTCCTGTTGAGTCCTTACTAGCTGAATCTGGTTGCTTACCATTTCGGCTTCTACTAACACAGAGATTGGCACAATTAGGAATTCGATTAATTGAGAAAGGTATCGATCGGTGTTCATCCGTTATCGATAGATCTAGGCAGATTTTCCAGTCAATCACCAACTCTGCTGTACCAAACATCTATCCAGTAGCAAGACTATCTGACCGTTTATGGCACGATCAAATGCCGAAAATTGACAAAACTCTACGAAAGGGCATCAAAACAGGTAGTCATCGATCCGTTGTACTCCCGAAGTTCAACGAATTCATAGCCAATAGATATTTAGGCCACGATCATATTTACACGGACGGTTCCAAACATGCCAATAAGTCAGGAGCTGGAATTTACGCATCGCCAAGGAAAATCAGCCGTGCTCTACCAGGTGAATGCAGCATTTTCTCTGCTGAAGCGTATGCTTTGAACGTTGCTGCTCAAGAAGCGAACAGAAATCAAAACACTCTGATTTTAACCGACTCAGCCAGCTGTTTAGATGCACTTCTAAAAGGAAATTCGAAACATCCGTGGATCCAATCACTGGAGAATCTTTTAATAGATAAAAACATAACTTTTACTTGGGTGCCTGGTCATGCCGGAATACCCGGAAATGAAGAAGCAGACAAATGTGCAAATATTGCACGCATCAGCTCCACATCATCTGTTGACTCCAGAATTCCAGCTCAAGACGCTGTACGATCCATAAAAGCTATCATATGGATGACCTGGGAACATCGATGGCGTTTAAACCAATCATTCCTAAGACAACATAAATATGCACCAACAAAATACGTAGACCAAAAATGTCCTTCCGACCAGCGCGTTCTCACAAGATTACGCATAGGGCACACTAGGCTGACACACGCTTACTTGTTTGAAAGAAGTCCTGCTCCAGTATGCCAGTTCTGCGGTGTACGAACTACTGTCCAGCACATTTTGACGGATTGCCACGGGTACAAAGAAGCTCGAGATGAATACAACATAAATGGAACAATTTATAAAATTTTAAAAAACGAAGACTTGCATGAAAAATCACTCTTAAAATGTTTAAAGAAATGTAAAATCTACGAAACATTGTAAAAAATTAATTCGCTAGACACGAATGCCATAATGCTGGTAAAGTGTCAAAAATAAAACCTAAAAAAAAAAAAAAACTGAAGAGCGGAGAACGAAAAAATAAGCGGAGAAAGTCATTCGTTCGTTCTCTCGAACGAATAACAATCTTGGTGAGTGGTGGTTAAAAAAGAGCCACTAAACGTTGGTCGAAAATTTCCTCGAAAATCGGAATAAATACCGATAAATCGGTATTTGTGGCATCGCTGGTTGAGCGGCGAGTCACGGCTGTTTTTCGAACCGTGGTTCTTTTCCGAAACACCATCCACCACAGTTCATTTGGTTCGAGAGAACTAACGAAAGAACTTCTGCTGTTGTTAGCTTTTCAGTTTATGTTGCCAACACACCGTGGCTCTTTTAAAAAGAACCGCGACTCGCAGGTCAACACTGATTTGAATATTGAACTGCTGCTTAAAATTTTTGTGTTAAGCTGCCACTATTTTTTTTTAAATAATTGTAAGTTGCGAGCCACAGGTAAATTTTCAAACTAATGGGGCCGTTCAGATACAACGTGGGCAGAAAAATGCGATTTTCACCCCCGTGGACAAGCGTGAACATTTGACAAACCTCTACCCTATTCCCCGAATGTCCACGTGGACAGATTTGAAATATTTTTTTTTGCCTAAATCTAATCCTTTAACAATTAGAAAATTTTTGATTTATTGTTATTCTTTGATTAGTTAAATGGATGATTTATTTTTATTTAAATGCGAGCAATTTTAAAATACTAATTACAACTTTCTCCACTTTCTATTATGTGTTTTATATTTCTAGGTTTGTAATCATTGTTGGACTCTTCCACCAATACTCATATTGTACGGTTTCCTGCGATTTTCAATCATCATAGCTTTATAAAGATTAGCGGAATCCGCCATTTTGGACTTCAAGATGGCGTCAAAAACATACTTTCGAGTGACACATTTCCGAAAGAGGATGTTATAGTTGAATGAGTTAACTAGTATCCTACTTTGACATTGTTCCTTTGAAAACAACTTAAATAAAGGTTTTGCATTCCGTTTGGTTTCCACGAAAGTCTTTGCAAATCCGCACTGTCAGTTTGTCTAGCTAGTATGATCGGTCTGGCTGGGCTCGTCAGGGTGCACAAATAGTTTCAAACCGATTCCTCGGAGCAGATGAAAAAAGTTCAATTCCGCTCAAATGTCGACATAGTCACACATAGATTCATCGATAAAGATCTCCTCGCCTCGTGCCATTCGACGTTCTGTTCAATGAAGTCGCGTCGTTCAATGAAGGTCATATTGGAAGCCTGTGGCTTGTAGATTTGCTCATCCTGGTGTCTACTAACCGGTGTGCTGGAAATGTGAATAAACTAAGCCACGTGATTTATTAGCAGCCGGTTCGCATTTGGTCACCATCTGAACCTTTGATTGGCTCCATTATGGAGGGAAACCTTCGCTGAACAAGATTTGTTCTCTGTTTGGGCCATTGTTGGAGTCGTTCGATCGGGTAATATCTAGGAATCGATTCGGTCAGGTGTTACCAGCGTTTTTTTGTAAAACGTGTTTTATCAAATTCACTTTTCAAGGGATCTCATCTAGGATTCAAGTGAAGTTTAGTGAACATATGAAGAAGGTTACTGAGATCCTCTTCGGACAAAATGTTGGTAACGAATGATGCGCTTTTGATTGGCTAACAAGCCGAAAGGATGTTTTTTCTGTTTAACGATTAACGAGTGCTTTGGAAATCTATCAGAATTTGCAAAAAAAGTACCTAAACATGACATCATTTGAGGGAACAAATTAAAAATAATTTAACGTCTTTCGATGAGGGATTAGCCTAAAAGAAATAGTCCAGCAAAAAACGATTCCCACAACCTCCAACATACATAGGTACCTTTCCAAAGTTTCAGAAATATCATCTTATCTAAATGTGAGTAGCATCACGGCAACCCGCGAGGATCCCTCGTAAATCAGAGCGTGTAAAGATGAGGAAAACCATCCAAGAGATTGTAGACGATACGTTGTTTTCTTGTTTTTGCCTCTCACCCACTGCACTGGCAGACAAATTGACGGAAGATGATGCGCCACTCACTTTCAGTGGCTGATTTAGAAATAAACAGCTCAAAACGAGCTTCTACGGTCACATATCCTTCTTACTAAGAGAGCTCTCGCGGGTGAGAATTACGGTCCTCCTCGAGATCATTCTTCGATCGTGGGAAACATTGCTACCGCTTGTATAAATTACACCTAGATGTGTTCGAGATAAAGTTTCCGAGTGCCCTTAGAAAGTTACCTAGCACTGCAAGAGAGTCTCAAAAACTGAAGAGATTTATGAAAAATTCGGTGACAGAACTATGAAGACCCAGAGAATTTCTCAGCCTGATTTCGGAATTTTATTCTGATTGAGAGTAAAGATTCACAATTAAGATTTCAGATTCAGAGTTGTTGTGTTTAATTTCACATTGAATAATTTTACACTCGTTGAACGCTTCAACCTAATTAAGATGGTTTCTTGCTACTCTCAATGCTTTACAGTATTTTAAAGTTAAGCGGAAACCGCCATCTTGAATTCCCAGATGGCGTCAGATAGCGATATTTGACTCTGCCCCTTCTTGCAATATCTTTATTATGGGGGTTGAATAGGAGTTTTAATTCTGTTAACAGCATTTTAATGCTAAGGGGAAGCCGTTTTCAGAAATTAACGTGATATTTTACGCGTTTTTCTACAGTTTTTTTTATGTTTTCTAGTACAGTTATGAAAAAAATCGAATTACCTATACCAGATTTTGATTTCCAGAATATTTTTTTAGTTTTATTAGCAATTTAAACTTGAAATGAATTTGTGTTAAACCACCATTGATTCAATTTCAATTGAAATACATTCTGATAAAACATTCTGTAAAGTTGCCTAACACATTTTACAAACGCTTCAGGGCCTCATTTGTTTGGTTTGTCATTTGTCGAGCATTTTGCTATCACCGATGTTTTCACAACACCCTGAGGTGAGGGGGAAAGAACGTCCAAAGTTCCATCTTCGGAAGACGATAGTTTAACAACCACCTTCTCCGGTACGGTAACGTGAACTTAGGCCATAAACCGTTCGAATCCCAGGGCCACTTTTGCCCTTAGAAGTTCAGAAGATCAACGAATGTTCTGCCACCGTTTGAGGTCACGGAGGACTAGAATTGTGTTCACCTTTGACTGAAACCCCTAGTTTTGAGCCCATCATTTTGGAGCGGAGAAGGGGGAAGGCGAAAAGACGGAAACAGAACCGTCACGATTCATCACAAGTTGGACGACGAATAGAAGCATAAATTTGGCTCTGGGATTTGGCTAAGCCAGGAAATCTGAAAGATGGCTTAAGCCATTCTTCCATACAGTTACTTGGCAAAGGTCGTTAAATCAAGGCGATCGTTTTCGTTGAGCGATGTAAAATATTTATAGTGGTTGAGAACAGTTGAATATGAAGTGTAAGAATGATCGGGATGTTTAATCAGTAAAATACTCCGATAATAAACGAGCTGGTTTAATTATGGATCAAAAATTCAATTTGGTAGGTTGAAGCATGGGTAAATAGAAATACATTAGGGTAAATGATCTTGAGCGGAACTAATTGGCTCAATTCGACGCAACTCGGAACAGTTGATCAAGCGGTATGGCTTTGAATTATATCCGAACAATTTTTTTTTCAGTTCAGCGGATAGATCTTGGTTTCTGCTTTCTAATTATGATTTTTAGAATATTTTAGAGTAAATCCTAATAACTCTAGAGCTGTTTTACAGAAGTAAGAATTCTGATCTTGAGCGGAACCACGCTGATCTTGAGCGGAACTAAAATATGATCTTGAGCGGAACCATTTTCTTCTGTCAACATATTTAATAGCTCTTATTCCTAATACTTGTGTAACTGTGAAAACTTCAATTAAATTTCATCTTTGAACATTTTAAAGTTAAAAAATTAATGTTTTTACATGAAAATAAGAAACTTAGCGTTCCAAAACTGTTCTAAAATTATCCGTTCAAACTTATTTCTTGCTTGAAAAAAGTCCAATTTCCCTTTGATGCACTGTATCCTATTTTTAAAGAATCGATTCTTTAAACTCAAATTCTAGAGTTTTTTAAATTTTAAAAAATTAAATTCGTTAGTATTTTTGATTGATTTTTTGAATGTGCGTGTTTAGGATCATATTGCCCAGAACAACTTTTGAAGGTAACGATAAAATTAGTAATACAAAAAAAAGATGCCTTAAATTACAGATTTGGCAAAAAAAACTGTACATTGCTCTAAATCAATGTTTTTAAGAAAAAAACTCTTATTTTTTTAATCATTATTCCCATAATTCCTTTAATTTTATTGGAAATTCATGATCATTGGATCATTTTTATATTTTAGTAGGGAAAAATCAGTTTACGTTGAAAATCTTTTCATACTTTTCTAATTCAAAGTAAGAAACCTTAGTTTTATATTGACAAAAAAAAATCTAATTATGGAAATCCATTCAAAATTGAAAAAATTTGTGAAATCTGTAAATATTTCAAAATATCGTGTTCTGTGACAAAGATAAAAAAGATAAAACAATTATTTCTCAAACCGATTTCCAGTTCGAGCTCAAGTGTAAAGTCAAACACAACACCAATTGAATCGTGAAGTATTATTATAAATTAGCTAACCCGGTGTGCTTTGCTACACTTTGTGAAACTGAAAGAATGTGTGTGAAAAAAACAATTTGAATTTTTGTTTATTAGATAGTATATCGTTTTCAATTGGAATGTGAACATCTAAAACAATCTCTTTAAAAGAAAGCTACTTCATAAAGTACGAATAGTAATGGCAAAGAAGATTGATTCTTATTCTGAAATAATGACTTAACTTTATTGGCTTCATTAGTTCTCGAATTATGCCAAAAAATATGCATGAAAGCCTTTCTCCTCCTTCTCTTCGTCCCTCTGAAAAAAAGATTCAAAAACACATTTCTTGAACCCCAAAAAATTAAACTTTTTGTGTGCCTAGTTTGCTACGCTGTGACACCAATTAATTAGTTTTTGTTCTATTCGAACTTAATTTTACATTTTTTCTTTCCCTAAAGCTGATATAATAAGAAATATACAAATGTGCTGCATACATTCAGGGGTAAAAACTGCGTGTGAGACATTAGGCATAGGGCAGTGCACCTAGCGGTTTATTTCGGAAGCTAGTAGTTCCGCTCAAGATAAAAGATGGTTCCACTCAAGATCATATTCTACTTTTAAAAACTACGCTATTAATTGATATTCTGATGAAAAACTTGTTACAAAAACCCGAATAATGATTTTTTATCAGTTTTTCTATCATTTTAATCATTGAGAGTTAGTTTACAACGATCAAGGGTGACATAAATCGACGTTCAAAGTCAGCGTAAATTGATGAAAATTGCAGCAGAAATGAGTATCTTTTTAAATCTTCTAATAACATTATTTCAGTTAATAAATTTTAGCAAAAATGTCAATGCTTGTATGAAAAGATCTTGAAAAAGTGTTTTTTCAACAATTTGGTAAGATTCATAAACTATCATTGCCTAGAACTTAGAAAAAGTAAATGGTTCCGCTCAAGATCAGATTTTGACTAGTTCCGCTCAAGATCATTTACCCTATTAGATCTAAATATGGAAAAGCAATGTTTTGTTGAATATTTCCCATCTCACTGTAGAGAGGAGATGAAGGATATAGAAAATCGAACCCAGAACGCCTGGATTTCCAGACTCACGCCAGCCTATCGGCGAGACCACGTCAGTTTTTTTTAAATACATACATCAAATAAAAGTTGTAATCGACAGTTTTGAAGAAAAATTAAATAAAATAAATTTCTGGAAATTAATTTTTACGGCCTTATCGGTGAAAGTTATGTTCTCATAGTGAGAACATTTCAAGAATTGAAAATTATAGATGGATAGAAGAAGATTAGAAGAAAATTATAGGTGTTGAAATGAGCGGGTAGAATTTTTTAAGAAGCATTTTCACCACATACTTAACTTTTGTTCAATCACGGATCAACTATTTTGAAATGTTAGAATCGGACAGGGTTGAGTCTAACACAACGTTCGCACTGCAAGTTTCGCGGTGCGAACCACGCAAGATCAACTATTGTGTTGTGTTAGACTCAACCCTGTCCGATTCTAACATTTAAAAATAGTTGATCCGTGATTGAACAAAAGTTAAGTATGTGGTGAAAATGCTTCTTAAAAAATTCTACCCGCTCATTTCAACACCTATAATCTTCTTCTAATCTTCTTCTAATCTTCTTCTATCCATCTATAATTTTCAATTCTTGAAATGTTCTCACTATGAGAACATAACTTTCACCGATAAGGCCGTAAAAATTAATTTCCAAACATAAATCACGGTGATTAATCTTAATTAATAAAATAAATTTCTATGGCAACATTTTATGCTTTGGCTACACAAGGCAAAACTGACAAAATAAAGTCAATCTTTGATCTATCCTTGTAAGCATACATGGCTGAGTGAATCTCTGAATTTAGATTCGTTGGTAGAAAAAAACTCGGGGAGAACATATTTTTAATGCTGCTGCTACGAAAAAAAAATTTCATTCGGCCTCCTGTAGAAAAGCGAATTGGCACAGAGAGCACAGATATTTAAGACTGCTGCTACGAAGAAAAAAGTTTTTGATTTGGGCTCCGGTAAAAAGAAAAATTGGCACAGAGAGCGCAGATTTTTAAGGCCGCTGCTACGATTGCTTTTGTTTGTTTGTTTATGATTCAGCCACCGATAAATAGACGGATTGGCACAGAAAGCGCAGATTTTAAAGGCTGCTGTTATGATTGTTTGTTTATGATTCGGTCACCGGTAAAAAGATAGATTGGTACAGAGAGCGCAGATTTTAAAGGCTGCTGCTCGGATTGTTTTTGATTTTGTCACTGATGAACTGTCACTTTGAGCGAAAAAGTTAAAGGCTGCTTTTTTTAGTTATGATTCGGCCTCCGGTAGAAAGACGGATTGGCACAGGAAGCGCAGATTTACAATGCTGCTGCTACGAAAAAAAAGTGTTTGATTCGGCCTCCGGTAAAAATACGTTTTGGCACATAGGGTGCAGATTTTTAAGGCAGCTGGTAGGATTGTTTTCGTTTGTTTGTGACTTGGCCACCGGTTTTCATTTTGTCACTGATAAAAAGACGGATTGGTACAAGAAGCGCAGATTTTTAAGGATGCTGCTACGATTGTTTGATTATGATTCGGGCACCTAGGGCTTGTGATATAGCTCAGTTGGCAAGTCTGTTGTCTCCTGAGCCGATGTCCGCGAGTTCGAGCCCAAGAGCAAACATCGAGCACAGTTGTGCCGGATAAGTTTTTCAATAAAGATCCGCCGACTGCAGCGTTGATAAAGTCACGAATGCCATACAGATGGCAAAACGACTATAATCGAAACAAAACAAAAAAGATTCGGGCACCTGTAAAAAGACGGATTGGAACAGATAGCGTAGATTTTTAAGGCAGCTGCTACGATTGTTTTGTTTGTTTATGATTCAGCCGCCGGTAAAAAGACGGATTGGCACAGGAAGCGTAGATTTTCAGTGCTGCAGCTACGACAGTTTATGTTTGTTTTTGATTCGGCCACTGGTAAAAATACGGATTGGCACAGAAAGTGCATATTTTTGAGGCTGCTGCTATGATTGCTTTTGTTTGTTTCTGATTTGGCCACCGGTAAAAAGACAGATTGGCACAGAGAGCGCTGATTTTCGGTGCTGCTGCTACGCTTGCTTTTGTTTGTTTATGATTCGGCCACCGGTAAAAATGGATTGTCATAAAGAGCGCAGATTTTTAAGATTGCTGCTACAATTGTTTTGTTTGTTTCTGATTTGGCCAAAGCTAAAAAGACGGATTGACTCAGGAAGCGCAGAATTTTATGGCTGCTGCTACGAAAAAAAAATGTCTGATTCGTCCACCGACTGGTAAAAACAGATTGGCACAGAGTGCGCAGATTTTTGATGTTGGTGCTACGTTTGTTTGTTTATGATACGGCCACCATTAAGAAGACGGATTTTCACAAGAAGCGCATATATAAAGTATACTGCTGCGATTGTTTTGGTTTGTTTATGATACGGTCACTGGTAAAAACGGATTGGCACAGGGAGCGAAAAAAAGCTCCCTTTAAAAATTCGTCAAAAATTCTTGTTTTGTTTTTTGACAATCTGAAATGTGCCAAAACTGCAATGTGTCATTTTTCAAATCCTTTTTTCCAAATTTGTTTTATGGGACTTAACCCTCATCTAATCCAGAAATTGTTACCTGTTAGAGTTCTTGGAAAAAAACATGCTTCAGAATAAAGAGTGTAGATCATCTACGGAATGCTCAAACACGCTTTCATTTAGTATCCAAGAAAGCTGAAGTTTGAAGCTATACGTAGCGTACAAAAACTTTTTTGGATTTTTTTAAGATCATGGCTACATAAGATGTAAAAAAGTGGTGCAAATACCTTACTTTTCAATCAATTAACCGTCAAAATTGTACAACTATCCGTACGACCGCTTAAAGAAAGGTGGTAACAGCTTTTGGGTGAAATTGGCCCGAATGTGCTCTTTGGTTAAAGATTTAAAAAACCTAGGGATATATAAGAATCAGATATAAGCTAATCTAAGCAAAGTGAGTCTAAAAAATGATAAGGATCATCTTCTTCGGACTCTGAATAAAGTTTACACATTGAACCGCTTATCTACTAAAATGTATTGCCCCACAAAAAATAGTCTCGTTGGAGAAGCCCTTTACTACTTTTTATGCAATCAACCGCTTCTCTACATCACCTTAACCCAAATGGAAATCTATCGCGAATAATTGCATATTTAGCCCTGTATCTGACACCTTTTGAAACTAATTAAATTTATAGATCTTCCCTATTCCAAAACCGTGTAAAATAAAAAAAGTCATTTCCACTTTACCAAAATTATTATTTTCAAAGTTTTTTTTTCATTACAAAAAAAATGTAGTTGATGGGAATGAAACGGTCAAAAATAATGCCCATATAACGTCCACCGCATCCACGAGACCAACCAACCAAATGACGGAGGGGTGAAAAAACGATTCCAAACTAGGTTATCGCGTGTGAACGCATCAAAATTGTGCACATTTCCTGTCCAAATTTTCGGCAAAACGACGACGGCAGAGCGCCAAAAATTGATTCATTTTGGCGAACGGCGGCGGCGCGGTTCAGTAGGCAATTTTGGCTGCCGTTTGTTTGTTTGTTTCTAGAGCTAAACCAGCAAAGGTACAAATGGATCGGATCTGTTCGAAATGTTTTAGGCCTTCCATATTGCGCAAGTTTTCCCCTCATTTTATGTTAAACGACCTGCTTTTCTCGCAAATAAATGTTAACACTTTCAGAAAGATCAATTCAAAACTAAAACAATCTTTTTCTAACAATAAGACAATGTGCCGAAGCGAAAGGGCTCTCGGATTTTTGTTGAAGTTTGGCAACCGAGGGTAGTAAAATTTGCCGTTATCTGGTTGGGATAATATAGCTTTTGTTGAGTCAAAATGAACATAAACCTTTGCGAAATCGAAAATCACTTTTACGATGCTCTACATTTGCCTCGCTGTTGATGAGCTGATCGAAATCGGACTTCATAATTGGATCGAACAGAAACGCTTTGAAAAACATAAGACTTGATTTTTTTTTTAAATTTAAAAATGCTTCAAAATAATTGATTCCGCTATCCAACTGACCCCAGAATAAGACGTCAAATCAACCGTAAAGGCTAAGCCTATGAAGCGGTTTTATATTGGTACACCCACAAATCAGACTCTAGTCCAATAATGAACTTCCTCGAAGGTGCAATTATCGGAATAAGATTCTATGCCGAACCGGCATTAATAAGCTTTCTAATAAGAAACCGAATAAAACATACCCATATCGTATCACAAGCCACAAGACAAAGCAGGATGGAAACAATCAGCCAGTAAGAATATTGTCCAATGATTTACACAGCAAAAAAAAAGTTGTTATATTACATCAAAAACGTGCACATAAACTGAGTCGCTAAATGTATTTAATATTACATTATTTAGAACGTACTGGCTACTGCGCATTTTTGCTACAAAAAAAAATCACTAAAACTATGAAGTAGACAGACTCAAGCATGAAAATAAAATACAGCTCCCAATAAAATCTCTTGCCGTTATCATTTTCAAAGTTTATCTGAAATTCTAATAAATACGTTTGATTGTCTTAGAATTTTTCGACATAAAAATCCATATTTAATCCTAAGAATTCAGTTTCAGATTTGTAGTTTTGTGTCTATAAAGAGATTGGATAATTAATCAGAATAAACCGAAATGAAAACAAGAAATGATTTTATTTGATAAATAGATATTATGACGTATAAAAATACCATCACAAAAAAATATTTTAATTTTTTGTAGTTCGATGCCTAAAAATGTCTCCAAAAACTATTCTTTGGTAAACTTTTTCTTTACCAGGGTCTGCTCTTCTTGGGCTGTTCAAATACGGGGTGCCCTATTTTGCCTAAGCCTTTTAGAAGAAAGGAGTCGTGAAAACAGAACTAATCACACATGAATCCTGTCCTATAAGAATCCAGAATCCTGTCTTTCAACATATCTAGGAATCTCACTATTAGCCAGCCATAAACACGTTAAACGAAACACTGATTTTCTAGGTTCCATATGTATTGGATCTGTCCCTTGGATAACCATCGGTCATGAAACATCGCATCTACAAACGGCGAATATCAAGTTCTGTAATCATCACAGAAAATAATTGACAAGAAGGGTTAAAAAGTTTAACACAAAATACTCACCTTCAAAACCGGCTGTTTTCAATTTCCGGAACATTTTTTCTATCGCTGATAAACAAGGGCCAAAATGCCTAAAAATGGAAAAAATATAGAAAAACTATGACCAATGGTTTTGCTCAGATGTATTCTAAATATTGATATGACTTATCAGCAAAACAAATCCTCCTGAGCCTCACAATACATTTCTAATTTTCAGATACGAAAACAATTCTGAATGTCAATTGGAACAAACATTGACTACTTGATGTGATACCACATCAATGTGGTGGAAAGAAGGTGATGAAGAAACACGCACACTGATACAGAACTCGTTATTCAAGAAGTAAAAATGTAAACAAAGCCTACGTCACTTGCCAGGATGTTTATGTATCCTAGGCGAGAATCGTAAACAGTAGTTGGCAATGATTTTTTTCTCTATAGTTTTCGCTGTTGGTTGTTTGTTTGGAAATGCAACTGACGTCACGAATTGTCATGGTTTCAATGTTTACAAAAAAAAAAACTTTTACTAACACTTAGCACGGGATTTCCATCGCCACCTGAGATGTGTATACAGGTTGATACCACATAGCAAGTTGTAATATTACACAACATGACGCGTTCAGATCGTGTACATCGTTTTGATGTTATATTATGCATGCAGAAAAAATCCAAAATATGAGCGCTAATAATCATAGCAGCATTGCCTACTAGCGACACGTCACATACGTCGCGACGTTGAAAAAAATAACGACGCAGCGCGAGTTTCCTAGGAGACTTGAAGCATGCGATCGGCGGCCTAAGGAAAATGTACAGTAAATAACATAAACAATGTTCGAGTACTACATCGAAATCGCCTACTGGACTGAAAAAAAAAAACAAACCTGCGAATGACAGGAATCTCGCTAGTAAAAAAACGTCGCTAGTTCTACTGTCGCTATTCGGTTTGGTGCTATACACATAATATTTTAACCAAAATCAATAATAATACATAGGTTGGCTAACATCCTCCAAAATTACATCGCCCAGAGTTACAATTTTTTTATGTATAGGTACTATAGACACTATAATTTCATATAGTCTGGCAAAGAGAATGACGGGATCCAATCGAACTGTCATTCGCGGGAGCCAATCGAGCAAACTTTCTAAATATTGGAAAATCATGGTGGAAGTATTGTGATTCACAAAGCTTTTTTGGCTTTTTAGTAACAATAACTGAAGGTATTTCGTATAATTTTCACTGTTTATTCACCTATAGATTATAACGTATTTTTCAAAAACGATTTCGAGGTCAATTAACAATAAAAGCGTATTTTACAAATCTATAAAACTATTTTATATTTTGCAACTGGAAAGAGTTATGAAGAGCTTGAACATTATCATAGAATGCTCGATTGGCTTCGCGCGAATGACAGTTCGATTGGCTCCCGTCATTCTCTTTGCCAGACTATATGAAATTATAGTGTCTATAATAGGTACTGGCATTAGAAAAAAAGCATTCTTTGTTTTCAACAGATGGCTGCAACGTTACACGATTTGTCTATGTATCGTGTGACCAACATCTTTTAAATAAGTGGTCGTGAATCTCGTTTTCAAGCTTTTTTTCCTCAGATTTAAGCTTTTTTTTGCCTTGAGAGCATAGGAGACGAAAGCTTAAATCTGAGGAAAAAAGCTTAAATCTGTCAAAACGAGGGGAAAAAAAGGGGAAATCTGAGAGATGTGCTCCATACGGTTTGAATAGCGTTGCCGCCGCCTGGTTTTCAACCGACCGCAAAAAAAAACACCAGCCAAGATGAGTTGTGCTTGTGTATGTTTAACGGCTGGCAATAGACGGCAGTAGACGGCCAATGCAGTGCGTTTTTTTGATGGTTTTTGTAAAAAAAAGACAGTTAGGGGAAGTGCAATAAAGAATTCCAAGTTTTACCTCCAAAAAGTACAGATCTCTCCTTTCCACTGCCCAAGTTCTGCAACAACAGGTTATGGGTCTAGCACTAGTGGAAAGGAGGAGAAGCGGAATCAAGAGTGGACAGTCATCCAGCCAGGAAGACGATGGAAGGACAGCGAGCCGAAGCCAAGGAAAGTCACGAGTCGGGTACCGTGGAAGGTTTGTCGGACCAGGAGCCAACTGGAAGGTCGTTGGACCGGGAAGCCAACTGGGAGGTCGACAAGCCAGGAAACGCGGGAGGTCGTCGGACAGGTACCATGGACCGAAAGCAATGGAAGGTTGGCGATCGGTATCATGGAACGTCGTCAAGTCAGGAACCAGGTGGTGGTCGAGCGGGGTACCACGGAAGGTCCTCAAGCCGGTGCCATGAAAGGTCGTCGGACTGGAAAGTAAAGTGAAGGTCGTCGAGCTGGACCACTAGTAGCATCAGGTTTCGGGAAAGGTGTCGAGGTGGAAGGGAAACTTCGAGCCGCAGGAAGGGCGCCGAGACTTAAGCCATGGAAGGTCAAAGGACCGGAAGCCACTGAAGAACGTCGTGCCAGATCCCGGTGGAGGTCGTCGAACTGGTGCCATGGATGGTCATCAAGTTGCAACAGGGCGAGAGCGTCATCGTAGCAATCGATGGTACAAATAACAACATACACATAATCAATTAACAATTTCTAAAGTAACCATGGAGATGGTTTTTGTATAAAAGACAGCTAGGTGAAGTGAAATAAATTATCCCAAGTTCTACCTCCAAATAGTACAGATCTCTCCTTTCCACTTTCCGGTTGCTGCTCAAGCATGATGTAAAACGCAGAATGATAAGGAAATTTCAAGTTAATTGAAATTACGTGCGCCAAATGGGTTTTAACAAACACTGACTTTGAGCACTTGCTTTCAATCCTCTTATTTCAGTTTGATTTTGAGTAAGACGACTAATTTTCTCCGAACAAGCATTCTCTAGAAAATCTGTTCCGATACTTTTGAAGGATGCAGTGTTTTTTTGACCGAACTTGATTTCTTCTTCACTTCAAAACTCTTTGAGTATCTGAAAGATTGTTTGTTGTTTTCATCGACTTTTTTCGGCAAAAATTAAAACGAAATTACTTGCCCTTTGGTCCAAACGTTTCGAGCTACTTTTGGAATTTCGCTCCTTCTCAGTGGACTTAATCTAGCGATCGTCGTACTGCCTGAGTACGATGATCGCTAGATAAAGTTCACTGAGGAGGAGCGAAACGCCAAAAGTAGCTCGAAACGTTTGGACCAACTGGCAAGTAATTTCGTTTTAATTTTCGCCGAAAAAAGTCGATGAAAACAACAAACAATGCATCGCGCCGATTAACCAGTTTATCAAATATCTGAAATATTATGTTTCAAAAATTGAAACATTTTTAGAGAGCCGATCAATGTTGAAAATAATGGAAAAACTTACTTGAAATGAAACTGCCATCTTTCAAATACTTAGAAATTGTTCATTATAACGATTTCTAGACCTTATAAAACTTTCTCCATTCATACTGGAATTTGATTACACGGGGACTATGGGTTGTTTTGAATTGGCACCACGCATTTTTTCCAGAAATCTAAAAATTATCAGAGATAGAAGAATAAACTGGCCTTAAAAATATTGAACGATTACGTTAATCATCTTTTCTTATCTGTTACACTAATACGCTCTCTGCTTTAAATAACTAAATTTACCAAATTTCTCTTGTGTTTTGAAAAACTTCCTTACTTCCTCAATATGAAATTAGTTTTAGAGATCATTTAAGAGAATTTTATGCTCGCAATCTCCACTGCAAAGTTCAGATTGCCGTTGTGTCCTAGAGCTTTATTCGGCCGAAGAGACTGCGTGATGTCGTGTTGTTCCTCCACCGTGTCTTTCAAGAACAAATATTAGTAGTGTGTTGTGAAAACTTTTCTTCTGATATAATGTGGATAAAAAGAAAAGTAACATTTTATTTTTTTTTTCACCCATTCTTCGGATCATCGTAGTTTTTGTTGTCATGATATCAATTGATTTTCTTCATTTGAGGTCTGTGTTCACAATACTGTTTTGTTTACATTTTTACGTAATATCAGCGTGTTTGTTCAGCTGGAACCGTAAGCTTATTTTCTACGCAACTTTACAAGCGTCCATGTTCCCAATAATTTGAACCTCTCCGAAAAATAAAGATCATCTATTTGGTCGAAAACAAAGGTTCATCATATTTATCATCCCACTATCTGCCGTCAAATGGGACGAGCGATTCAAAAACCGCAGCCCATTCACCGACTCAATCGGCATACTTTTACTACAATCTTTCATTTAACACCTGGTCTGCACCTCATCAATTCGGACCCCGCGAAATGCATTTTCTTCAGGTCATCTTTACAGATACCTCATAACGCCCACTCTTGTTGAGTTGTATGATCAGTTCATAAAAAAAACAATTAGAAATCTCATTTGCGAGGTAAAACTTATTCGCGCGGCAGCGAGTTCGGCGAAAGTATACCATTTCAGTAGTTTAGAGCAGCAGACAAAACAAAAGCCCAGCAATTTGTTGCTCGAAAAACATTCATTCCTAGCAGCATTCCTAGTTTTTTTTGCTGGCCTCACTGGGGAGGACGGAACCACTTGAAGGGGAGGCCGTCCGGATAAATTTGCGGATGATTTAATGCAGCCGGCAAATTGGGATGAACTTTGAACAAGCCAACCAACAAGTCAAATACGTGGGTGGCAAATGTTTGGCTTAACCCGGCGCAGTCGATCATGTTGCGCTAACCGTTAGAGAATTTGAAGTCATACTTGGTATTTTATTTTACCTAATACAATTTTTTTAAATCTCGCGGAATTTTCGTCTGAAAATCAAGTTCGGCATTCGCCTTAAGACGATTGAATTTATTATTTTAGTTTTTACTAACATAAATTCAAACATATCATCAGAAATATTTGAAATATTTCCAATCTTTAAGTTCTGATTTTCTGGTAAATTTCATAGATTATTAAGAATATTCAAATTTTTTTTTTAACCTAAGGCCCCTGATTTGAGTTTCTAAAAATATATTATATTCCATCAAAGTATCCACTCCTCAGAGGGTTAATGCTGAGGCTTACCAGTGCTCTTACCATCTAATTACCTACTCCATCATCAAAAGTGACATCTGGTTTTGTTTCGATTCGTTCTTTCACTTTTCCAAACCCCGTCTCGTGGGGGGATGAGATGATAAGTGCGGTCTCTTATCTGCGAGAGTGATGCAATGCGATCCAAATCTGGATCGCTAGCGTCGGCGAAAGGCTGATTGTAAGCCATTTGTGGGCACAGCCCAACTTTGAGCTTCGAACCCTGCTGCCATCGCAGGTCCAAACCGTGAACAAGTTGGGATTGTGCCAAATTATATCCCTTAATTTGATTTTGTTTGTGCAAGTTTATGCGTGTTTATTTCTCTTCTCTTTCGGTTATGAAAGTTAGACGATCAATCTATTTGGTTTGGCAGAATTCATCGCAAAGGTACTTATTACAAAATTATGGGACAACATTATTACAATAAACTGGATCCCGGACTAAATTGTGGAAATTTTCAAACTCACTCACTACCTTATAAAACGAGGTAGTAGAGTGTTATGTAAAAATTTATCTCAATTTAGATGCGTAATACATAAGCATATGACAACATCACAAATTTTGACAATGTCGCCATGGACAGAAACAGGTCAACAATTACAGCATTTCTCCCGGGATTTTAATCCCAATTGGTTTATTCATCCCAAAACAATTACAGCATTCGAGTGTCCTTTGGTTAAATACTGAAGCACTCGCTGGAAATAAGAATATTGAATTATTAAACCTAGACTTTCCAGGCTTATGAAGATAATGATATAAAACTTTTGACAATACTCACGGTTTCTTTTCGGATACTATTGGAGAAATTTCCGGACGTCGAACAATCCGAGCCTTCGGTGCCGGCCACGTTCTGCAAAACCAAAACAGATGGTTTCGGTTTCGTTCTTTTTCAGTCAATTCGAATGTCGAGAACAATGGGTCGATTCACGATGACTTAATCCCTCCATTTTGTGGTGACAGTTCGCAGGTCCTGTTTACAAAATTTAACGAACCAGAAATGGGGTGCGGTGATTTTTCGTGTAGCTGCACGGTCAAGATATTTAACTCACTTTCTGGTTTCTTAACGGAAATCTCTCCGGGAATGTTCAGATAGTTGATAATTCGTACAAAGTTCGAAAAGTAGGTTTGTTTTTTTTAAATGTTTCAACATGTTTCAAACCCCTTTTTTCAACATATTTCTTCTGGGCCAACTCACTTTGCCTTGAATATTCTGGGGCAGCTTCTAGTTGAAACAAAAAATCTCATCCAATCTTCAAATGTGGAAGCTTCTATTCAAAATTCAAGTGAACAACTTTCTGGGTTGTTATCTCAGAAACGAATATCAAAGGAGTGATTCTGAGTTTGAAAATTACTAAGAATAAGCGATAAGATTGTTATCGCTGAAGTGTTGCGATAGCTGTCTTTATACTGACGATCTGAAATGAATCAACGGTATCTCTTTTCAGGATTTTTTTTTTATTTTCTGACAGGTTTCCGCCGGGAATTTTTAGATCTTTCTCAAAGTTGAAAATTGGGTTCATTTTTACATTTTTGAGTTCAGTTTTGCAGTAAACACTTTACAGAGCACACAAAAAATCCGGCTTTGATATGCACTTTTGCTCCCACGTTGTTAAAATCGTGCGCTGCCTGCATATGTGAGTGCAATTGTTCGACCATAGTTTGTTTTAGATGCAAAAAAGAGATTTATTTTCTTTATTTCTTTCATAACTCTTAAAAGGAGTTGTTAGCTCACTTTGGTGTCTTCAGATAAAAGTTGCATCATAAAATGGGCATAACAATGGTATTTTTTGAAGAATATTTGGTGATGTGAACGGAACACGCAAAATAATTTAGAAATTATTTTTACGAGATTTTTCACGTGAACTAAATTTTTGCTGCATCATATCGACTCTACGCGAGTCTTGCAGTAACGACAGTGTTTCAAGTGCACCCTCGTAGTAACTACTTTACTTGCCGAATAATTGCCTCATGAATTTTACTTAAAATCGATGTTGATGCTTTAAATTGGTTCGAGTATTTTTTTTTCAAATTCTAATAAAAAAAGATCAGTTGACAGACTTTGTTCGTTCTGGGAAAAATGATCGAGGAAGTAGTGTTTACTTTTCGCTAGGATTACAACGAAAACCGCGACTTCTGTCAGTTTCCGCAGGAATATTTTGAAGGTGAGTATTATCATAATATTCGGGATTTGTGGCCGAATAGATTACCCGTTGATTTGGACAGTGAAATTACAATTTCTAACCAACGAAATTGTTAAAAAATTTCCAGGCTACGGAACATCCCTTTGCGGTAGGTTGTTGTTAAGATTCCGGACATCTTGACGGATAGAGAAAATTCGAGTGCCTTCCAGGGATTATGAGAAAACGATTTCTCGACTAATCCGGGAAAGGTAACATGATTAATATTCAGATAAATTACTTTTACGCGTATTGTTGCAGATTTATTTGTGATAAAGTGTTGTTGAAAAATTCTGTTTGTGTTGTGCAAAATAAAGTTTTGAATGTATTTTCTATAAAAATTGAAATTTAATACTAAACGAATTTCACGAAAAGCCCATTGGACTCACTCCCAATATCTATCCAAATCGCTTCTTTAAGGGTGATACGGTCAAAATGTGGTCAATATCAACTTGACGTATTTCATTCAATTTTGCATTTAAAAAACCTGAACACCCCTCATTTTGAAGGTGTGTGTGTGTGTCGAATGTTGCTCCTATTTTGATTTTGGAATTCACTCATCAGTTGTCAAAATGCCGTTCAATGAAGAAGAGCAGCGTATCAAAATATTGCTCGCGCATCGCGAAAATCCGAGCAACTCGCAAGCAAAGCTGGCGAAGTCGCTAAAAGTTGCCAAATCAACCGTAATTAACCGTAACCGTAATCAATGTAATTAAAGTATTTGGAGAACGTTTGTCGACAGCCAGGAAGTCTGGATCGGGGGGAAATCGAAAACCGGAAGCCGCTGAGACGACAAAGAGAGTTGCCGGTGGTTTCAAGCGAAACCTTAATCTCTTTCTCCGAGATGCCGCAAATAAGCTGGGTGTATCGTCTACAACCGTGCATCGAGCCAAAAAACGAGCCGGACTATCGACTAACAAGAAGGTAGTGACTCCAAATCGCGATGATAAACAAAATACGACGGCCAAAGCGCGATCCCGGAGGCTGTACACGAGGTTGCTGACGAAGTTTGACTGCGTGGTAATGGACGACGAAACCTACGTCAAAGCCGACTACAAGCAGTTTCCGGGACAGGAGTTTTATACGGCAAAAGGAAGGGGAAAGGTAGCAGATATTTTTAAGCAGTGATGGCAAATTTCGCCCGTCACGCTTGACCCGACTAGTTTTGTTTCATCAAACGACTGGCACTGTTCTCAATTGACGGAGCTTCACTACTCGCATGACGGATAAAGCACGACAACAATCAACATTTCTCCATCATCGACTGGCGAAGCTCCTACACAAGGTCAAAATTTCTCCTGAGAGTGACTGGCAAATCTTTTCACACTTCGATCGGCTGCTGACGGCAGGTACAACTAATTGAACGACTTGCTGGCAGAGAGCAACAATAGCAATAAAAAACTGAAAACGAGCTTGCTGGCAGGAGCAACAATAATAATAAATGCTTTTCTTGTTCCTTTTCGGTCGTCTTCGGCTTGCTGGCAGGAGCAACAATAATAATAAATGCGTTTCTTTTTCGTCATCGGTCGCTTGAATGCGATTGCTTGACTAGGAAATTCTTTTAGCTTCAAATGACTGGGGAATGAATGACTGGCAAACGAAGTGACTGGTCGTTAAGGAACAGTCAATTGAGTTTGACGGACCAAGAGGCTTCACAGTCACAGCTTCACGCCTCATGACGATGACTTTTGCCAAGCATGTTTTTAAGCACATGAAACTGTCAAAGTTCGCGAAGAAAAATCTGGTTTGGAAATCCATCTGTACCTGTGGCTTGAAAAACAGCATTTTCATAGCTTCCGGGACTGTCAACCAAGAAATTTACGTGAAAGAGTGTTTGAATAAACGTCTGCTTTCCTGAAGGTTCACGGTTATTCCGAACTGTTTTGGCCGAATTTGGCATCTTGCCATTACGGTAAAAAGGCCATGGAGTGGTACGCCGCCAACAACGTGCAGGTGGTTCCCAAGGACAAGAACCCTCCAAACACACCAGAGCTTCGCCCAATTGAGAAATACTGGGCTATTGTCAAGCGGAACCTAAAGAAGACCAAAAAAACTGCTAAGGACGAGCAGTAGTTCAAGGCAAACTGGCTTTCTGCGGCGAAGAAGGTGGACAAGGTGGCTGTACAAAATCTGATGGCATGGGTTAAGCGTAAGGCCCGGCAATTTGGATTTGGAAAATCGGAAGCCTAACTGAATATTTTTCCTGAATTTTAAACTTAATAAACTTGAAAAAGAAATTTAATTTGATTTTTTAAATAAACGATTTCACCGATTTACACGCGTTTTCCCTTGACCAAATTTTGACCGTATCACCCTTTAGTACTCATTGATAATAACTCTCTGATAAAATAAATTGATTGTATTATTACGAGTTGCTCTGTGCTTCTTCAGTGATGATCTATCTTGTTTACTTTATTTAGTTCATGGAGCATAACTTGTTAAGTAAAGTATTACTACTCGTCGGAATTATCAAAATTACCTTTTTTAAATCCCTTGTCCATCCAGGTCAAATTTCCGTCTTGAGGTTGATTTGAGTTCTTGGGGGTAAATGTACTAAATATTCGTTTTTGCAACGGTTATTTTACGGATATTCAATACACATTTTTAAGCAGTCTATCCCAGAATCTTTAAAGAGGAAAGATTACAAACCAGTTTCAACCATGTAGAAGGTTACAAATTTTAAGCTGTATTTTGGTTTGCTCATCATTCTGCAAAAATTTCATGACATCAAAATAGCTGCGATTAGTAAACTGAAATTTTTAAGGAGAAATCGTTTTCTCCACTTTTTCTCAACACCAGTGAACTTACTCTAAGAGTAAGTTCACTGGTGTTGGGAAAAAGTGGTAGAAATTTTGACATTTTGAAAATTTCACCATGCAAAAATGTTATCAAGATCTTGGGGCGTTGTATTTTTTTGCAACACTGTTTCTATTTCAGCCGTATGTGATAGAAATATTGCTATTTTTGCATCACAGCATGCGAAAATAAAACACGTGTTGTAAAAAAAAACTAGAATGCCACAGATCTTGAAAATGTTTTTACATGGCAAAATTTTCAAAATGTGCCGTAAGTGTCAAAATTTCTACCACTTTTTCCCAACACCAGTGAACTTGCTCTAAGATGAGAGGTTCGAGAAATTTCACCGTCACACTATTTCGCCTCAGGAAAACGCTCTCGAAAAGAAGGCTTTGCTTTATCTGTATGTTTATTATTGTTTATACAATTATACTTATGCCGTTTTCGTTTATGTCCACTCGCGCGGGGCAAAACTTTTTCTGAATAAACAAACAGAATCGTTACCCGGGACGATGCAAATATATGGTTGCTATACTCACCCTTATGCTTACCCCCAACACTGACAATTTTTACGGGGTGCAACCGCCTGCTTGAGGTTCAAATCTCGGGCAAAACTAGTGGACTTCTGAATTAATAACCGAACAAAATAACAGCAGTTAGGGCAAAACTCGTGGGTAACTAGGTTGCCACTGCGAATAAACGAAAACACTATTATTCTTTGGCCCCTCGGAAAAAAGTGATTTTGTTGCCTTGTGTAATTATTCGAAGAAATAAAAACTTTTTCAAATGTGTTAGTTTTCCTGTTCAATAACGTCATTGTTACAACGTCGTTTGTTGAAATTCAATTTTTACCGATTAAGATTTTTTTCAAAATTTGTGCTACGTTATTTTAAACATTTTAAGAAAAATTGTGACTTCGAAGACGACTAAAAATCAGGGCCACAGAACTGTTGTTCATTTCCACATAATATTTTAAGACCCGATGCAAGCTTGCCAGAAATCTTGATGTGCTACGTAATGAAAATAATAAAAATAAAGAAAAAAAAAAAAGAGAACGTTTTATTCATCTAGCCTTCCGATTGGTGCCATTTTATTTCATAAAAACGCAAAACTGACTTCTGACGGTGACGGGGGAACGCTTAAAAGTTCATTTGCTAGGACCAGCATCTGCCTGCATTTATGAAAGCAAACGCTAATTTATTTCACTTGTGCTTCTTCAATGTGTGATTGAACCCGTTGCGATCCGAAAAACTAGTTAAAGGTAAGGCCAAATGTTAATTAAAGTGCAAATAGGTAAACGGCATATGAAACATGGCAGAAGAAACTTTCATTGAATTTCCCGACCTTAGCTTCAATTAGCCTGCAGTTGGAGTTGCTTGATTTGATGGCGATGTTATGAAGAAACATTTCAAACACAATTGAAATTTTTGAAATTTTTGTTGTGGATTTTTATGAACAAATCCAAATGGTTACAACTTGTTATAACTTGTTATTTCCAACAAAATTTGCGTGAAATGTGCCACTTACCGAAAAGTGACCCCAAACGTGGCCGACACAGGGCTGTAAAGGCATAAATTTAATATTTCCCACGCACATGATGGTGTGACGATTGCACCTTGCTGATTCTCTGCTGATGATTAGCGTGCCAAATTGCATTACATTGGGTCACAAAATCTCCCCGACCAGAGAGAAGAAATATGATCAGATACCGGTAAGGAAAAAACGCGAATCACACGTCCCCGGGTCCGAATGGAGCTGAGAGCTTAGTGAGTGGAGTGGTGTGGAGTTAAGTGAGGGCCACCCACCCCGGCCACCCCAATTGAAATCGACCAAAAGACCGAAAATTAAAGAAACGGAAACCTTTCCACGAAAGAGAAGCGCATCGAGCCGAGCGGCCGCCCAAATCTTGATGTTGTAAAACTAATTTTATTGTATCGCCCCGCTGCTGCTCATGGAGTGGTTTGATGACCTGAACCAGCAGCTGGCACCGGAACCTTGTATGGGGACCCCCTCACGATATGGTCGAGCTGAGTGCGCATCGATCGTATGAAGCCCCCCATTGGGATGGTTTATGGGAATGTTGCATTTAGATCGTTATCATTTGACCATGTCGCACTGTTTGTCTGCGTTCGTGAATCAGTTTTAACGGACCAAAAACAAGAAAAACATCTCAGTTTTTTTTTAATTTTTCAATTTATTTTGAATAAAAATGTTAAAGATAGCTTAAAATTACAAAAATGACAAAATTTTAAAACAATTTTGTTTAAAACTGTGCATTCTGGCATTTTTCGATTAAAGACAATACAGCTTCTAACTTCAGCTTTCTCATGCTCTAAATGATTTTTTTTTGAGCACTTAATAACTGACTTAAAACCTTTTTACCGAAGCATGATTTTTCAAAAAAAAGTTTCTTCGACTTTATACTGGTTTTCTCATCCTATACCAACACTGTTGGTGTTAAAATATTTTTCGAACAATCGCTCAACCTATTTAAATAAATATTTTTATAATTCAGTTACCAGTCGCTAGTCTAAACAGGCGGAATCCTGTTGAGAGATGAGAGATGAGAGATCCTAAGACCCATTTTAGACAATCTGGGGTAAAATGCAACAAAATGCGTATCAAAGAAACGCCTTGTAAATCTCGTTTCCATATCCTGGAAAATGATTGTTTTGCATCCCGCGTTTGTCAACATTGAAATTTCTTCCATCCAAACCTTTATTATTATGATTTCAGCTTGTAGAATTTGTTGTAGTATTTTTTACCCCGAAATGTATGCAGCGTCCGCATTTTCCAGATTTTATATCCAAATCCAAATTTGATCTCCAGATTTGATGCCAAATCTGCCCAAATCAGCGGAGCTTCATCCTTCTGCTGCAAAAACAACAAAAGGCGCTTCTCGAGGGACTCAGATTTGTAGATCTCGACATTTACTGTGGCCCTTTGTCACGAAAGGCTCACTCCTCAGTCCGCAAGATTAGATGGCCTGCCAAACGAGTTATTTGGAGGCGAACTTCGACATTTTCTTCTTCTCAAATTTGTCGAACTTGCTCTTGTCGATGAAACACTCCAATAGCGGAATTTGCTTAGAATCGGCTTTTGTATAAGGGAACATGCGCTATTATGCGCCACCTAAGCGAATCGCTGATTTTCTATGCATTCCACGTACAAATTGTGTTAAAAATGGGTGAAATCGTTGAAGAAAAGTGTTTTCTACAAATGCCAATGATTTTTTATTACTCAAATTGCTATTTATTTATTTACATAGTATTCCGTCTCACGACATAACTTGACGAACATAATTCCTAAAATTCACTCGGTCCATGGCAACCGTTCTCCAATTTCTCGGGCACCCCACGTTCGCCAGATCACGCTCCACTTGGTCTAACCACCTTGCTCGTTGCGCCCCTGCTCGTCTTGTTCCTACCGGATTCGTGGCGAACACCTGTTTTGCAGGACAGTCATCCGGCATTCTCGCAACATGTCCCGCCCAGCGTATCCGGCCAGCCTTCACCACTTTCTGGATACTGGGTTCGCCGTAGAGTCGCGCGAGCTCGTGGTTCATCCTTCGCCTCCACACTCCGTTCTCCTGTACGCCGCCAAAGATGGTTCTTAACACTCGTCGCTCGAATACTCCGAGTGTACGCAGGTCCTCCTCGAGCAATATCCATGTCTCGTGCCCGTAGAGAACAACCGGTCTAATGAGCGTCATATACAGGTTACACTTCGTGCGAGGGCTAAGTCTTCTCGACCGCAGTTGCTTGTGGAGTCCATAGTAGGCACGACTTCCGCTGATAATTCGCCTCCGGATCTCACGGCTGGTGTCATTGTCTGCGGTCACCAGTGAGCCGAGATAGACAAAGTCTTCGACTATCTCCAGCTCGTCGCCGTCGATCGTGACCTTGTTATTACTGGACAAGCGGGTTCGGTCGGTCTCGGATCCGCAGGCCAGCATGTACTTCGTCTTGGACGTATTAATCATCAATCCAATCCTTCCTGCTTCGCGTTTCAGTGTGCGGTAGATCTCCTTCACCGCCGCAGATGATCTGCCGACTATATCAATGTCATCGGCAAAGCAGATAAGTTGACTGGATCTGTTGAAAATCGTGCCCCGCATTTCACCCACCGCTCGTCGAATAACACCTTCTAGCGCCACGTTGAACATCATGCAGGATAGACCATCACCTTGTCGAAGCCCCCTGCGCGATTCGAATGAACTCGACAATTCACCCGAAATCCGCACACAGCACTGCGTTCCATCCATCGTCGCCTTGATCAGTCTGATCAGCTTCCCGGAAAAGCCGTTCTCGTCCATGATTTTCCATAGCTCGTTACGGTCGATCGTGTCGTATGCGGCTTTGAAGTCGATGAATAGATGATGCGTACTGACTTGGTGTTCACGGCATTTTTGGAGGATTTGCCGCAATGTGAATATCTGGTCCGTCGTAGACCGTCCCTCCATGAAGCCGGCCTGATGACTTCCCACGAATCTGTTTGCTTGTGGCGTTAGGCGGCGGAGTAGGATTCGGGACAACACTTTGTAGGCGGCATTGAGGACAGTGATCGCTCGGTAGTTCTCACAGTCCAATTTGTCGCCCTTTTTGTAGATGGGGCATATTACCCCCTCCTTCCACTCCTCCGGTAGCTGTTCTATGTCCCAGATCCGGATTATCAACCGATGTAGGCAATCGGCCAACCTGTCCGGGCCCATTTTGATGAGTTCAGCTGCGATGCCATCCTTCCCAGCCGACTTGTTTCTATTCAGCTGGCGAATGGCTTCCTTAACTTCACTCATCGTTGGGAGTGGCTCCTCTTCGTCGTTGGCTACGCCGGCGATGTACCTTCCCCCACCGTCTTGATCTCCTGCATGTGCGCCGTTCAGGTGTTCATCGAAGTGCTGCTTCCACCTTTTGATCACCTCACGATTGTCCGTCAGGATACCCCCGTCCTTATCCCGGCACATTTCGGCTTGCGGCACGAAGCCTTTACGGGATGCGTTGAGTTTCTGATAGAACTTTCGTGTTTCTTGGGAACGATGCAGCTGCTCCAGCTCCTGGAGCTCCTCCTCCTCCAGGCGGCGCTTTTTCTCCTGGAAGAGTCGGACTCGCTGCCTCTTCCGCTGTCGGTGATTTTCCACATTTCGACGGGTGCCTCTTTGCACTACTGCCGCCCGCGCGGCATTTTCTTCGTCCATCACCCTCCTACACTCCTCGTCGAACCAGTCGTTCCGTCGAGATCGCTCCACATAGCCGATGACGTTCTCCGCCGCACTGTTGATGGCTGTTTTGATGGTATCCCAACAGTCCTCGAGAGGGGCTTCGTCAAGCTCGCCCTCTGCCGGCAGCGCTGCTTCGACCGATTGCGCGTAGTCTGCCGCGACCTCAGGTTGCTTCAGTCGCGCGATGTTTAACCGAGGCGGGCGCCGGTTTCGCTTGTTGTTCACTACGGAGAGTTTTGGGCGCATCTTCACCATCACCAGATAATGGTCCGACTCGATGTTGGCGCCCCGACAGGATCTGACGTCGATGATGTCCGAAAAGTGCCGGCTGTCGATCAAAACGTGGTCGATCTGTGATTGCGTTTGGTACGGTGATCTCCAGGTGTACTTGTGTGGGAGGCGGTGCTGAAAAAAGGTACTACGTACGGCCATTCGTTTGGAGGCGGCGAAATCAATAAGTCTGAGGCCGTTTTCGTTGGTCAGTTGGTGCGCGCTGAACCTTCCAATTGTCGGTTTAAATTCCTCCTCCTGGCCGACCTGAGCATTGAAATCCCCGATGACGATCTTGATATCATGTTTTGGGCAACGGTCGTATTCACGCTCCAGCTGCGCGTAGAATTCGTCTTTGTCGTCACCGGTACTTCCGAGGTGAGGGCTGTGCACGTTGATGATGCTGATGTTGAAGAACCGGCCCTTGATTCTCAACCGGCACATTCGTGAGTTGATCGGCCACCACCCGATCACGCGCTTTTGCATCTTTCCCATCACTATAAAAGCTGTTCCAAGCTCGTGTGTGTTGCCGCAGCTCTGGTAGATGGCACGACCATCTGGATACGTTCGTACCGTGGAGCCCTTCCAGCATACCTCCTGCAGCGCTACGATGTCGAATTTGCGGCTCTTCAATTCGTTGGAGAGCACGTGGGTACTGCCCACAAAATTTAGAGATCGGCAATTCCATGTTCCAAGTTTCCAATCGCTAGTCCCTTTTCGTCGCGTGGGTCTTTGCCGATTTCCATCCGAAATTTGTTGTTCGTTATTCGTTGCTTATGTTTTTTTAGTAGTCACAGGCTCGCAAGGCCCGCAGCTAACCCCACTATCTCGCAGGAGGACCGTCGTGATGTTGCTGTTTTGGGTCCCGAACACCACCAGGACGTTGTTGCACTCCGCACGCCGCCCCTAACATGGAGAACAGACGCGTACGAAGCCCCCTAACTCATTCTGCATGCGACCAAAGCATCCACCGGGGTTGGGTACCCGATCTCCGCTAAGGTTGCTCGCACCCCAGCTAGTACCACGGGGAGGTAGAGAATCGGAGTTGCAGACAAGAGGTGATATGACCACTACCCGAGGGTTGGGTGTATGGGGTCTCGAGTTGCACATTGTCTACTTCACTAGCCTAACTCAAATTGCTATAGTTGCTTCAAAAACTTGATTTTTAAAAACCATATTCGAAGCCACAGGACAAAACTGTGTTGCAAATACGCGCCGTTGTGTATTCAATACGCGCCTAGCACAGATCCCTGCAACGTTACACGATTTGTCTATGTATCGTGTGACCAACATCTTTTAAATATGTGCTCGTGAATCTCGTTTTTGAGCTTTTTTTCTCAGATTTAAGCTTTTTTTGCCTTGAGAGCATAGGAGACGAAAGCTTAAATCTGAGGAAAATAGCTTAAATCTGTCAAAACGAGGGGAAAAAAGGGGAAATCTGATAGATGTGCTCCATACGATTTGAATAGCGTTGCCGCCGCCTGGCCTAGCAGCCGAACACACCCGAAAGCAGCCGAAAACCGAAAACACACCAATACTTACAGAAAATTGTAATGAAAAGTATACCAAAATGGACTAATCAAAATTTAAAAAAAAACTTAAAAGTAGATTTTTTTGGGTTGAATTCATGCTCAAAATATGGTTTTAGACTTTTTGTTCATTTTCAATGAAAATTGGCCTTTTTGAAAAATTAATGCTATTTTCAGCCTACTACGATTGGCGTGTTATGACGAGCGCATGGGCCGTGATAGAACATACCCATAAAAAGCATACCTTATCGAAATCAGTATGATTTTTTAGCATAAAATCATAGTTTAGATTCTCCTCTATCGATGTGTCAGAAAATATTGTCTTATTCTTTTTTCTCTGCTTGGTGACACCTATTTGAAAGTGTTTTAAAATTTAGATCGAAATGAAGAAAAGCCTAAATTGTGGAATTATCACGACACAGGGACATTTTAAGAAAAAAAATCATACTTGCCATGACCAATCACAGCATTTAAAACAAATTGGTAATATTTTGCAGGCTTAAAATGTTACAGATTCTTCAAAACAAGGGTGGCGCGTATTAGCCACATGGGGCGTTATATGAACTTTTCCCCTACGTTTCGTCGTCGATCACACAGCAGCCATATTTTGTCAGCATCTTCTCGTAAAGCTTCCGTGTTTTAGCGAGTTTTAGCCGTCGATTGTTACCACTCATCGTGGTTTGGGAAGTTCTGAACCTTATATCTGTAGTCTTGCTTTCTTCTTTGCATTCTGGACGTAGCTCTGCGACATGCCGATCTTTTAAGCCTAATCACGGCATGAGACGTTGGAATTTGCTTTAATCATCCGCTTCACCTTCCCCTCCTGCTTTAATCATTCTCTTCACCATCCCGGTTTCCTTTCAGCTCCTTTGCCGTGGTCCGACGTCAACCGCTCCTGGAACCGCTTCAACACTCTGGAGATGGTTGAATTTTACATGATCAACATTTTTCCCAACTGCTGGTGCGACAGGTCAGAAAATTCCAGGTGTTTGGATAGAATTTGTTCTCTCGGCTCGCGTTGGTTCACCTCCATTTTCGTTGAATCGAAAAACACACGCAAACTGTCAGAAACTTACCGAGTAAGTTATTTCTACGCACCCGAAAGTTTTTTGGGGTTTTCTTTTGTTTGCATAGTTTTCGTTCCTTATTTTGTATGCAACTCAGAAGTTTTTCCCAATAAACTTTCAAGTGAGTACTTTTGTAGTTGCCATTTTGTTTAAGACGCGTTGTTGGTGTAGCGATTTGCACCGATTTGGACGTATTTTAATCCGGGAGCGCATTCCGGCAGGTCATATTGGCGTTGGAATGTGGATTTTTTCTTTAAGCGAGATCCAGCAAGTCAGCCATGGTCGACTTGGTTATTCCCGGGCCGGGAGTCCCGGCATTCATCAGCTTGCCCGGAAGAGGATTTTCTTCAACTCGATCGATTTTGGAACACCTTTCCTCCGGAGGAAAACATATCAAGTGAGTAGTAAAGTAATTAATGATTTAAGGAACTATTAAAGTTAAATCTTGCCCGCAGGATAATGTTGCCTAGTTGCGTGCCCTCCGACTGGTGGCCGAGGCATCGGTGAAAACTGAAGGCGACTAAGCCAGTCACATTTGGGCCAATGCTGGAGCATTCGGAAGATGCTGGATCAGCAGCTGCGCTAGGGTGAGGACGCGGTTAAACAATTCCTTCAGAACCATGGCCAGGAGCTGACGAAGGCATTTGAGACGATCTAAGACTTGCTGGACGGGTTGGATTCGTCGCAGAAGGATTGAAGCAACTGTATTTTGTTAGCGCCAACAATGACAGATTTTTTTCTGGTGCGAATTCTAGCGACCCGACCAAATGTAGGGACAGATCTCCATATAATGGTAAGTATTCTGCGGATTGGTTGGATGAAAAGTTATTGACACATTTTCGTTATTTTTCGGACAGCTGAACGACTGGGAAAATAGCGGCCCATGATGGTTGGAAGAAACGAGCAAATGTCGATGCTAAAATGGAAACTTGGTCCAGGTGGCCTAGGCTTGCCAATGCCTCTCGAAGGATCGCCGCGAAGGGATTCCCATCAGAGATGGACCTCTTCGTGTCACAGAGAATTCTGCAGCAGCTTACACTCTGACAACCACCCGAAGGTTGATTTTACCAAGCCGTCATTTAAAACACTGCAGTTCAATCAAATCAAGTTGGAAATTGTTGTTTAATTTAATTTAGGATTATAAGATTCTATCCCTCTGGTCTGGAAGCTATTAATGTATGAAAAACTTGTAAATAAAGACATAAGATTATAATTCCTGCTTTTTATTTCATTTAATTCGAAAAAAAAATCACTATTTTCTACGATTTTTGGATTCTACGCACCGGCGAGAAAACAGGAAAAAACTTTCTGTTGCGTAGAGTGCACTAAACTTAACGTTGAGTTAAATATGCTCAACTTAAAGTTGAGTTTAATGCATTAAACTTAACATTAAGTCCCTGCACTTTTTGTCCGAGCTGCATACAAAAAAGTTACTCTTGAGTTTTTTATTTTTGCCGTGCACGACTTCGAGTTTGACAGCATGTTAACAATACACATCAATGAGAGAGTGTGCAAAATTTGGTTAATTTTTACCCAATGGTAAAAAAGTTATGTCTTGTTGAATGTGTCGCCAAAATTTCGAGTTCGCCCTTTAGTATCATCAAAAATTTATTAAATAAATTCATTTATCGAAGCGCATTGGGATGTTAAACTTGTATAGAACAAACTAAAACAATGGTTACTAAATGTGTTTGAATGGAAAATGAAGCTTGAAAAATAGCCTTTCTGATGGTGACCAAATTGCGAACGAGCAAACGAAGAAATTAAAAATCGGTTCTCCAGTTAAGGGGTACTTGGGTCAAATCTACATGAAACACATAGAAGTTGTTGTTTTGTACCAACAATTTCTGCTTAAATATCAACCTACGTTACAACCCCGTGCCGTGCGGTTGACTTTTTTTCTCTCTCGCTGTCGCCGTGTTGGAAGGAGTGAAACGTGTCGAACCATGAAAGAAGCCTATAGTCAAATGGAATTGGTGAAGAATTTGAAATAAAATGGAATGATACGAGTTTTTTCATTGTAGATATACTGCTTCAATATGAAAAAGTGACATTTTGATAGTTCAATTGAAATCTCGAAATTCAATATGGCTTCCCAGTGAGCATACACAGCTTGTGTCTCGAAGTTTGTGTTTTAGGATAGAAAATGCATGCATGCGCTTGTGTGATAGTGAAAATGTGACCAACAGGGGGAGTTTTTTGAATGGATAGAGTTTTATCCGGCAACAAGAAGAATTTGAGTACCTACAATCATTGGAAAGTGTAGCTCTTACCAACCGGGATTAAAAAAAAAAGTGCTAAAGTGCTGGTAAGCGATATTTTACCAATACCTTCAAGGTGGCGGAGGAGATGGAATAAAAAAAGAAAATGATAACTGTGCCTGTGGGTGTTGCAACGAGGGGAATGTTGGTCAACGAAAAGCTCCGATTACGATGGAGAAAACGATGGAACGGATGTGTCTCCTCATGAAATAAGAATCTACCCGCAGCTAAGTATTTTTATGTTTGTTGTAAACTTGTTGAATGAATGTGACGTGGCGTGTCGAACGCTTGACTGCTGTAGGGGTATGGGTGAGTGTGTGTGGGTAGGTTGGGTTCGGGATAACGAGTATGACATGAGAGAGATTCTCTCAGAGAGCGCAGCAAGCATTCAACAAAACGTGCTTACAAACGGTCAAACTGATCAGCAAATGTGCGAAGTTTTGAAATGAAATACGTTTAATTGTTGTCAGTTAACATCATCTAAACTTTGTGCGTTATAATAAAAGTGATTTTAATTGTGGAATATTTCATATTTTGTTATTTCTGATGTATAATTAAAACAAACATGAAAGCTTAAAATACTAAATTAATTATTCATTTCAGATCTTCATTATATGTCCGGTTTTATCACCCAAAGTGTTGATATTTTGATCTCAGCGTCATGAATTTTTCATGTATTTTTTCAGCTAACAAAAATTACTATCGTTAAAGTGTGCTATAATTATTTCCAGTTCACTACAAAAATTTGGAAAAATCCTCAGAGGTGGGCGAATTTATACACATTCGATCAAAGCAAGGTTTGCGCTGCATTGATTAGAATAGGAAGCAAGTGGTGATAAATTTTCATTAATCTGTCCCCACTTATGAGTTTGATTCTTATAAACATTTGTTTTTTTTTTGGATTGATCATTATGCATTATGCATTGGTGTACCATTTGCGCTAACTGGTAGGAAAGAAGTGGATTGAAGGGAACTATGTGAGAAGACGGTTTTAAAAATAATGCAGGTTTTCAGAATTGCACATTTGTATTGAAATATTGACGATAACATTGTATGATTTTTTTTTTCTTGCTTAATTTTTTTTTTCAAAGGATTTCTTGCTTAAATTTGTTAACTCTCAATTATGAAACCTAAAATTCCTGCTTAGTTGTTGTATAAATTTTGAGTTGAGTATTAAGATTGATTCAAGGGTGTGATACGATGAGTGCTGTGAAAGTACTTGCTACAAATGTTTGTTCGGCTGTATGAATGAGCTCAGAAATCATCTTATAATGTATGAGGAATTGATGAACAAAGAATCAAAATGGTACCTTATATAATAATCCATTTTATTAATCTAGTGAAACTCAAAAAGGTGAACTGAAAAAGCATTTCATGTATTAATCAAGCAATATTTAGAATCTTTTTTATTTTATTTTCAAAATTCTAGATCAAATTTGTTTGAAAAAATTTCAGAAGTTCAGGTTAACATTCTAGCTGCTTTTTGTGAATTCGGTCGTTTACAAATTTGTTATCATTGGGTTTTACAACTTACATACAAAATATTTTTTAAATTATATTCAAATATATGTTGCAGATAATCCAATCGTTATATTTATTTTGTAAGAAATGAAAAGTCAACAAAGTTATTTCAAATATTTGTAACCTAGCATACGTATTTACTCTGTTTAAATGCCTTAATCATAATTTTACCTTTCAGATGCGTATCCTTTTTAATAATAAAGAATATATTTTTATCCGTAATTTTATATAACTATGTATTATTATATTATTTTAAATAATTTTCCTTACCGCCATATATTATTCTTCTACAATTGTATATTTTCAGAGGGAATGCATCTGGGGTTAATCCTAAGGAAATCTTGCAAGCGGCACGGGTAGCCGGCCATTGTAGGTTTCTGAGGGTTGGATGCCTTCCTTCGACGAACCATCGGACCGTGGAAGCCCTAGAAGAAATTCGAAGGCCAAGCCACACAGCCATAGGCAGGACCTTGCTACCGATGGGGGAACCATACATACATACATACATACAATTTCTGCTTAAATATCAAATTTTCCATGGTTTCCATGCACCTTCAAATTAAATATTCTTTAGAAAAAAACTTAAATGCCAAAACAAAATTCACTGGGTAAGCTAGTTATAAAAATTTTATGGTATATGCTTTTCAACTTCGGAACCATGAAAATGTCCAATCCAATAATCAAATTTTCAACCTGCCCTCAACTTTGTTTCCATTATGTTTGACATTCCAACAAATTGGACATTGAACCAAGACAGTAAACCTTTGCCAGTGAATTCTGATCGTTAAATTATGGCATCCGCATCTGGGAATCTTCTGTTCTATCGGCGGAGAAACATGCTCTCTGGAGGCTGTCAATTTACAGAAGGTTAAAACTGACAACATCGGCACCGGCATCTAGGAGATGAATTCGAAATGGCAAAAGCCGGAGCCCGTCATTTTATGTGGATTCGAAGCTGGCAGAGGTGATCCGGAACCCGGAGGGGCTTCTCGCGATCGATTCGCGAGGAAGAAATAAAATAAAACAACAGCAAAAGACCGGGCCTAAAGATTCCGATGATATACCCTCGGATGTATCATATAAACATTCACGACAAAAATAAACACTTGGCCGATTTATGGCGGTAAACCTATAGAAAGGCCAGTGGTGGAATCGTCTCCATTTTTACGACGATAGGTCACCGTCAATCGATTCCCACCGAATGCCTTCCACCTGCTTCGAGCATCTGAATGAATTTGTAGCCATCCATGGCTATCGATGCGCGGTTCGATCGACAAAAAAGGTTTCAATTACCCCGAAAACAGTTTTGTTTTCTTTCTCTGGCCGCCGCAAGTCATTAAGCTGAAGTTTTTCCATTAGACTGGGTTGGCGGCCAAACGGGGCTCAAGAGGCAGTAATGAGCCATTTTGTACCCACGAAACACGTGTTGGGTGCAATAAAAATTGACCACACTCGGCACGTATGAAGATTTAGTCTATTTGTACCGCGATGTAAAACAACTCAACAAAGCAAACAAACTTGAACTGAGATGTTCGGGCAAGGAAAAGCTGAAAAACTTCAAGGAAACAAATGTACCTACCATGAGACAGCAATGTCAGAGCCAGAATTAAAGATACATGATTGCATTCTATTAAATTAAAAATTAAATCAGTGCTGTGGTATGCAAATGTTGCATCCAACACCGCTGTTGCATGATGCCCCGTTTGTCGGTATGCCTGGCGTAGAGGGCAGCCTTAAATGCTTCTAAGTCAGTGGGCATGAGATCGAATCCTGATCACGGCATACATAGTACACTTTCTATGCGTTGGTGGTTTTAGCATTTATAAAATGCTAACCATCATATCCTCGAAAGATGTATGCTTAGAGTTAAGAAAAAAGGAATCTCTTCGAGAAAACATCAAGTTTCATTGAGATCCTGTATGTTTTTGTGTTCGTTTTCCTTACTTTTCAAGTGAGAAGTGAGAAGGGAGACGTTAGAATTGAGAAGTGAGACGTGAAAAGTGAACCGTGAGATTTGTGAAAAGAGTAATGAGGCATCTGGGGGAGGAAAACTGTAATTCGCTGTATCGTTTTCTGTATCATTTTTTTACTGTTCGGCAAAAACCAGCAATTGTTGAAAAGATTTGTAATCGTTCAAATTTTAACTTTCGATTATCAGCTTTGTGTAGCGAGTCATGTAACTCAGTTGTTTAGGTGCTACATTTAAGTCTTCTGTGTTAATTGCTGCAGATTGAAAAGTAAACATCGAAATTGAATTCGCCAGTCTATCAATTCCGTCTTAAATATAAATTTTGAACTATATAAAAATGTGTTTCGGTCCATGGGAACTACCTTAAATCTAATTCTGTTATTTAAGCTATTTTTAAGAACAACCATTGATCAAACAATGTTTATTTATCAGCTTCAAAAACTGCAACGAAATTCATACGCCTGAACATGAAAGAATTTGCCAGAATGATCAAAACCTAATCAAATAATTGTTTAATGTAAAACAAGTGCTTTTTAGCATCAAAAATGTTTTATTGAAAATCTCTTAATAAGTAAAATTTTGAACTTTCGCACTGGTCGGTAGATTGATGAGAGTAATTCGACGTTTGAAAGATTTTTTTTCTTTCTTCATTCAGTCTTCCTCCCCCAGATGAGGCATGAGAGTTGAGAAGTGCTAAGAGCCAAAATGGTACCGTAAAACGGGGTAACGTTGATCACCGGGGTAAATTTGACCAACAATAAACTTTTCCACATTATCATCAATAGCTCAGTCGTTAGTTTGAATTTTTGAAATCTGTTTTCTACGTTTGAAAGTCTATGAATTGAGTATCAAATAGGCAAAATTTGGTATGTATTTAAATTGTTTTTCTGTTAGTAAAAAAATCTTATTTCAAAATATTAAAATATCTATTTTTCCAAGGCTCGCAAACAAACTGCTCTCCTGATGATACCAAAAACCATTTAGGAGCAAATGGGTTGTTTAATGTGAAAGAACAACTTTTCTTCTTTGTACATGAACAGTTAGAGTGCTATTTTTATGGTCATTTAATGATTAATTGTTGATATTTAAAAAATAATGACATTTTCCAAGAGTAAGCCCGTATCGGACAAATGGATAGGAATCCTATCAAATCATTCACTTTGAAGAAAAAATGAAAATGGAAATAGTGAGAGGGCCTAGGGGAATGTGTGAAGGTAAAACTTCATTTGTATTTTGAAGCTCAAACTATTTTGCAATTATAATTATTTTTGCCCCTAAATGTAGGCAGCATCATAGTTCTTTTTTCGAAAATGAACATTTTTAAAATAAAACATTAAAAATCAAGGTTAAATTGATAAACTAGCATTTTTAAATATTATTAAGGTGTTTTGTATCCTTTATGTTTAAGAAAACTCGTTAAAATCGTCAGAATAGAGACTGATCAATGTCACCCACAAGCATCATATTCTGAACAGAGACGAAAACGATTTTTAAATCAAATTAAAAGAGGTCTAATAAATTTCTGCACCCATGTTCTACGTTCATAGGAGTCCAGTACTTACTGGTTTTAAAAATATAGAACATGCCACATTCCCCTTAACAGAAAAAATAATCTAAATATATTGAAAAAAGTGATCAATATTACCCCGGATTACGGTACCTTTAATTACAAAACTGGTCAATTTTAAGTAAGTAAGGGAGTTGGGGGCATGGTGGCCACAGGAAGCAAAATGGTCAGATTCAGCTTTGGTCAAACTGTGTTTTTGGAGCCTCTTTTCGAAGCGCATCTTTTTTGAGAGCTCGTTTCTGTTTTTACTTCCGTTAAAGTACACCTAGGTTTTTTCATACGGTTTTTACACGGTTTTTCGGTAGTGGTACACAGCAAAAAAAAGTATTGCGATATCACATCAAATATCTGCACATAACTTGATTCGCAAATGACGGATTCAACACGAAGTTGGCATGACCCTCTCAGAATTCAATGAAACATTGTGGGCATAAAGATTTTACCAAGTAAAGCAACTTGCCATACTTGGTTTTCCGAAAATTATCCACACTTACATTTGAAAAGGGCCTAACTTTTCAGGATAGAAAATGTATAAACATTTTTAGCTCGTAAATTACAATTCTTACACAAAAATGGCTCATGAGAGAAATTTGGAAAAATGATTAATAATGAAAGGTTTGAAGAACCTCTTTGCTACATTTCCAAATTTGTTTCCCAAAAAATGCCATCTCAGAATTTGATGATTTTTTTTAAGCCGGGTAATAATAAGGCCTTCAAGCAGGGCCGTAGAAAGAACCGACTCATGGAGGGGAGGGGGGGGGATGTTTAGAGGGGGGATTTATGACTAATTTTTATCTATGATTTTTTTGACCAGCAAAGCACGAAAACAAGCAAATAAAAATTGTTTGTAACTATATGGTTATTCATTTTAAGTACATAAAAGTTTTCGTATTAAACTGCAAGTTTAGAAAATTGGTCCTAAACCTTAAAGGTGAGCTAAATTTGCTTTCGTCGATGGTTAAAATCTTTAAATCTGTTTAAAAATCTGGTAAATCAAACTTGGTTGGTTTCGGCATAAAATATGTTTTTTAGGAGAGTCTTTCATTTCTAAAAAAACTTATTCGATACTGAAATCAAACAAGCCAATCTACCAACCTTTTTTCCAAATTCAAATTAAATTGACAAGCAATCTTAACACATTAAGGACCGCCGAGAAATCTTTGACGAGAAACACCGATATTCGGCATTCAGTATCTCAGGAACCCCTGAACTAAGTTAAACAAATTAAGCATTTTTAAGTAACGGCAAACGTTGTGTTCAATTTTTTCCAATGAAGTCTAACACCTAAATTCAGTCAATTCGAGTTATACTTCGAAGTGTAGCACACTGTTGGCAAGTAAAAAAACGATATTTTTCGTATGGTCCGCAATATGTTATGTTCATGATCTCTTGCATTGCTCAACAATTCCTGTTTTCAAAAATAAGAAGCAGATTTTTAAAAAATCAGATATTTATTAAGTACGAAAATCATAAAAAAAAACAATTATAATAAATTAAAAATCCTCCAAACCCTTTTTTCATAGAGTTTATCCTAAAATCTTTCTTATTAGAAGAATTCCAGTTTAAAAAATGAGAAGAAGTTTTTTGAAAATTCAAATATTTATTTAGTAAGAAAATCATTAAAAAAATATAAATAAACTAAAACTCTTCCGAACCCTTTTTTCATCGATTTTTTTCCTAAAATTTTTCTTATTATCTGGCATTAGTGGACAAAATTTCTTTAAAATCTTTTTTTTCTTTCAACCTCCATTTCCAGGGTGGCCACTCATTCGGGAAAAACGGGAAAAGCGGGAAAAAGACGGGATTTGAAATCCAACGGGAAAAAAGCGGGAAAAAGCCGGGAATTTTTTCGAACAGTCGGGAATTTTTGGCTCAGTGAAAATCTGTTCAATAAAGTTTAATCAAAATAGGTCGAAACAAGTGAAAATGGATTAACAGTTGATCACCGGTCTCTTTCCAATTGACTTCGACCACTTCGACCGATTTCTACTAGGTCGAAACGAATTCTCCTGCCGTGCTTGATCGGTTTCGATTAGTTTGAACTTGCTTCATTGAACAACAATTTAATACAGAATTGCAGCGAGTTCGTATTAGAATTTGACGAAATGTTAAATAAGATTCTGCAAAAGCAACAAATGGATATAAGTGTGCGCTTCTGGAATCAAAACACAAACCTAGTTTAAGCAAAGTATATTGGTTCTACATTCTTTTCGTCGACGCGCTCGAATGACCTTCTGAATGGCGTGAAACTATGTTTTTCGAAAAATCCTGATCTACTGAAACGAGTAATCCAGTATTCCATGGATGGTCCAGCAGTAAATTGGAAAATGCTTAAGGAACTAACTAGCGAATTGCATTAGGAACTGTTTACTTCACACTGTACATAAAGCGTTCAAGGAGGGACTGAGGAAAAGTGAATGGATTTTGGATGCATTTTTGAGGACGTTCAAAAACATTCCACTTAGAAGGGAAAATTTTGTGACATTCGCTAGGTGGAAAATGAACGCGTTGCAGAACGTGCTGCCAAAATGCTACCGCACCTCAAACGGTTTGTCGACGAGTCGTCTTTTTACTCTGATGATATTTTTTGATCAATATTTTGTGTAGATAGATCAACTATCACACTATTATATCACAAAATTTGAGCTTTCTGGTGTTTGTGTGGCCTGAGAAACAGTAATTCTACGAAAATCGGACTTTTTAGACTATTTTCATTCAAACTGCAATATCTCTGAAACCACGCTACATTTTTTATTGAAATTTTGCACAGTGATTGTTGAAATACGAAGCTAGCATGTCTGAAGTTTTCGAAAAGTTCTATCGATGAGATCAAAAATTACGCGAGGTGCAATATTTCAGGCATGAACATAGAAATGCGATTTCTATAGAATTTTGGACGATTCATGAGAACAATATCGTTTCCTCCACCAATTAGACAAAAAGTGTCTGGCAAAAGCAATGAAGAAAAGAAAAAATGGAATAAATGATTCATTTGTGTTTTTAAATCAGAATTTCGCGAAATTGTCTTGATTTTTCGGTTGAAATAGGTTTACCGTTTGTTAAACAGAGAATATGATTTTCCTATGGAAACATTCGTCCAAAATTCTAAAAAAATCACATTTCTAGATCCATACCTGAAATATTGCACCTCGCGTAGTTTTTGATCTCATCGATAGAACTTTTCGAAAACTTCAGACTTGCTAGCTTAATATTTGAACAATCACTGTGCAAAATTTCAATAAAAAAATGTAGCGTAGTTTCAGAGATATTGCAGTTTGAATGAAATAAGTCCAAAAAGTCCGTAGTTCTAGAAATTCAGGAATGATTTTACGTTTATAATTTTCATATTTTTGTGAAATCTCATAGCGTGAATTGTTGCATCTCACTAGAATGTAGATTAAATTTGCTTTCCAATGAATATACTTTTGATTGGCCCAAACCATTTTTACTAGCAATCGAACGAAAAGTAGGTTTTTCAGACAACTTTTTTGAACTTTTTGTGACCATTTCATTAAAAAAAATTTAAAAAAATATTTCTTGGCTTCATGATGTAGACATTAACTTCAGCTTTCATATGCATAAAGCAAATATTTTTTGGACGTGTAATATACGAACTACAGCATTTTTCCTGAGGCATGTTTTTCCGGATTTTTTTTTTCATGCTGAATAACGAGAAAACTAGAAGCTTTAGCTATATATCATGTTCTAAACATATTTTACTGACATTACAAGGTTTCTATAGATATAAGTTTTATTTGAAGTTCATAATAATTCATTCGACATAAATAGATTTTACTTTTGGAGTGTCAAAATGACACTCTAAGTCGGAAAAGGGAGTTTTTTGTCCAGGCTTCCAGGGTTCGTCCATAAAAAAAATAAAGATGCTATATTAAAGAAATGTTGAATTCATTTTGGGTCCCCGAAGAAATTTTTGTATTTTGAAGCTTCTGAAAAAAGTTACAAGCATTCAAACTTGCAATAGTGTCAAAATGACACTCTAATGCGGATGAGGGTTAAATGGTTATGGTTGGATATGGTTTCAAAAATGAATATTCGGAATTTTGTTTGGTTTTCTTTTGTATAAAACCGGGAATTCTGTGAGACCATACGGGAAAAAAACGGGAAAAATGCGGGAAATCAAAAATTGATTTTGAGTGGCCACCCTGCATTTCTCTGATTTCATTTCTAAAGTGAAGCGAAGATTCAAGGACAAAGCCCGGACGCGATACTTCCTTGAGATGTTTCACTGTGAATAACGAAAACCGCTTCCAATCTCCTTTAAAACAAGATTTATAATGAAACGAAAACGATCCTCTGACGAATTCCATCTCTTTGATATCGGCCAGTTTTGGTCGCTGGACACCCCTTCTTCCTCACTCGAATTCAATTTAAGACGATCCAACGCACTGGTCGTTTTAACAGAAGAACCAAATTTGTTCCAGTTGCACGACAAGACGATGGATAAACGTCACTTCTAAGGAAAATCGTGAAATCAAAACTAACGTTTATACGCCGAACTGACGCATATCCATTTGAAGCAACTGTACGAATTTCAAGCAAAATGAAGAATTGTGTTTCAAAAGGCTGCATTTGTCATCTATCTAGCATAAATTCTACAGATCACGTTTTATGAAAAGTCCAAGTTTAACGAATATAGAGGAAAAAGAGAAAATCGCTCTTATTCGCTTAAAACAAAAATGGTTTATGCGTCACTTTGGCGTAACACGGCAGTAAAAGACTGAGCAAATATTCTTGTGTTTGCAGACAAACTCATTGAGCGACCCGCGCACTCCTCTCCTACTTACTGTGAAAGTCGGAAAACCTTGTGTTTCTAAAAACCTTGGTGAGGACTATACACACACAAAGTTTCATTCAATTCTGAGAGGGGCATGCCTTAATATTACCCAAGGGGCTGAGGAAAGCAAACATTTCCGTACCAAGTTTTCAGTCAAGAAACCCGCAGGAAGAAGAAAACTGAAACGAGTGAAACACATATATGGGCAACATTGCAACAATTTCAACCAGAGGCAATTTTTCAATAATCCTTAAAATGATATCTGCGGCTCGGGAATGTCAATCAAAGGGATCTTTGGTAACATTAATAAATTATGGTTGGGCACAAAATGCAGAGATTTCAGCATAATCCTTGTTAAAATTGATTCCAAATCTGCAGTATAACAACAACAGATGCGTTTGGCAACCAAAATGTTACCCTATTTCGAGTCTGTTATGGGGTGAAGTGTTTAATTTCGGGAACCACACTGACGTTCTGGTACCAAAAATTTGGTACGGTGCGTTTGTATTGGATTTGACAGCTGGTCCAGTCCTCTGATATTACATCGCCTTGATGAATCCGGCTGTTTGAAACCATTTTATATTTTTCGTACCGCTGATGCAAGGGGGCCGAATTTCCTAAAAATCAAAAATAATGAATCTATTTTCGAAGCTATAATGTGCTAACAATTTTATTTGATTTTGGTAGTACTTACAAGCCAAACAAATACAGCTGGGGTCCGTAATCCGTTTCTTAGTGTATGAAATGAATAAAATTTGAACGTCTATGGAAGACAACATTGACTATACTCGATATAATATGATATAGAATGTTGTGATATTTCACCACACAACGTATTCGCATTGTGCACATCGCTTAGATATATTATTGCAAGAGAAATACTAATACTAAATCATGTCCAGAAATTACATCGTCCATCGTTACATTTTTTTGCTGAGTAGGGTTTTTATTTAAAAAAAACATGGTAGGTATCTGAGAAATAATATTCAGGTCTAATGTATCCTGTCTTATACCTTATTAGACTGAGTTGATTTGGGGTCATTTTTGAATTTCTCAAACCTTGGGGTTTAAAAAGCTTTTTTTGGTTCAAAACTCATCCATGATTTGTTGCAGTATTTATTATTAACATTCCTATGAGTAAATTTGAACTTTTCGGTTTGTATGAGAAAATTGAATATTTTGTACTGAAAAATCAACATAATTTTTGTTTCTTCAGTGGAATCGAGTCTGTTTTTGGTTTTTGTGTCAGTTTATAAGTTCTCCAAAGAAAATTTTCCGCTGAACAACTTTGTCGAATACATTACCTTTGTATCTAATAAGGAAAAAAAGTTATAAGCTGTTTATTAGCTGGTAACTGGGTATGGTGTGAAAATGTTGGCCTTCTTCATCAAAAATATCCTTTAATTCTCACTTAAATTCAAATCAAGAGTTTTGGTCTAAAATTTCTAATTTCTATTACAAAGCTCGAACAGAATGCCACGTAACTTCCAACATGACATTAGGGGTTATGTTTTAAGCTCCAAATTTATGCTCCAAGGACGAAAACATCAGTCACGACGATCAGTCGAAAGGAAAAAAAATGATTGTGATTGCAACCCATCTCGGCTCGGGCTAATTGCTACGTTAAAGCTGAATACTTCCGATCCGATTACTTTCACGGAATCAAACTTATCCATCTAAGGGTAGTGGGAAGGTGCGAACAAATTAAGGCCATGTGCTAAATTGCATCGGATCGATTGATCATACTTCTTTTGGGCGAAGAAAAAAATAATTCTTAGTAATTCAAAGTAAGAACTCAACTTGCTTGAGCACAAATTGGCTCTAAAGGTAGCTCAATCTACCAAATGCTACAATTAGTTTTTCCCTTAGTTTTTTTTGGCTGAATCTTCAGCCGAATTAGCCAAGATCTTCTTAGGTCACATCACCAATAATGGAAGCAGATGAGTGTTTTTGTTGTTGTTGTGGTTTTGTTTATTGCGGATCTGGATGCTTAAAATGCTGATGAGAAGATGAGGACAAGCGAAACTAGTCTGTTGCCAATTTTGCCCAGATCATCTCGCGGAGACGCACTGGTTCGTGGAAACCTAATGGTGGTCACATGATGGTCCAAAACTGACCACGGCGAATGACAGCCGGCAGCTGGCGTGGTCCGAGAAATGAATTAAAAAAAAAACACACACACAAATGCCTTCATTTCCACTCAACTTCTGATGCCAAATTTTTAATTCCTTTCCCAAGCAGAAGAGAAGCTTTCCGATCGGCACTAAAAATGTGAGTAAAGTTTTACTAGCAACTGCCATAAATTGCGCACCGGCCATTAAATTATGAAGCTTTGAAACTGTGATGCAAACATTTGCAAATCTTACCTGAATTATAAAAAAAAGTGTTTGGATTTTTGTCCAGTTCCCTTAAACAACTTACTTTGTCACACGATATTTCAGATTGTGGCTTGAAATAAAGAAAAAAAAAGACAGATAGTTGACGCTTCTTTTGACAAAACCGTGATGTAGATTATTTATCAATTTATTCGGTGTTTTAACCGAAATTTGACAGCGCGAAAATTTACTGGCTTAATTACTTTCGAACTTTCTCTGTTAATTAAATAAAATTCGATCGCGTAATCGGTTAGTTTGGTGAAATTGGTTTCCTGACTTTAAGTTTTAATTTTATTTCACGTACTTTATTCAAATGATTTTTTGCTCTTTATAGGCTCGATTGATGTAGGAACAAAACTTTCTCGGTTTTGACACGGTTCAATATTGATACTGTTAAAAAATCTAACGGTTTTCTGAAACAATTTTCAGTCAAAACAAAAATAAAAAGAATGGTGTAAAGAACTCAAAAATGTTAGAAATATTATAAAATTAATTTAATAAAAAAAAAACAAATCTATATAAAAGACGAAAAATGTGAAAAAAAATGTCTATAATTTTTTGAATTAATAAAAAAACAGCTGAGAAATTGAAGTAGTTCAAAATCAGAAGGAACCTGGAAGTTTGTAGTTTTTTGTTCTGTGTTACCATGAGAGGAAAATAATTCGCGACTGATTGTTAAAAGAAATTCATAAAATATGAAATAAGGTAGACGAATACAAAATCAAACAAAATAAAACAAGATACAACAACAAAAAAAGCAAAATAAAACTAGCAAATCAATTAAACTGGGTTAAACAAGACAAAACATGGTTAATAAAAATAAAACAAGATAAACCAATATTATATCATATGCATCAAGATAAAATACGACAAAACATGAAGCACGAGAATAAAAAATGGATAGAACTAGATCAAATATAAAAGAAAAAATAACTATAGAGATAAAACCAGATTAATTGCGGAAAAAATTGTTACTATCAATAAATTAGTTTGAGAAACACTTCTATGAAGACTTTCCGTGTGTTACATAAGTTGAATAAATATTCCCGACCATGAAATACGCTTGTCGTCCAAGCACGGGCATCATTCGATGATCACAGTTTGTTCAGCTTCTTGACTACAGCAACTGTCGATTTAGAGCCGAAAATATTTCCTTATCCGTGAAAAATGAAACCCGTTGTGTTCCTGCTGTGTCTGGCTTTGGTGTTGATTTTGAGCGAGGGAGTTTCTGGTAAGGCGGCATACTGGAACGACATTTTGAACGGTGCTTCCTCAACAAGTAATAATGCTGGGTCGTACTGGAATCAGATCATGAACGGAGTTACCCAAGGACCGTTGCGGAATGCAATCCAACCTCCGAGAGCCGGAATTGCTTAACCAATAAAGGAAATAATTTGAATATAGCAGATTAACTTTGTTCTATTTTAAGTACGTAGAGAAATAAATATTGGATAATTTCTTCCTAATCGACAATACACATTTCAAATCGTGATTAAATATTTTCCCAAATTCAAATTATTTCCACGGATGTGTCCTGTAATGAAATGAACAACAATTATTATCAATTTACTGAACAATTTTTAGGATTTCTGACCTGATCGTACAAATAATAATTGAATTCGGAATTATTTTATTTTGTAATCTGGTTCGCTAAACTCCTAAATTTTTTTTACGCGTACTGAGAACTGTAAAAATTATATTTGTTTTTTTTTACCAGTAACCTAATAATATATTAACTTCCATGTCAAAATACATTGTAAAATGGTTCTGGTCATAAATTTGTATGGTGTTAATCCGAAGTTTCCTGATCGAAGTGTAGAGATTCCGCTCAAACCTGTATTTAAAATTTTATGGGTCCTTACCACGGATAGAACAGTTATCCGGACCTCAAATCTTCTTCATTTGATTTTCAGAACTGCGTAGTAAGAAGCGTTCTATGAAGGTACACACAAAACTTTCGGGGCTCCACTTAGCAAAATTTCGCTGTTTCTTTCCGTTAACAAAAATATTTTTTTACCGCCGAGTTAGCAAACAGCTAAATTTACTTGATTTTAGTAATAAAAAAATGTCATTTTACTTGATTTTAGTAAAACGAAGGTTTTTCAGCCGCTTTGTTCACAGACACCAGCCGCCGCGCCAGTTGGGAGAAAAATAAAAAGCTATCGCGATTAAGTGTGGTTCCGGATGTTCGTTTCTGGTGGTAGCCAACTCCACGACGAAATGGTAGCTTAATCGACACCGGATGCTTACAGGTAAGGTCCGATCTTAAAGTGTTCAGATTCTTCAATTTTTTTATTTTCAATTTGTGTGTTTGTTTTCTTCTACCAGGTTAAAACTGCAACATGAACCCGCAACAGTCCGGCAATGAAAGAGGACCACAAATGGAATTTCCGGCAAACACCCCGGTGCTTTTTTTGACGAAAGTGGCATGGCATTGCGCTCGCCAGTTGTGCGTTCCCAGCATCGGAAAAGTGTGAAAAAAATATTAAAAAATGTGAAAAATAAATTATAATTGAATAAAATTTGTGTATTCTATTCAATATTCAAACATTCCTCTGATTCTTCAGAGAAAAAAATAAAGAAACAAGAAACGGATCCGGGCAAACTTTTTCTCCGATTTTTGCTAGAAATTTGAGTAAAAACTGCGGCGGCTAACTTTTTTCTCGTTTGCTGAAATTTTAGTTAAAAATTATTGCTAAATTGATTGCTAAGTTTCTAGCTGGTCAAATTTGAGCAAAATTTTGCTAAATTCTGGCCTCGAAAATTTTGTGCGTAGGGAATGTTAGAGATTTTTTATCAAGCGCAAAGCAAAAATTTCGATTAGGGAAGGATAAACGATTTTTTTACTTGCTCGTCTAGCTGACTTATAAACAGGACTGATTCCATTTATGCACGGTTCAAAAAGTTTCTCGCCGTTAAAATCAACAAAATACGGTGGTCAAATCGTGCGCAAAATATTGGATTCACTAGCGGGAAGATATTTTGCCAAATTACGCAATGGACAACAAAAAGAACTCTTTAGGGAGCGCCTGGCAGATTGCCAGCCAAAAACCTTTTGTTGATAAGTCTCGCCTGGATGTTCCGGAGATAAATAAGGAGACAAAATTAAAATTGATGTCTAGCACTTGAGATAGCTAGAGATCTGTGAAAACTGAAAATCAGTCAATATTACATAACTATATATGTATGAAGAAGGCTGCCTCCAAATTTGACCTTTTTACCTGAATAACAACAATTCCTACAAAGCTGATACTTTATTTTGGTTGGATCTGGGAAGGTGCAATAATTCGAAAACAAAGATGGAGTGATAACAAGTCAAATATGTTGTTTTCCTGCCGAAGGAGGACATTATGTTAAAAACTTCGCAAAACTTCGATCAAAGTAAAAAAAAAATAGTTTTGAACGCCAAGCTTCAGGAAACAAAATAAATAATCAAAAAGAGCCTTGATTTGGAAAAAGAGTTGTTCATGGTATAGGGTAACGGACCTATTTTGGACCGCTTTGGGAAGTGGCTATGTTATTTTCTGAAATAAAAAAGTATATTTTACAATTTTTGACTGCTTTATGCGTTCATTACAAATATCAAGGCCTTTTCTATCGAAACATATCGTCGTTTGTTGCAAGGTAGCAAGATTTAAGCCTAAAAACTCGTTTCTTCGATCATTACTCTGGTCGGTATTTTGGACCACCAGGATTCTATTTTGGACCACCCTCTGTACCTATTTTGGACCACCCTTAAACTCAATAAGTTTTTTTTCTAAATTTTGCTATATATATGACAGCTATTGAAGCGCAATTATGCGACTAATTCAGTTATTCTTTTCCTTTCTTATTCTTTTAAATAGTAAAGTTTTATTTGTTCACGTTAGCACACTGCAATCTCGACGAAATTTGTTCTGCAGTGTTAAATACTGGCCAGTTGGCTTTTCTTTAGGATCAATTTTAAGAACGCAAATCTTCTTAAGGCGACGCCATTATAAGATAAGAAAGTCTGACATCATCTACTCCGCGACATCAATTGATGTACTTGATCTCGAAAACCTTAATGGATTTGGTTTAGCTTAAGTTCTGTAGAATACCCAGATTCAAAATAGATATAATGTGTGAGAACTATGAGACCTTTTTAACCATCTGAAATCCAGATTTTTTTCTCTGAAAAATTTAGAAAAGTTCAGTATTAACTTTAAAAGAACTTTTTTTCTACGACAAAAAATTAACGATGGAGTAAATTTTCCAATAGCTTTTTACTTTCAAAAATTGCATAACCACAGGGGCTGAAAAACTAGATTTTCAATATTTTTTCGCTTGTAATTTTAAATTATTTTAACAATTTTTTCCTTAGTTTTGAAACTTATTAAGGCTATCTTATAGCTATAGTTCAATATATATTTTTTGTTTAAATTGTTCTACTATTAACTGAGATATTTCAACTATTAAAAAAATTAAACTCGTTACATATTTGCCGATTTGTCGTCGTTTTTTCCCAACCCCTCCTTTAAGAATGGTTTATATTTCGTCTTTACTACCTAACCAAGATTTTTTTTTCGAAAATCAACCCTGAGTGGTTGTGCCTTCTAGACCAAATTGTCAATTATTTTTCATGAAGCATTAAAAATAATGACTTCATAAAAACTTGGTGCATGTCAATTTTTTCATGTTTTCAAGCTTCTTTAATTAAGCTGTAGATTTTGGCAACTGCTTATCAAATAGGTCTTTTATGTGGATTATTAGATTAACGAAATTTAAAGCAAAGTGCACAAAAAGTAAGTTAAAAGAATGTTTGGCATGATTTTTGCCGACTGAAGTGACGGGGTATAGGCGGATTTAGGCTTTCACGAGTTAATAAAATAAAATAAATCCAAAATTCCAAATTTTATTTATAATGAGCGATTGAAATAGTGTGCATAATTCTTTTCATATCATCGTAAAATGAATTATAACATTCATGAACATTTAACAGCAAATTTAATACCTAGGTTATGTTGAGTGGTCCAAAATAAATCCCTAAGGAATTAAGTAGGACCTATTTTCGACATGGGTCAAATTGCTATCAAAACAAGTTTTTTTGGGTCTTCCAGCCTGCAAACTAGTTTTAATGTGTTTTATCATAGCTGTGAACATGTTTTTAGTTTTAAAATCCATCACAGTTATGCAGAAAACCTCTTAGAAATTGGCACCAATAATGGCACGTCCTCCTGAAATGGGCTTGATTCGGCCCAATTGTAAAAAATCAAAACTTTATTTTCAATTTTCTCTTCCTGATCAGCTTATTTGAATGGAATATTAGATATGATTCGAATCATAAGAAGTATCTTTATCTATATGTGCTCAAAATTTTCATAATGAACTTGATTTATGAGAGAAATATTGGAAAAAAGCATCAAGGTGGTCCAAAATATGTACCCGGTCCAAAATAAGTCCGTTACCCTACATTATAGATGGCGCACGTGACGCCCGAAAATTTGAGTCGATGAACTTCTTCATTGGACGCTTTTTCAATTCCCACCTAACAGAATATTACAAAAATTTGCATATGTAAACAGTTTATTACGAGGCAGTTTCCCTAAAAGTTTCATTGAATTCCACCCAGGCATTAAAGAGTTATTTACAAAACAAAGTATTGATTTTTTTTTCGAATACACTCCTTAATTGGTATAATGTTTAATCACAAAACTAATTGTTGTCGATCGTCTACGTCTAGTTTGCGCAAACTAAATTTTCGCCGTATCTTTCAGTGGGATTCTATTTTTATCAACTTTTGAAATTTAGAAAAAATAAAAAGACATATTGTACACAATACACTTTCAGCTATATCGATACAAATTTTCAAGCAAAATACACAATAAAAAATTTATTACAGCGTTTGCAAAGTGATGCAATTGGAGGTGAAATGTTCAACTGTACCTTGTTTTAATTTGTGATATTTTGTTTTATATTATTTCATTAAACTCCTTAATGCATATTGTGTTTTAAAACAAAACTAACTGGAATCAAATGATCTCTAAAATGCATAAAAATTATAGATTGACATAGAATGTTTAGACAATAAAAGAAATTTACCCAAGTTAGTTTTATTACAATATTTCAATGCATGAGTTTTATATCAATTAAAATATGCAGATATAATGCAAAAATCGCTGTTATTTCTTCAGATTTTTAAATTCTATCAAATTTTATAATCTGAGTCAATCCCAAACATCTTCCTGCACCTAGTGAATAATGTTTGAAAAAAAATATCAAAATCCTATAGGAATAGATCAATAATATCCAATCTTGTTTTTCAATTGTGATGGGCCATAACTTTGACTACACAGCAGCTCCAGGAGAACATTAGGAATCTTTTAAAGAAGTAAGTTTTTGAGACGTGAAATGAAAGATGTGGTTGAAACTGATTAGTTTTCTCTCCATTACAGAAAGGTCACATTTTTCGCAGCGGCTGATATCCGTCCAGAAATTATCCGGAGAAACTTATGTCAGAACAATTCAAGTGTGCAGGTGATTTTGACCGAAACGTTATGAATTCCGGAACCATTTGAGGATGCTGATCACGCTGATCCGAAAAACATCCCCGTGCTGGGAATCATGGGATGTAACAACAATTCCAGCCTGACGCTTTCCGAATGTTTTTTTAAGTTCAGTTTTGGAAATAAATGTGAATTAAAAATGATAAATGATGAATAATGTATATCTACATGTGGCGTATTCATTCAAGACAAAGCAAAAACCTAAATATTTAGCAAAAATATCAATATTTACGATAAAAATTTTTAAAATTTACATCCCTGTGTATTTTACACGACGGCTTTTGTGATCCGATCTCGTGCATTGATTTCGATCTAAATTAACACGCCTCAAAAATTACACCTCGGAAAAAAATACACCGTGATAGAATTTTACATCAAAATCAATGTTCCGTTTTCGTGCATCGTTTTCGATCTAAATTTACACGATTTTTTCTTGCTGTGTAGACTCAAAATAACGGCTTCAAACCTGTTCAGTTGTGTTTTTCGAGTTAGAATGAATATTTCACCTAATTTATAATCGCTTTACTCATTTAGAACAAGTCATGCAGTAAAGAGTAAGTTTTAATTATATTACATTGCTTTATCTTTTTTATCTTTTTTTACTGATATTCGATTTCCACTCGTTGAGCTCTTTCACCAGATATTCATATTGTGAGGGTTTCATGCGATTTTCAGTCATTTTCAACAATTTTAGTCAAGCGGATCGGCCTTTTTGAATTTGACAATGTCGTCAGATAGCAAAATTCGATAAACCGTGTAAAATCGCGTGGAAAAAACATGCAAATGATAATGACGATATACATACTTAGTTTCTTGCGACAAATTAGATTGAGAAACACTTCTCTGACGACCTTTTGTGTGTTATATAAGTTGAATAAATATTCCCGACCGTGAAATACGCGTGTCGTCCAAGCACAGGCATCATTCGATGATCGCGGTTTGTTCAGCTACTTGACTACAGCAACTGTCGATTTAGAGCCGAAAATATTTCCTTATCCGTGAAAAATGAAACCTGTTGTGTTCCTGCTGTGTCTGGCTTTGGTGTTGATTCTGAGCGAGGGAGTTTCTGGTAAGGCGGCATACTGGACTAATCTTTGGTCTGGTGCCGCAACAGTAAGTAAATATATTGTGAAAGGCCATCAGTTCATGATACCAGGACCGTTGCAAAATGCAATCCAACCTCCGAAAGCTGGCATAACTTTACCAATAAAGGAAATAATTTGAATATAGCAGATTAACTTTGTTCTATTTTAAGTATGTTTGAGAAAAGAAAATCCACGTGTTCAAACAAAATCTGAAATTTTCCGAAAAATTTAGTCTTTTAGACAAGCGTTAAGATTCCATGCCATTTTCTAAGTTCTAAAGAAAAAAAATATTAAAAAAATCATAGACCGACTTTAAAGGATAATTTTATTGATCGATAAATGAATGGTGAGTTTTTCTTAAAATAAATACAACTTATTGTAGGAGTCAAATTCCTTAGTTTTCTAAGTCTCGATTTAGGTTCTAATCTCGAAACTTCCGTCGGACGCAACGGGGCATCGGCAGAAGGTACAGAATCATGTTGAAAGCGCACAGACCCAGGGCAAAGGCAATGCTGGCGGCAATGTCGGTCGTCTCCTGCGGCTGTGCCTTGCCCAACCGTTCCAGCAGGAAGTCGGCTGGCACCGGACAGACGATGCCATTTCCGGGGGTACACTGCATTCGCCGGCCGGTGAAGATTGCGGTGTGCAGCAGGGAGCTGGCGTACTTGGTGTGCACTCCCTTGGCGTTGTCTTGCAACCAGGGCGAGAGACCTTTGTGGGAGCTGAAAAAAAAGTTGGAAAAAGCAAAAGTTTTAGATTATGTTCATTCGGTTGCATACCTGTCGGGCGTTTAGAATACGGGGTATGTTGTACAACTAAAGCTTACCGTACAGTTCCGCTGGCAAGAGACACGCAAATGATTAGAATGTATGAGACGGCAATGGCGGCGTTAAGCTGGGACTTCATCACCAGCAGAAAGGCGATCGTGAGCTGTTCGGCCAGCATGTAGCAGGTCCACAGGGCAATCAGGAAGTACATGAAAACCAGCCCGTCCGGATTGGAAGCATTCAGGACCAGTGGGTAGAGGACGCAGGCGGCCATGGCCGACGATATGAACGAGAACGGCATCGATACGGTGTTGTAGGCAATCAGTAGCGTTGCTCCGGTGTACAAGCCTTCCGAGTATTCCTGACAGAAACGTTTACGCCATGAGGGGACTGAAAAAATATTGAATAAACGGGAGAACAATTTTAACTTTAAATAAACTTGAAAGGATCTGGTTTTTAGATAGTTTCTTATAATCTTCACAAGGAAAATTAGGAAGTTGAATCTTTGCAACTTGCAAAAAATAGTTGGATCAAATTCAATAGATTTACAATATACTGGCACAGCCCTAATGTGTTCACTTCTTGCAATTCGAATAGCCCCCTGGAACCCTCGGATGGCGGTATTTATGTCTTCTGTTGTCTCGATTCGCTGATCGTAGTAGGTGTGTTTGTCGACACTCCGTCCGAATGGCAACTCGAGTTCGCTTGATTATTTCAGCATCAGTGCCAACACTTATCAGTACCGGATAGTGGTCGGAGCTTAGATCCTCTTGAACTGCTGGTTGGCTGATGTTGTTGGATACGTTGGAAAATCCACCGGCCTTGCTGTGGAATATGGGACTCTCAGGAGCCATGATATTATAGACACCATTCTGCACAGCAAAAATTATTTCCTGTAAAATTACGCAAATGTCCTGTAACAAAAAGGAGCAGGACATTTACCGTTATTTTACAGGTCGAAAAACAAATTACGTGACATTTAATTTTTAGTGTACAACTTTTTTACAGGACATTTGCTGTAATAATAAATGAATCTTCGTTAACTTTCAAGGAAAACAATTTAAAACTACAGGTTTTGATGGGTACAGATTGATTTATTTTAAAGGTTGCAGTTTCAGTGACGCGTAATAGTCAAAAAAATTTTCTGTGTGTAAGTCTTCGTTAAGGATGAGCCAATTTCGATTTCGGTTTCGGTTTCAAACTTCATTTTTGGCGTTGAAATCTCCTGGGATAAGGTACTGATCCTGCCTTCCCGTCAATTTCATGTTCGTTCTTAAGTTTCTGGTTTGAGCCATCGCGCACATGTATGTACATTTTTCGGACAATAAGCCACAATACATGTGAGTGTTCCACTAGAAGTGTTGATTTCGACGCCCAAAGCCTCGATAATGTTAATTTGAAATTATGGTAACAGTTTGCATCTGATTCAAGACTTGACAGCGACTGCGACTCCTCCACTCCCAGAGTGTGTGCGATCCAGGCGATGTAAACGATGATTAGGGAAACATACAGAATCATCGGTTTGAGATGGGTTGATGTTTGTTTTCAGAAAGTTCGAAGGCAACTAAGTGCAGCTCTAGAGCCGTCCCCCGATGGTAAAGTGACTACATACAAAGAGGCGCAGTCTGATCCCTTTTGAAATAATAAGCTTGCAATCATGCTGTAGGGCTGCCTTTAAGACTGCTTGGTTTTGCTCGATTGGAATGACACTGGATACCGGAGGTGATAACGAAAAAATAGGTGAAATTTTGAAAAAACATATTGATGATTTGCTATTTCTGAAAGTGATTGGAGTCCCCAGTCCTTCTGATTAAACATTCGGGTTTCTTTATACCTAACTACCGATAAAAAAAATTGCATGAATAATTCGTCTTTACAATCCAACACTTGAAATTCGATATTTTAATTAATAAAATAATTCCAAATCATTTAAGTTTAAGATTAAGTAACAATCAAGTTTGAAATCCAAACATAGAATTCAATTTTCAGTTACCTTTAAAGTGACAAATTAAATTGAACATGTAGTAAGTTTTAGTTATTGAAATTTGTAAAATTAAAAATAAATAGTAATAATTTTAAATTTTATGCACATATCAGATTTACATTTTGTAATTCAGTTTAAAATTAAAGATTTTCGATTAGGTCTGCGAAAATTATTTTGATTTTTAGAAAAGAAAAAGTGGCTTCAAATGGAGGAAAACAATTTTAACAGACTATTTATATTTGTTTATACTAAGGTTGCCAGAATTTTTTCCACTCCCATCCGGGCCTACCAATTCCGGGCAAAACCGGGCAAAATTTAGGTGTTATTATATATAAAAGCAAAGAAAAAATGCAAAAAAATGATATTAATATTTTATTAATGTAATTGCAGACTTCCAAAAACTTTTTGGAACACTTAAATATTTAAAGGTTTATAAAAGTAAATCAGCGAAATTATTTGAAACAACCGGTAAAAATTTCCATACCGTTAATCGATTTTGCTGAAATTTACTCAAAAACTATGATTTTTTTGTTTCTTTGTGAAAATTGTGAAAAAATTCCGCGCAATATCCGGACTTTTTTCACGATATCCGAGAAACAGGGCCGGACCGGACTTTCTCGAAATTTAGTATCAAATGTCCGGGCAAACTCGGATAAAACCGGGCAATCTGGCAAGCTTAGTTTATACCCGTTGTGTTACAATTTATTGTTAAAATGGCGCGTTGTTCACGATTTTGCTCTTGTTCTTTGTTGTCACCCAAAATCGTCACCCGAATGCGACGATTCTCACCCACGGTGACTACGAGAATAGGGTAAGAACTCACAAAGTTCATCCGAAGTGATGTTCCTCACCTAAACCGACTACTGGAATAGAGTAACTTGGATGACTCGACTATCTTCACGTCACGTGCGGCGCATTCGAAGATGTTGCTCCTTATGGATTGAGCATTCCAATTGTGATTTGTCAGTGGTTGAATTCGTTCGTTCCCAAATTCAAACCGCCTGTTTCACATCTACCTTGCGACAACTTCGCCGTGAAAGGAATACCTGTTTACGAAAACTCCGAAAAAATCAAACCGAACACCAGGATTTAGAAAAATAAGCACTGCCTACAGAAGACTCAATGCCTTACTCCACAAGAGCTATGTTTTGCGCTTACAATCTGGTTCACGAAGAAATCCTGGAAGTTTTTGGTTTTCCGTTAACTCTAAACGAAAATCTAGCTCCCAGCCGTCCTCAGTGTATTATAATGAAAGTGTTGCAAATTCCCCGGACATGTGTTGCAACTTGTTTGCAGAACATTTTCGATCGATCTTTTTGGACACCATTTCATCTGAAAGCGAGTCGTTGCATCGAAGCTATGTCATTGCCCCTAGCTCGAATCTTCAATCAGTCGTTTTGGCAACGTAAGTTTCCTCATATTTGGAAAAATTCGTTCATGTTTTCGGTCTTTAAGAATGGCGAACGTCGTAACGTGAAACAATATCGTGGCATTACCAGTTTGTCAGCAGAATCAAAATTATTTGAAATAATTGTAAGTGATGCCCTTTTACGCGCCTTATCGCAGTATATATGCTATTGAACAGCACAGGTTCATGCCAGTCACATCAGTTTCTTCGAATCTTTTGGAATACACATCTTTTTGCTTGAATCAGTTGGAAAAGAAAAAAACAAGTTGACGCGGTATACACCGACATCAAAGCTGCATTCGACACAATTGATCATAGAATTCTACTAGCTAAGCTGGCTAAGCTTGGGATCCATAACAACATGATTGTTTGGCTGAATTCATTTCTTACTGCGCGATGCATAAGAATAAAGCTTGGCAATAGCTTATCATTTCCATTCACGAATCAATCTGGCGTTCCTCAAGGAAGTAACTTGGGACCACTATTGTTTGCGCTATTCTTTAATGATCTAATTCTCAGCTTAGACGACGGAACCAAAATTGGATATGCTGATGATTTAAAAATATTTGTTCCCATTGAAACTACTGCTGATTGCTTTCGACTTCAAGTGCTGTTGCATCGTTTCGGAGATTAGTGTGAACTAAACAAACTGTCCGTTAGTGTCTCGAAATGCACTGTCATAACATTCCATCGAAGTAAAATGCCACTTCTCTTCGATTATAACATCGGCAACTAGATTTTGAACCGAGTTTCTGAGATAAATGATCTCAAATCTCAATCTCAACGCTCTTCAGTCATCAACAAAGCTAATCGTCAACTCGGATTCATCACCAAAGTGGCACGTGATTTCACAGATCCTCTATGCTCGAAGTCTTTGTACTGTGCACTCGTCAGGTCAGTGATTGAACATGCTTCTATTGTCTACCAGTTAGGTTGGATTCTGCGAATAGAGCGTGTTCAGAAGCGGTTTATCAGATTCGCCTTGAGACACCTGTCCTGGCGCCATCCCGAAGATCTTCCTGCTTATCCAGACCGATGTCAGCTCTTGTGTCTTGATACTCTTGGATGCCGCCGAAAGACTCAACAGGCCGCATACATCGCCAAAATCATGAATGGAGAAGTGCAATCGCCTAAGCTGCTTAGTTTGATGAACTTCAGTGCCCTATCGAGGAATCTACGATCTAATTCGTTACTCGCAAGTCAAATTCACCGAACTTCGTACGGCTTCAATGAGCCACTAAGTGCAATGATGCGTTTGTTCCGGGATACTGTACATCTATACCAGTTTGGAGAACCTACTAGTCGTTTTGTTCGTCGTATACGCCAATCCACATTTTTTAATTCAGTTTGTCCGTGTTTTTTCTATTCATTTAAACTTTTATGTTCGATGAATTAATACCTAATTATAATAATAAATATTGAGGATTGATTTATGGTCCATATTTGTTGAGAAAATTTAATACCACCGAGAGGGCGATGCGTATTTGGTCCTCCTTAGAGCGGCAGGTCTTTAGACTTAGGAACAAATTCATAGAGAATTCTGGGATTACCTCCGGGAGGTAGAGGGTGTCATCGTGATGAGTGCTCGGTGGGACCGGAAAGTCCTGGAGGTGTGTTGATTACAGACACTGTTGCATTTCGACGCCTGTCCTGTACCGGAGTTGGTTTGTTTTGGAGTGGAATTGAGGGTATATTCGGAATCACATGCCTCGTAGCCAGCACCGGGAAACGTTCCAATGTATTAGGCGGAAACCGTTTTCTGCCCGGTTGGTTTCTTGTTGAGTCTTATTGATTTCTTGGTGTTGGTCGCCACAGTGAGCACATTTTGGAACAGGCAACTCCTCTTCGCAATCCGATTTCGAGGCGGTACAGTTCCCACTGGACAGCTATGCTTAAGAGTGCACGAATTTGGCGAAGCACGACAAGGGTAGAAGAACCTTTTTCCAAGTGTTCGAGATACAACACATCTCGATACTTGCCGGATTGTTATTTCCTTGTAATGGAGAAGATTCGGATTGGTTAAAGTTTGTTTCGTTTCAACTCGGGCTTGATTTCAGCTTTAAACATTGATGAGAGACCACTAAGTACCACTTTCAGAGGTCTGGATCCGACCGAACACATTATTTTTATGCCCGTGCTGTAGAGCTTGAACAATGGATATATTTTCAATTTGGTTAAACCATCCCTTAACGAACCGATTTCCTTCGTGGGGGTTAATAAGGGGGTAGAAGGGGAACTTTTCTTTGATAACGTCTTCATTTTCATGGCCTTTTTTTGGTAAGATTCGAGAGCAGGTTGCTTTGCAACATCGCGTGATTGGGATTATTTTTAACAGCTTTTCTACGCGACCTTTTGGGAACATCTCCTGAGGATGCGGTTGTACCCGCGTTTCGGTTGTGTCGTCACTTTTTGTTTTTCATTCGAATGCGAGCAGACAAGCTGCTCCACTTGGTCTGTTTACATAAGTCTCTCGAGAGAAAAAGCGCTAGTGAGCCGTTGTCAGCCAGAACCGTAATATAAGGCGTACTACTACACTTGAAACTAACGAAACACGGAGAGAAAAAAACGAACCGCTTCACTTGACGGTTCAACAGATAATGAGTCAGATTCAAATCCATTCGGAAGCATATATTCTTCAAAAAAAAGCTTAAACCAGTGCACCTTCCGGTCTCAACTGGAGACTCTACATAGTGAAGGTTAATTTGAGTTAATTGAGTAGAAAGACAAATGCCCTGGGTTAACAGATTGTCTCGTCTCACAACCTAGGACAAAACATCGCTAGTAGTCACTTTCCTGTACTAGAATATGCTATCTCAGCGACCCTGGTTTCGACAACGCATTCAGCATCGAACTCAAACATTTAAGCCGCGACTCATGCGCTTTTGTTGTTGCTAAAATACTTAACAGATACTGGGATCTTTCATACATTCCTTTATCGAGAAAGTTAGCTAAAGTAATTCTGAAGCCACGTAAAGATCCTTCCGAGCCGAAAAGTTATCGTCCGTAAACCCAACTTTCCTATCCAACTTGTGTAAGAAATCAGTACAAACCCTTACTTTGACATTCTTCGACAAAAATATGTAGTGTCTTACCTCAATAGCAGTTTGGGGTGGTTTGGCTTCCATATGGGTAGGTCAACCATCCATCAGCTCACCCAAGTTAATAACATTTAAAAAGCCTTAAACCTATAGAATGTTAAAAAAGGAAAAAAATACTCACACAAACATATCGTTGACCAAATGCCGACCCCATAGCTAAGCGCCAGGACCGTCATGATCAGTCCACTTTTGCTGAAGAATCCATGCGAGTCGTCTCCGATCTGGCTGTAGAAAATCCACATCAAGCCCATGGCGGCCGGCAGGGCAAACAATCGTAGAAAGAGGGCCTTCATTCCAGCGTAACCGAACGAAAAGGTAGCGGCCAGCAGTCGAAGGTACAGGATGCCCCATACCTTGAGCTCTCCCGGCTTCCCGTAGGCCAGCGGGATCTTTCCGCTACCGATCGGGTTGATCGGAGCCTCCGGAATCGGTGACTCCCGGGCGAAGCGCTCCACCAGGGCTTCGATTTGTTGGCTGGATTCCAGGAACCTGTCGCGAGATCTGAGACAAACGGTTGTGATTCATTCATAGGTGTGGGTTTATTGATTATATTGATTAAAGCAAAATTTGTTGGCAGTTTTGTTTCGAATTTAACAAGTTTTATTTAAAAAAAATTAAAATTGACAAACATTTCAGGGACTTGTCATCCTAAGTACAGAAAGTAGCGGTGCGGTATAAAAATAATATAAGTCTTATACTCTTTATTCATGGTCCATTCTGATTCAGATAGAGCAACATGTCTAGTTCCTCTTCCCGTAGAACGGCACGTTTTTTGAGAAAATCGCGCTGCTCGGCTCGGCCGAAGCGCAGCTTCATGTCATCACAGGCTGCCGGAATGTTGAGAACCCGCTGGCAGAGTTTCTTCAGCAGGGGGAATGCATTTTCGTTGCGCCAGTAGGTCAGGATGTCCACCGGAGCTTCCAGCTTCACATCCATGTACTGACGAACCTCATCGTCGACCACGTCGTTCGTTTCCACCTCGAGGGAAGCGTCCATGAATTCATAGAATTTGGTTTCCTTCTGGATTTCGGTATTTTTCTTCTTCCCAGTTGAATACAGCTTCTTCAGCTGTTCGATGCCCTCCTGATCTCGATGCAACTGAGCTTTAACGGTGGCGATTGTATCGGAACGATCTTCTTCGGTCATGAAACGGAGTCCCTTGAACTTGGGATCTAGAAAAACGGCAATTCTGTGATAGTCGTGCAGTTTCAAGCTTTGCTTGATCTGGTGCTGGAATGCTTCTTTGATAGTCTTCATATTCTCATCATCCTCTTCTTCCACCCGGAAATGGCGCTCAAGTTTTTTCTTCCAGAGCACCACCTCACTGATGGTGGCCGTATTTTCCGATACCAAACTTTTGATCGGCTCCTTAAATGGCGCCAGGATCTTTCGCATGGCATCTTCTTCCTCGTCATCGTCGTCGTCCTCCTGAAGGTAAATCCGTTCCACGTACAGTTCACTGTCGTACTTGAACATTTCCATAATTTTCTTCATGATTCCCCAGAGAGCTGTTACCACGCAAGGAATCACCTCAAAGTTTTCAGTTCGGAACGATTCCAATTTGGTGCCGGCCACTATTTTCATTTGACCCAAATGTTCCCTTTCCAACATTTCGGCAACTATAGCAGGTAGCTTCTGGATGAAGGTATCCTCATCATCTACAGGCACAGTCTTAACGTTGATTTTGCGGAAATAGTAATCCTCGGCTACGGTGTACGAATTGATCGTACCGTAAGTCTTTTGTTCCGGTTCACTCCGGAAAAGGTTGTAACTAAAACTAAGATCACAATCGGCCAGCACTTGGTTCAGCTGACCTCGGGCTTGTTGGTAGATCGATGGAATCACCCGTTCTACCAGTTTGTTGCGGTCGGCCAGAAATCCTATGTCCTGTTGGCCATAGTACACCCCGATATTCACCAGCATCTGGGCAAACGTTCGAAAGCTGCTACTTTCGAATAGATCCACGCTGCTGAGTTCCTTGTACAGAAAACATGTTTGCTGCCTTATGAGGTCATCGATCACGTTTTGAGGCATCGCAGTCGATTGGAATTTGACTGCATGAGACGATGTAGGTCCCACCACGGCCGATGCTTTGGTCGGCAGATTTCTAGTGGAGGCTGGCTGCTGTTCGATCTTCACTTCCACGCCGGAAGGCAGCTTAATCTTACACTTGTGCCGTAGCAGCGATCCCGTCCCTGTGCTTGCCTTGTGCAGTACCAACCATCCGCATTCCAAACACCGGACGTAGTTCTGCTTGACTCCTTTGTAGTACATCGGCAGATATCGGGCCCAGGTGCTGTTGTTATTGTGATGCTTTTTATACTCCAGATCCGGATCCTTCTCGGTGATCTTCTGCTCCAACATGTCCTTGGTGAGCAAATGGGTGGGAGCCTGTTTGAAGATTTGATCGGCCAGCTGGTAGCTGAGGTACTGGAGCGATTTCTGGTGATGGTGATGCTTCCGGAAGGGAGACTCGTCCAGGCCCCGGGTTTTGATTTCGATTTCCGGTTCATGCGGTACGTCATCGTTGGAGAAATCTTCGCCCAGCACCTGAGCCAAGGCACTGCCGGCGTCCAGCGAAACTTCCGAATCGGGCTACAAATTGAAAAGTTTGTTAGACTAATTGAGATTGATGGTGCCTACAGGAAGCTAGCATACCGAACCTGATATTGTGATTTTTTTTAATGTTAATGGAAGTTGAATCCGCGTTAAAAAATTTACCTTCCATAAGTTTGGAATTGAATACAGTAAAATGACCGAAACTGGTTTTCTATCGAGATTTTAAGAAGCAGAAATCAGTAATATTAACCAGGGATGAATCATCCAACAGGATGAAAATCCCAGAAAAAAAATATTAACCGAAAAAACTTTAGAAAGGTATCAACTCGGTGTTTTTAATACCAAAACCCCAAAACGTTCGGTTATGTTTTAAGGAATGATCGGTAATTTTTACCAAATAACTGGTAATTTCTGAAAAAGTAATTGAATATTTTTTCAAACAATCAGTAAATTCAACAAAAGAACTGTAAAGTTTCGGTAAAAATAATTACAGGATGATTATTATTATTATTATTTATTTAATAAAGGACATTTCACTAACTTTTGGCATTCGTGTCCGAATTTACAGGATGATGAAAATGTTGATAAATACAGCTTTGTTTAACATCGCATAGTGAGTTATTTTGGGCCACCTTATAACTAAGATTTGCGTCTTAGGGGGCATCCATAAATTACGTAACGCTCCTAGGGGGGGGAGGGAGTAAGCTCGAGTGTTACGAATTGTGACATAGGGGAGGGGGGGAGGTATGCTCTTCGTTACGTAAAGATTTTTTCTTACAAATTTCAGTTTCATCGCAGCTATTTTGATGTCATGCAATTTTAGCAGAATGATAAGCAAACCAAAATCAGCTTATAAATTGTGAGCTTCAACATGATTGAAACTGGATTGGAACCTTTTCTCTTTAAAGATCCGCTTCGAACCGCTTCGAATGATGTGCCGAATCTTTAATTGGTTTTATGAAGATTATGATTTTGACACGTCCACTGCTGCATATAAATCAAAAATTAGAAAATCTGTAAGATTACGAGAACTTATCTCTTTGATGAATAGTCTGATTTTTTGAATTGTTGAATTATTTCCAATTGCTGTCATGGAGACATTAATGTCAGATGATAAAACTACAAATAAATAAATAAATAAATAAATAAATATAGATTCCTTAAAATGTGAATTGAATATCCGTGAAATAACTGTTGGAAAATCGAATATTAGGTACACTTATCCCCATGAGCTCAATTCAACCTTAATACTGAAATTATTCTATTTTTTCTCTCAATTGAAAAAAAAATGCAATTTTGGTTGTGTAACAAGTTTTGCTCCTTAAACAAAATAAAGTAAACAAGATAGATCATCAGTTAACAAGCACAGAGCAAATCGTAATAAGACATTCAATTTATTTTATCAGAGAATTATCATCAATGAGTACTAAGAAGCGATATGGATAGATATTGATTTCGTTATGAAGAACTATTTTTAAACTGCGACCCAGAGATGGGTCTTGACTCAAACATTCAGTCAGCGAAACTTTTTTTTTTGTAGAGAAATGAATCCAACTTAGATGAAATTTTAGGGACTAGATAAGAGAAAATCGATGTTGAAAAACATGCGAAAAAAATTCGCCTTGTCTCCCGGTGAGACTTGAACCCACATCTTGCGCCTCTCCGGGGCCCATGTATTAACATTCTACTACAGGAGACCAACCTGGCGTATGAATATTATACTGGTTGAGTGTCGATGTCTATCGGAATGAAGGGAATAGTTCTCCCATGTGATCATAATCACACCCATAGAAGAGGTTGCAAAAATCCAATGCCTATTTGGAACATCTCTGTGCCGATAATGCGCTGAAATGTGCACTGTGCCGAAGATGATATGTTTGAAAAACCGTAACTGGCATAAGGACTCGGCTCCCAACTAAAATGATGCATGACCACTACATTCAAGCAAAACAAGAAAAACATTTTATGGGATTTCGTTCCTATTGGATAATTAATCCCAGAAACAAGAAAATAAAAGTATAAACCACAGCGCCCGTAGGGAGGCTCGAACTCAAATCATCATCCATATGGTCTTGCCAGACCGACATCTTAACCAGTGTACTATTTGAGCTTCATGCAGGAAGAGGGATATTTGTCATACGCATTCTGCCACCGATCAATCACAAAAGAAACGCACGACAGTGGCTTCCCGGCGTTTGGCCTCCTTTCAAGGTATTCATTTGTCTTGCGATGGAAACGGGAAAGGGAACGGGAGTGGAGGAAACGGGAAACCCATTGAATGAGAACTGTGCTTTGCTTACTGCCTGCTATTACATACACACGCTACATATACACAGCTGCTAAAGCCGGGCAGCTTGGCCGGTGCTTGTTTGCCGGTGAATTGAAGGAATATATTCTTGTTGCTTTTGCTACATACACACGCACAGCTTAGCCGTGGTTGTTTGCCGGCGAATTGAATTGAAGGAATGTTTTATTTTTTTGTTGCTTTTACTGCATACACACGCACAGCTTGGCCGTGGTTGTTTGCCGGTAGATTGAAGGGATTGAATTAGAAGGATGTTTTTGTTGTTGCTTTTGCTACATTCACACGCACAGTGCTCGGTTCGCTGGCTGCCTGGTGTTGGCCGGTATTTATTTCCATCCTTCTTCGTCTTGTGATGCGATAGGGAGGGACGTGAAAGCGTTTTTATTTTGTTTCTTTCAGACATACGCAATTCGGTTAACTTGGGAGATTAATGCCGGTGGGAGCAAATCGAATCAGCACCGATCGCGTTATCTTCTTGTACCAATGATGCTATATTATTGACTACACGCCATTGGCACAGAGGCTGAATTTTGGGTGCATTTTTCTTGGTCTATTTCTATTCCCATCATTTCATCTTACGGTAGTTGGAATCAAGTTTGGACATTTTTAAGCACGGCAAGATTTGCATTGCCTTCTCATATCCTGCACGGGTTGTCAGTTATGATGAGAAATGATGCGTTTTGCCGTATTTGGATATGTTATGAAGAACGTTAAAAAAATTATTTTAAATTTTTTTTACCATCGAAAATCAGTATTTAAAAATAATGGGGGGGGGGGGGGGGTAGTTATTAGCGTTACGTAATTTTCATAGAGGGGTAAGTCGAAGCGTTACGATTTGTGACATACGGGGGGGAGGGGGTCAAAAAAGTGCAGTTTTGCGTTACGTAATTTATGGATGCCGCCTTATGGCGACACTTTGGGGGAAAGGGTTTTAATTGAAACTGCCGAATAAACTTTGCGTCACTAAATTTGTTTCTTTAAAAGACATTCTTATCAAAAGATGTCACCGCCTACTAGTATTGCCACGACATACAATGCCATTACTACCTGGTCAATTTTGAGTTAGTAATGGCAAATAATTTTCCAAACCCTAATCATTAACTTTTTCTGTAGTCAGATTACTCGAATTTTGTCGTCATCCTTTTTTGATTGGACTAATACTGCAATAGACTGAGTCGATTTGGGGTCATTTTTGAATTTCTCAAACCCTGGGGTCTTAAAAGCTTCATTTTGGTCCAAAACTCATCTAAGATTTTTTGCAGAATTTTAAAGTAACGTTTACATGAGTAAATTTGAACTTGTACTGAAAATCAACATCATTTTTATTCCTTCTGTGGAACCGAGCCTACAAATGATTTTTGTGCCAATTTATAAATTTCTTACAGGAAATTTTCCGCTGATCAACTTTGTGGAATATCATAACTTCGTATTTTTTTTAACAAAAAAGTTATTAGCTCTTTAACAGGTGTATGTCTTTTGGCATTGATAAACAAGAAATTCAATTGACACCACTGCTGGGTGCCTAGCGAAATATTGCAAGACTACTTTTCATGCCATACTTCGTGGGGCACAAGCAGTGGTGTCAATTGAATTCATGGTTTATCAATCCAAAAAGACATACACCTGTTGAACAGCTAATAACTTTTTTGTCTAAAAAGATACGAAGTTATGATATTCCCCAAAGTTGTTCAGCGGAAAATTTCCTGTAAGAAATTTATAATTTGCCACAAAAACCATAAGCAGGCTCGATTCAACAGAAGAAACAAAAATGATGTTGATTTTTCAGTACAAAATATTAAATTTTCCCATACAAACCTAAAAGTCCAAATTTACTCATGTAAACGTTACTTGAAAAATCTGCAAAAAATCATGGATGAGTTTTGGACCAAAATGAAGCTTTTAAGACCCCAGGGTTTGAGAAATTCAAAAATGACCCCAAATCGACTCAGTCTAATACTGCAACTCGTCGAATGTATGGAAAATCACGTAAGATCGAAACTCTGCATCGTGTTTTCTCCAAAAGAGATTTTGTGCACTTAAACCCCTTTGGCTCGGAGGTTTAAATATGTTCCAGCAGTTTTTAGGTAATTCGGATCATCATAAGGATCCGGGATCTGAAATACAAGATCTAAATCCAGAATCAAGATCCGGGATCAGGAATCCAGGATCAAGATCGGAATCTAGAATCAGGATTTTTTTAACGAATACACAGTGATACTTCATGCTTTTTTGAAGAGATCTAATTTACCTACCTAATGCAGTAGTCGGCAACCTTTTGAGTCGGAAGAGCCGAAAATTACCATTTTTTCAAAATTTGTATGTTCGAAAGCCACATTTGATAGCTGCAATTCCGATGAAAAATCCTGTGTTATTTACACAGGGTTCTCATACTTTGTCTCCAGCAAATCTAGTTTTGAAAACCAAGGCAAGGGTTGATTCAAAAGAGAACTTTATAAAATCTTTTTTTTTTCAGAAATACTGTGAAATTTTTATTCTGTTTTTCGAACTGAAGCTTAAAAATCAAGAATTTGCATGTTCTAAAATCACAATTGACTTTTCCTTCTGTTCTTTGCCCTCATTCAGTTTAAAATGAAAAGTTCATGAAATTTATGAGCATGTTGAAACAAATTATTATTCTATTTTATATTCACAAGCATAAATCATAACTTACTGTGGGCAATCACATGGTGGCTAAAAAAATTAGAATCTTCAATATAAGGGACTCAGAAATGTTTTGTGAAATTTGAGAGATTTATAATCCGAAACCAAAAGTTGTGGATGAATTCCTCCAATAGAATACATATTACAATTCTGTTATGTGATTTGTTTAAGCAAACATGTGTGAACGTAAGCTTTCCTTCGTAAAATTTGGGAAACTGATATAAAAAACCAAAAAAATGTATGTTTAAACCTTTTTTTGTCTATAAACTTTAATTTTCTATTTGTTTTATTCTTAAGTTCTTCACATGTAGAATGGTACAAGAAAGTCTTTGAATTTTCAGAAGCATATTGATAGGGCCCAACAATAGACACTAAAGAGTCTTGAAAGAGTCCTAATTTGTGTCTCTGAAGAGTTTGAACTAACTTAGCTTGAAAACAACATCAGAGGATTAAAAAGAAAATTGAAAAAATCTCCAAAGAATGGGCTCCAATGAATTTCAATATTTTCTGCGAAAGTTCATAAAGAGTCTCAAAATTTTCTAAAAAAGTCTCAGAACAGTCGTAATATTGTCTCCAAAATACCTTAAAGTGTCTCAAGAGTCCTGAAAGAACTGTAAAAGAGTCTCAGAAGAGCTTTGAAACAGCCTCAAAACAGTCAGAAAAATCCTGAAACAATATTTAAAAATTTTAGAGAGTCTCTAAATTGTCCTTTAGAGTATCAAAAGAGTCCGAAAATAGCTTTGTTATAAATTGTCAAATTAAATCAAGAGTCTAAAAAAGGGCTCCACAGAGCCTCGAAATTCCCTCAGAGAGTCTCAACAAGTCCTAAAAAAGTTTACCCATGGCAGACGATCCTTTATGTTTTAAAATCATTACTTAATCTCTGTGACTCGAACATCTTTTTGCCTTTCTTACAGAAAGGTATAGTTATCAGCTGATTCGGAAGATCATTTATTATGGGTCTTAGACAAACCTTTATAGGTCCTTTGGTTGGCCTGTGAAAAACAAAAATTTAATATGTGATGATAATGCTTCTCAATAAATTCTGCCCGCTCATTTTCACCATCTTTAATTTCATCTAACGTTCTATCCATCTTTAAAATTTCATAATCATAGATGTTCTTACTAAAAAGGACATCACTTTTCCCCGATAATGCCGATAAGTTAAAAGTAACATTCTCAATCCTTTAAATCCTTTTCCACTACATTAAACAGCCAAATACTCCGTCGATTCCTGACAGAACCTTCAAATTGACAACAGACAAAATTTACATAGTTATCATAATGGGCAAAATCGACAAAGTTTACAATAATGTCAACATTGACAAATTTGACCAAAATGACATATTTGACGAAATTGACAGTAGAACAAATCAAATTGTCGAAATTGTCAATATTGAAAACATTGACAAAATATTTAAAATTAACTAAATTGAAAAAATGGTCTAAATTGACCAAAGATTGTGTAGGCAAAAATTACAAAATTTATAAAATTGACAAAAATTTCCAAACTGACATCATTGACAAAAATTACAAAATCGATAAAATTGGCAAAATTGTCAAAACATGTTGACAAAATTTATGAAACAGGAAAAACTGTTCAATTAACCATTTTGGCCAAATTCACAAAATATACCAAACTGACAAAATTGACGAACTTGATAAAACTGCCAAAATTGACAAAGCATATTTGCAAAAATGATGAAACTGTACAGAACTGTACGTTTTGGCCATTTTGGAAAAATTGACAAATTGAGCAAAATGGACAAAACTTTCAAAAATGATAAAAATGATAAAAATGAAAAAAAAACATAAAATTGATAAAAATCACATAAATCGCAAAAATGACAAGATGAAAAGAAATACAAAAATGACAAAAAATATTCATAAAATTATCCAAATCAACTCAAATTGAAAAAAAAATTGAAAAAAAAAATTGAAAACAAATTGCCAAGATTATAATAAATTTTAAAAAAATTGAAAAAAAATCGAAATTGTATAATTTTGTCAAAATTGAAAATATTGACATTTCAAATTTTTTAAGATCTATAATTTATTCAATCGATTAATGTACCCTACGTTGCCGCATCGTCTTTTACTCTAGCAATTGTAATTTTACCCAACTACTTTTTTCATAATATTCGTTTCCTTCGCTTGAGAGATTGAATTATTTTAAACACATGGTTAGGTATCTTTTTTAAATTGTTTTTTATACCTCTTCCATTTTAAAGTTACCATATGCTATGACTCCAAAAAGAATAACTTGAGTGAGATTATAATGTCATAGAAACGGGATCATACAAGATATTCCAGAATCCAGTCATTCAAAAATCTCCAATAAGTTGCAAATTATGTTATTTCTATAAAAATTATGATTATTTTAAAATACTTTTATCCTTTTAAAAATTTTGAATCATAATTCTTCATAGTTCGGAATTTATAAATCTATCATTTGTTTATTATTTTGAGTAAAAAATATCCAAATATAATTTACAGGCTGTAAGAAAGGCAACCATCCACTGTCAAGTTTATTAAATCGGGGTTTTATTCATAAAATCCATAAGATCGAAAAAAACGCGTCGAACTTTGAGCAACAAAGGAACTTTTTTATCAGCTTGAGATTTTTCTCGAGTTGAAGGCATCTGAAAGCTGTGAGGTAACAGTAAAATACGTGTCTTATTGAGGACAAAATTCTTGTAAAATTTTTTACTGGAGGAAAAAATAAGGTAATCCCGATCAGGAGAGCATATCAAAATAATAACTCAAACGTATCTCACCAAGATAATAACATCTGATTCAGTTATAATTAAGTACTCTAAATTTTCGATTTTAAGTTTCTCCAATCGGAATTACATCTTATTCTGATTGACAGACTTGAATGGGGTTGAGCTCATTTTCAATGATAAAGATTTTGTTCAGATTGTTCTAAAATAAAATGATTTTATCATATTTTGATATACGTGCAACTTTTTATGAAACACGGACATCGAAGTCAACGGCCCAAACCGTGTATTAATGAGTTTCGCTCAACAGATCCCTAAAATTGAATTCAATTTTTGGGAAACCAAAAATGGAGCATGGTTTTAGCATATACTGTGGTTTATTGACATTCCACTAGAAATTTTTCTCGAAGCACTCATATCTTGATAAGTTATAATTTTGATAGGTTTTGTTCTGTCCAATATCATGCTATGCTATCTGAATGAGGTATAATCTTGAAGGAGCATATCTAAAATTGATATAATTTAGCTATGATCGCATAGATTTTTTGATATCATTTGAGATATTTTAACATCCTACGAGTACTGAATAATAACTCATTTAGATAGGCAAAAAAATAGTATCAAAATATCTCATCTTGATATAATTTAGTTTTTACATCCTGATCGGGATGATTGATTTTTGTTTAGTTTTCAAATTCTATTAGACAGAAAAACTAATTTTCGACAGTTGCTAGTTTTCGACAAATTTTTCGTTCAAGACAGCTTTTGCTTTTAGTTGTGTTTTTTTTAATGAGTTGAATATGTGTTTTTGTTAACCCTTTAATGCGCAATATTGTTTTAAAACATTCCTAACTAAAATCCAAATATATCTGAAACGCGTAAATATTTTTCAGTTATAGATTGGCAAAAATTATTCAAGAGATTTAAAGATTCAGATAGCTCATTGTCAACATGGAATTTATTTTTTGCTGCCATACAAACCAAAGGCCAAAATAATTTTTTTAAACAAAAAGTTTTTGAAAATTGCTATTATTTCTACCGATTTTATTAAATTTTATCAAAACTTTTCATCACAATGGATCACAAACATCTTCCTGAACCTAATGAACAATGTTTTGGAACATTTTTTTTTAAATATTTAATCATCTTTACCTATTATAAATGTTTTCCGGGATTAATAATAAGGTTTCATTTGAAAATCTATTTAAATTAAATGAAAAATCTACAAAATCTAAATATGAACCCATCTGTGAATGCAGATTTTATGCTATTACGATTATCATTCTGATGGTTGCAAATATTCGCAAAAAGCGACAACAAAACACACGTTACGTGTCCTCGGCTTAGAACGTGTCTCAAAACCCTAAACATTGGTTCCACCCGAGTACCGAGGGCCAAGCTGGCTGGAATTGGACACTATCTGCAGCTTCGTGACTAATGTAAGACCAATGGAACTCCAGCACTGACATCAACAACAACATCAGCCAATTGTTTGCTGTTTCATGTGCGGAGGTGAAAACATGGCTTCGTGCTACTTGTTGCATTATTTTACCCGATGTTTCCGAAATGCAAGTTTGTTTTTTTTGTTGTGAGCGATTGCTCGGTTGTTTAATTTTTTTTAATCACGACAGCACGTCACGACACGACGGCATCCAATAACCAGAGCAGTCGGTTTTTTAATGTTAATTTTAGCTTGGGATGAGTTCCGCATGCTTATCAGTCTGACTGAGGCTGATGGAGACATTGAGTGAGCTACCATTTTTGGAACTCACTCTCCGCTAACGGGATCCAAAACAAACACCGCCGCGAGAGAATTTCCTTTTCTCGGTAGCTCACTCTCGGGAAAGTGGTCTCGGTACAAGTTCGTGAAGATTTCCAGCACCAAAACAACTACAGCACACACGACTCATGCATGCCGCATGTTTCCACCAACCACTTGTTACCTTGCTGCTTGAGCTGTTCCGTAGCGCAGCTCCTATCGAGTGTTTTTTTCAGCTTGGGTATTTCATTCCTCGCGTTGTACACAATCCAACGGCGAGCCAATACACAAAACAAGGGGGCGAACAATGTAGAATTCCTACACTCAGTATTTGAATCGGTAATCAAACGATGAACAGGGAGCTTAGTCACTTTCACAGCTCGTGCACGCGGTTCGGTCGGCCATTTTGGGGCAACCGAGAGACACGTCACGGTCTGTCACGGATCGCAACTTCCCTCAGGAAAATGTGGTTCGGTAGCTAGACTAGAGGCGTGAGGTTGTCAATGCTTACCTGAATGTCACCGTCGTTTGTTTCTTCCTTGATCTGGTTGACTCCGACCGGCAAGTACATGGCCGGATTGTTCTCGCGGCTGTTGCGACGCAGCTCTTCAGCACTTTTGCTTCGGAAGTCTCGTACTGCACCGGTGCCGTCCACAACCGGTGAGGCCAACCCAATCATGGCCATCGCTGCGGCCGCTGCTGTGGACGCTTGATGATCTGGCGTCGCCCGTGACCGTATCATGCTGATCCAATCCAGGATGCACCGACGTCTTCTGGTAATATCGTTGCCTGACGGCCGCAGAACCGATGAGCACGCACGCAAACAAGTGTCTGTCGTTGATGCAGCCGTCGATTGCTGTTTCTCATCTGCCGTTGTCTTCCTCCCTGATGTTTTTGCTGGTATTCCTTCTGCTGCTGCTGCTGCAGAACTACGTCTCGCATGTCCAGTTTACGGCAAGCTTCCTTGTTCTTGTCGTTCCGTTCCTTTTCCTCTTTTCTTCTACTACTACACCATTTGCTGTCCCCGTGTTCTCGAGACGGTAAGAAACACCTTTTCGCACACCTCAAGTCTTCGTGGGTCAGTGTCCCGCAAGCAGACCGGATAGTTTTTATTTTCCTCGATTCCTCTTTAGTCTTGTCACGCACGCACACCGACACGGGCTTCTCTAGCTGGATCAGCCAGCGGAAAACACACAAAAAAAACCGGGAATAGCAACAACAACTTAAAACAACAACCACTTGTAAATATCACAGAACAGGAGATGTAGAAGAAAAAATGAACCTGAAACTTGGAACGGTCCACGCGGCAAGAACCCACAACCGATACCTTGCGCTCACTCACGTCGACTGAAATGGGAAATTGAACACCGGTTCCAGTTTCCTCCGCATATTCAGTTTAACTTTGCTGTTTAATTTTTTTTTTCGACGCTGCTGCTGCTGCTGCTGGCTGTGAAGTGAGGAGAGCACTGTGTGCTGATATGCAGCGTGAAATAAAAAAATCAGTGGCGCAACGAAAGAGGTGGCAGCTTTATCATCGGTTTCCTTTTTAAAATAAATTCTGACAAATAGATACAGAGAGAAATATGCGACATAACGTTGGAGGAAGCTCTGTTAAAAAAATCTCTACATAAAAAAGGAAATCTTAGGACACACCACTATATAAAAATATTTTTTTAAACGAAACCGTTTTCAAAAGAATATTGATTCGATTTTGAAAAAGGGCGTTTGATTCAAAAAGAAAGACTAATCCCATGTTTTGGTTCACATAGTTTGTTTATTTTCACCCGAAATATAAAATTTAATTTTTATTAAATTTTCTTATGCACATTTGTTTAAAAAAAGTTATCAATATAACCAGTAATCGAAATGTCTGTATTTATTTTTGAATATCACAAAATATATTATAATATTATCTCTAAACAAGCATTCAACTAATCTTCCATTGATTTGTAATTGTATTATCTTTATGTATTGAAAAAAAAAAACAGCGTATCGACGTTTTGTTTTTTAAATGACAATATGATATAAGATGATTTATGATTTAAAAACATATTGGAAAAAGAAAAAAAAACATGAATTGTTTATTTTCTAAACAACCCGTTCCCTGTTTCGCTTTTTTGTGTCTAAACCAGGAGTGAGCAACCTTTTAAAGCAACGGGCCACTTTTGATTTGAAATTCTTTCGACGGGCCGCATTAAAAACAACATTTAGGTGAAAATAGTTTACTAAGCTCTACGTATTTTTTATAACAAAACAAAAATAAAACTGAAAAAAGGATGAATAATTCGTTTAATTGCATGAACATTTCTTTTATGTTTATGGTGATTAAACCAGCCGAAATTGAATAATCACTAAATCTTGGTAAGAGATCCATGATATTTAAATTGATTTGAAATTTTAAGTGAAAATTTTTTTCGACAAGGGGGTACAAGAGAAACAACATTTGCTTTCTTTTTATTTATTAATAACGAAAAATTTTGAAAGTCTTTCTATGGTTCGTAAAAAGATGTGAATCGTTTTCTGAGAATACCTCGTTTTTGTTCAAAAAAGTTTCATGCAGCTTAACCATAGCGATTTTTTCGGTGCCCATTTTCGAAAAGTTTTTTTTTTTACAATTTATGTACATTTTGTCGGGAAGCTTCAGTTTTTTCTTTTTAGAAACGGTGATTATATTTTTATTTGAAGTTCCGTATAAATTAATTGCTCAATATCTCAATGAGCAAGGTTTAAGAATAATGAAAAATTCATAATTTCACAAGTTTTTATCCAGATTTGCTTGTTAATGTTGCAATTTACATTTTTGATTCTAGAATTTTTTTTCAGATTTTATAAATTTTCTTAGATTATTTATTTAAATACCTCTGAGATAGGTCTTCTAAGGCAGAATCAAGAAAATCTAATCTTGTCAGCTCTAGTTTTTGAAATAACCTAAAAAAATAGGTGAAAAATAAGTGATTCAGTTTGCATACTTATTTGTCAAAACTGTAAAAAGAAATACTTATTGACTCAAAGATCAATTTTCCCAACGATCGCGAGTAACTTTAAACTCTGAGAAAAAAGGTTATGAAAGTTTTCTTTTTGCTATTTTTTCAAACACATAAAAACGGGAGTTTTGACGAAATTTTGAAGAATAATTAAACTAAATTTAATCTATTATATTTTTAGAACCGTAAGTCAAATCATTTCGCTACACATTCATGAAAATTGTCGAATGAATTTAAATCTTCTATATTCAATATTCAATGACTTTCTGAAATCATGTCAGAAGAAGTTGTAATATTTTTTTTTTGAATTTTTATAAATTGTAGAATTAAATTTTTTGAAAGCATTGTATCTTTCTCACAACAATATTTTTGCAATTTTTGAGTCCTTGATTGAATGAAGGATAGTGAATTAATTCAAAATCAGCTCTTGTTTTCTTTTATTGGTTTATCAGTCATAAGAGGTCGATTTTAACAAAAACTGATCAATTTTAAAAATTCCACACTGAAACCAGAAGTGATAGACAAAATCTGTAAAATGTTTTGAATTGATGACGTAAAAATCCTACAAAATCAGTTATTGAAACATAGGCACCAAAAATGCCTAAAAGAATACCTTGATTATGCCAAAAGTAGATATCACTGAAACCCTCATGATGCCTCATTCAGCAAACGTTTTAAAAGGAGTTTTGAGGGCATAATGATGCCACTTTTTGGTGTTCAATGGAACCAAAATTTTGCATAGTCGTGCCTCTAAACTTCTTTTAAAAAAAGCTGGCTAAATAAGGTATCAAAAACCTTTCAGTGAAACCAAAATCGTTTTTTATTAGATTTTAATTGTTAATTTCTTATCGAATCGACGATATCTCAACGAGGCCTAGTTTTGTTATGACAGAGAAATCAATACAAAATAATCCGCGCCCTATGCACTATCCCATTTGTGCAATCACTGATAAATCAAAACTCAAAATCCCCGGTTTTGCTGTTTGTGTGCAGTTCGATTTATTTTTAAACACCTAATATTTAAATTTGATTTTTCTTCACAGAAAATGTAATACCGAATCAAGCATAGATTTTTATCTCACTTTTGTACTTTATTGTTGTAAATCAAACCTTAATGATGCCTTGATTTTTTGGGAAAGAAAAGTTGAGGACTGGGGAGGTAGTAATTTTGCTACAGCCACTAAACGTAGAATTACGCAAATTTTATCCTGTCAATAAGTGAACTTTCGTTGTATTTTCGTAATGATCAACATGTGACAGTGTCAAAATGGCAATATCTGACTGTTGGACAAATTTCAACCATGTGACAAAATCTGACCATGCAACATAATTCGACCATGTGACATAATCCAACTATGTGATAGTCTGATCATGCAACAAAATCGACCTTGGACAATATCGGACCATGTGACATAATCATATCATGCAACATCATCGGACTATGTGACATAATCCGATCATGCAACATAATCGGACCATGTGACATAATCCGACTATGCAACATAAACGGACCATGTGACATAATACAAGCATGCAACATAATCGGACCATGTAACATAATCCGATCATGCAGCATAATCGGACAAAGTGAAATAATTAGATCATGCAACATAATCAACCATGTGACATAATCTGACCATGCAACATAATCGGCTCTGTGACATAATCTGACCATGACATAATCGGACCATGTGACATAATCCAACCATGGGACAGAATCGTCCATGTGACATAATCAGAACATACCTTCAGTAGGCAGGAAAAATCAAAATCCATCTAGAAACGTGGCTTCGGTGTTTTCTTTCTTTTTCTCTTTTTTTTTTTATTATTTTGGCTTGGGGATGACGTCTTAATCCTTTAGATTTGATGTCCGTTAATGAGGCTATTTTCGTGACGTGAGATTCGTTCGCGAATTTCCATTTTTCCCCCTATAGTGTTGCCGTAAGACGTAATTCTACGCCAAAAATAAAAACCAAATAGTGCTTTCATTTTAGTCTGAATGCATTATTTAGTAAATTTAAGGTTGCCAGAATTTTTTTAGCACGTATCCGGGCCGGACAAACCGAGCTATTTTTATCTAAAAAACCTGGCAAAATCCTGGCATTTGATTTCAAAATGGTCGACCAAAATCCTGGCAATATCCGGGCAAATTTGGCCAAAACCTAGAAATTTCTCATAAAAAATCACGAAAAAAAAGTTGAAAAAAAAATCATTTTTCATCAAAATATATCAACAGGTAACAAATCGTATTTTAGGCTTTTCAAAAACCTTTCATGATTATTTTTATGAAACTTGCTCAAAAAATTTCGTTTTGGACGCATAAATTAAAAAGTTTATAACTCAATTTGTTTTTAGAGTGTGATTTGAGAATGGAAATGAAAGTAAATCCGGGCAAAATCCGGGCTTTTCCAATGAAATCCGGGCAACCGGGCCGGATCGGACTTTTTCGAAATTTTATATTAAAAATCCGGGCAAACCCGGATAAAACCATGCAATCTGGCAACCTTAAGTTAAGAATTGGTTTGGCATCATATGTCGACATTTTGATGCTTCAATAAAACCTAATTATGCCATCAGAAAAATGCAATACTGAATTATGCAATCATTTTCATCATTTGGCAGCTCATTTTGGTTACCGTTTGCTATCGATTCAGACATCACAGTCTGGTCGGGAAACCATCTCTGAGCCGAAAAACTCTCAGACACCAAATTGAAATTTCACTTCAATTCCGATCCTTAACCAAATTTATTTGGTTTCTTGAAAGTATTTTTTTTTCTTAAAAAATGCTTTAAAAATTACGTAATTGTTCTAAAGATAGTTGCGAGGATGCTACACAACTTCGTAATTTGCTTTTGTAGAATAAGCTCATTGATAACTTTATAACATTTGAGTTATGATTCTAAGTGTACCACAAACGTGGAGAGCGAAAATCGATATATCTATCTCGTATTTGGACAATACATTGCGTATCATAAATTTGATTTGTTTCAGAACAAAATTGCTTTTGGATCAAGAGGTAACATCCAAACAAACTTCTCTAAAAGGGATCCTAGTGATTACACCCCCTTATCGCATGAGAGAAAACACGGCTTCACTGCTCAAAAGAACTCACCGGCGGATAGGTTCAGCGATTTCATGGTGAGAGTCACGTTTTTCGTACCGTGGTGTGTTCGAAAAACCTCTTCATCTATCTCACATATTACCATTTACCCTACTCTTTGCGATCGCCTCGAAGCACGTCTTGTGTTTTGTACAGTGAGTTAGGGTACTGTCTCTTTCGTCGGGCGTTGGTTGTTTCTCGGTTATTCATTATTGAGATACAGCTGCAGATGGGAAACGTCACCCTACGAGAGACAGAAAAATCGACTGGAAAGAATACACGCAGTGCACGCGATTCGTACACGAACACGACGACCAACTCACAAAACACGGAAAACGTCTGCCGGTCGGTGGTACTTGCTGGTGGTAAGGTTGCTGCCGTCATGTTCCCGAACTGGCTCAGGAGACCCAGGGAGAGGAATAAACGCCCGGCGGAAAGGTGTGTGCACTTGTGGTGTTCGCTGATGGGTTTTTCTCGTATATACCTGGAAAAATGTTAAGACAAAAAGAAGCAAATGCTAACTTTTTGCTGGCTCTGACGGGTCCGAAGAAGATGTACGCACGCATATATGCACGAATAGGTACCTACTGTTGTGGTACATACATTCAGGGACCGCGCGCTGCTGAGGTGAAGACGCGGCCCCTATGCAGACAAACAACGATCAGCGGACGTCTTGTGAGGGCACGCGGTGCGAAATTCCTAGACCGCTTGCTATTACTGGATGATTCCGTTTGATGATTTTATAAAACATTTGAATGAATCACTTTTCTGCTCTGGTTAAGCAATTCCAACCTTTCGATACTAAACTGATCTCAATGACTGTAATTCACAATCACAATAATTCTAATCCTGAAAGTTGGTTCCTTTTGATTGGTCGCTTATAGAAGTAAAAAAAATGTAAAAAAAGAGCGCTATCAAACCCATCAACGTTTTGAGACCCAAGGGCCTGACGATCTAAGGGCCTGACGATCTAAGGGCCTGACGATCTAAGGGCCTGATGACCGGCGAAGCTAACGACCTAAGAGCTTGACGAGCCAAGGGTCTGACAACCTAAGAGCCTGTCGAACTAAGGGCCTTACGACCTCCTAAGAGCCTGACGACCTCCTAAGAGCCTGACGACCTCCTAAGGGCCTGCGACCTCTTAGGGACCTGACGACCTCCTTAGGGCCTGACGACCTTCTAAGGTCCTGACGATCTCCTGAGAAACAGACGACCTCCTAAGGGTTTGACGACCTCCTAAGGACCTGACGACTTCCTTAAGGCTTGGCGAACTTTTAAGAGCCTGACGACCTCCTAAGGGCCTGACGACCTCCCAAAGACCTGACGACCTCCCAAGGGCCTGACGACATCCTAAGAGCCTAACGACCTCCTGAGGGCATAACGACCTCCTGAGGGCCTGACGACCTCCTAAGGGCCTGACAACCTCCTAAGGGCCTGACGACCTTCTAAGGGCCTTACGACCTCCTTAGGGCCTGACGACCTCCTAATGACCTGACGACCTCCTAAGGGCCTGACGACCTCGTAAGGGCCTGACGACCTCCTAAGGGCCTGACGACCTTCTAAGGTCCTGACGATCTCCTGAGAAACAGACGACCTCCTAAGGGTTTGACGACCTCCTAAGGACCTGACGACTTCCTTAAGGCTTGACGAACTTTTAAGAGCCTGACGACCTCCTAAGGGCCTGACGACCTCCCAAAGACCTGACGACCTCCCAAGGGCCTGACGACATCCTAAGAGCCTAACGACCTCCTGAGGGCATAACGACCTCCTGAGGGCCTGACGACCTCCTAAGGGCCTGACGACCTCCTAAGGGCCTGACGACCTCCTAAGGGCCTTACGACCTCCTAAGGGCCTGACGACCTCTTAAAGGCCTAACGACCTCCTGAAGGCCTGACGACCTCATAAGGGCCTGACGACCTCATAAGGGCCTGACGACATCCTAAGGGACTGACGACCTCCTAAGGGCCTCACGACCTCCTAAGGGCCTCACGACCTCCTAAGGGCCTGACGACCTCCTAAGGGCCTCACGATCTCCTAAGGGCCTGATGACTGGGGGGACGCGGTGGCTCGCTGTGCCTTGGAATACAATCCGTAAACCGGGATTTACCACCTGTGGTTACCAACTAAAAAAAAAGGGCCTGATGACCTCCTACGAGCCTAACAATCTCCTAAGGACCTGACGATCTACTAAAGGCCTTACGACTTCCTAAGGGCCTGACGACATGTTAATTGCCTGACGACCTCCTAAGGGTCCCACTACCTCCTAAAGGCCTGAGGACCTCCTAAGGGCCTGACGACCTTCTAAGGGCCTGACGACCTCTTAAGGGCCTGACGACCTCCTAAGGTCCTGACGACCTCCTAAGGGCCTGACGACCTCCTAAGGGCCCTACGACCTCTTAAGGGCCTGACGACCTTCTAAGGGCCTGACGACCTCCTAAGGGCCTGACGACTCAATGGCTATTATAAATCTGAAATGTAAATCCGAGTTTCTTACTATTGATATAATTTTGTTTTGAATTTGATCAACGAGTTCCCAATTTTAGCGCTCATTTTCAGTTATTCATCATGTTTTTCGTTCTCAATCCATTTTTTTCCAATATTTTATTCCGTTGAAAATATGCATGTTAAATAAAATTCTAAAGAAACAAATTTTATTTCCAATGGGTTCTGTCCTTTGTCCAATTTAAAATTTTCTACGTCAAACATCGGTCTGTCCAAATTCAATTATTAATTCGTTCTGCTTCTGACGCCGTTTCGTGTCCGGGTGTTCAGCAGAGTCTGGATTCACCATCCACATAGCCAATCTCGGAATACCGTGAATGGCAGCCAATGAAACAACACAAACCAATCGTGCCTTCTGTGTAGTAAATCTCTAATCTACGGTGCACGTTTTCGAATCGGGGGCTGTTTGGTTGATGTGTTTCCAATCCAACTGGTACCTTGCTATAGATGTTTCGCGTTCTACCTACTCTTGTGGCATCTCGTACACGAAACTACCGGCGCAGCAAAGAAACGAATCGTAATTGTCACGCTTCACTATTGCTGAGAACGTTTTTTTTTGCCAGAATGATCGCCTAAACGTTAAGGTCGTAAAACAGGTAACCTGTTTGAAATTTTAATTTTGAAAATTAGGGGAATTAAAAGAACGATATTGATAAAACTTTTCGTTTTTATGAAAGTTCAGCTGCTAGTTCTTTCGGCTCAATTTATTATTTAACTAAACACTTTCAGAAATGTTGTTTTTTCGTCCAATGAATCTTTACGCTGACTCAAAGAAGTCATGCATAATTCTTAAAAGTTGGATAGAACAAAGCAGGCTAACGGTTTTCGTTTCCAGTCTTGGAATTTGTTATCAATCGTGCTTCACGATATCGTGAGCGTGCAATCGATATGCGAACCATTCACGAACAACAAAACCTCCGCCAACCGAGACTGATAAAAACGCGGCATAATCGTGATGTTCCGATTAGCGCATTCAAACTCGACTCCGCCATCTTTCCCGCAAAAGCGACGTCAAATTCGAGCCCGATCCCATTCCAGCACGATCACGAAAGCTCGCGCCGTTGTTCTTTTCCACCGACCGACCGGCAAATTGTCGGGCGCTCGCTGCTGATCGGATGGTTGTCCTTGAACGAAGCGAACCGGGAACAACGAGATCATTCATCTTTGGCGTGTTCTCTTTTGGGTGCGCTTTTCGTTGCGTTTGCGAGAGCGTTTTTACGTTTTCGTGACCCGAAGGTGATCGTGCCAGCTCCTCACATAACTACCTCATGAAATGGACATCTCCAAAGCAACCGGCTATCAACAACAACAACATGTTTCCAAAGAATCGGACTCTGCGGGGCGTTGCTGGAAGGAAGGGAATCATTCCGGTGCTTGTGGAGGAGCACATTTAAACATTAGGTTTGCTTCTTGGCTGTTTTATTCAGCTCGGTGACTAAAGAACCGAAACGAGACCAGTGAAAATCAGTGAAAAGGCAAAGACAAAAATTGAGAGTGAGTAACTGCTAGCTGAGAGTCAAGGAGTGATGAGAGCCACCCACGCTTTTCGGAGAGTGAGTGTTAACGTTGTGTCGAGTTTTGATATTTTAAAGGAAAAATGTATATTCTAATGCATGTTTAATGGCACAAAATTTCAAACCAAAACTTGGAATAAATCATAAGGAAATTCAACCAAATTCTAACCTTCATTCTACAAGTCACATTTGATTAAGAATGAAAGAAAAAAATACAGCAATTATTGTTACACCTTCCAATGCTGTTCGGATCAATATGACCCGAAACGCACATTTCAAATACAAGAAAAACAAATATACTGAAGAACAGCGATTTTTGAGAGACTTAATATGTTCTATGGAAATAATAATCAAATCAACGAGAAAAAACTAAAATTTGTGTTTTCAAATTCCGTTCATTGAAATCAAATAAAGCGAAGCAAACTTAAAGCTTAAAGTCCTTTTAATAAGTTAGACTTTTTATCGGAAGATCTAAGAGAGCGGTCAAAACATTCATTGAACTCCAACATATTTATACATCGCTGTATTCTTGACGATTCTAAAAATCAATAAAACACCTCAATATAACAAAACTGCTAGAAGTTATTCATTTAAAAATTGTTTGTTTTTTACTTTTTTATTGGAAACCAATTTGAGGTAACCTGGTAAAACATATCAACTTTTTTTAAAAATATTGAGAAAATAGAATCAATAACCTATCAACAAAATCGGTCATCATTAGCGGCGAAATACGTTCAATAATAAACATTGTTTCTTGATAACAAAATAAAAATGATAATCTTCAACCAGTATTCAGGATACAGATCAAAAATTCAGTTTCCAAATTTCCTTTTGAAATTTTTGGAATAGAAATGCTTTCATTTCAGTTTACAATTATTCTTGAAATGGGTATCGCAATTTTTGTATTTGGGTATCATAACAACCTACCGTAGTGAAATGACCTTTTTTTACAAGGTGATAGTAATTTTCCGAAAATTTTAACATTGTCCTCAATAAAGTTTAAAAAGATTGGGTTAGGGCTAAATTTTGCCGGAGGATATGAAGAGGACCACAAAAGACAAGATTAAAACCTCTGCCCGGTTCTGGTGCGAAAAACGATGGTGGTACAACAGCTTCCGATGAGGGATGGGAACTAAGAAATTACATCAATACCGGGATCGAAATTTGGCGATGGAATCAACATTTACTCACATTCGGAATTTAAAAAGAAAAGTAACGAAATCCGTTAGGGGAACTAGGGGGTAAAACGCCCACGTTAAGAAGAATTACTTGTAACTCGTAAATGCAGAATGCAATCCAGTAAATTCGATAAAAGTTTTGAAAAGGGGACTGTTCTTCACCATAAATATATAAACTGGAACACTTAAACCAATAACATAAGTCTTAATAGTTGAATTATGAAAGGCTTTCTAAAGTATGATTTTCATTTCGTTAGGGGCAAAGTGCGCATATGCGTGTACCCAAACGCGCCGTTAAACGTTTATTATGTGTATATTGATTTAAGTGCCCCCAAAAGTGTTTGAAAGTTAAAAACACTTGTATTTTACTTCACAGATTGTATTGCTACGCGCAGTGTTGCCAGATATACTGACATTCTTGTGAAAAGTCATTTAAATCTTTAGGAAATTCAGGAATTTCCAATATTTCCGTTTATATTAAAGTTATGCTATCCTATTTAACATTGACTTTTCTTTTAAAGTATTGTGATGAAAATTGTACATGAATTTAAAAAAAAGATGCCGTAATTCCTTACGAGATAAGTTGAAAAATTGCAAGAAAACTCCTAAATAATTTTGTTTTTGTTTTTCGTCAAATTTACGTGATATACAAAACTTTAAAGGCCCACAAATGTTTATGAGCGCATTATAGTGTATATGGAACTAACTGAAATTTTCAGAAATTTTGAAAAATGTTTGATTAGTGAAATACCCCGCTCTGCGCATTTTGTAACTAGTTCCCCTATACTTTCATTTTATTGTTCTCAGTTGCGTTTACATCATACGATTAGAAGAATTCGTGGCTAGTTTGGCTAGATTTTGATAAGCTTGACAAAAACAAAATTTAATCCTTTTGGTGAAGAGTGAATTCTTCGTCCTTTGGCAGAGGATGATTAATGGTCTTGCTCTTGAGGATTTGATTTGAAATTCGTTTATTTGGAAGGGTGCCGTGCCCTTCCAAATAAACGAATTTCAAATCAAATCCTCAAGAGCAAGACCATTAATCATCCTCTGCCAAAGGACGAAGAATTGCTCTTGAGGAATATTTGAATTTCTTAAGGGCTTTTAGCAAATTCTTTCAACACTTTGCCTATGGAAAGCTGTCGAACTTTTTTGTGCAGGAGATGGTCGAAATACTGATTATATATTTCGGACAAGACCTTCTTGAACAGACGATGATAAAGTGGATTTGTTAAGATGCTGTTAACAATCTTGATCACTAAATTCATAACTTCAACTATTCAATTGGGAAACGCCTGAGCACAAAATGCTTCCCGATGAATGATACAGTAAAATGTCAAACTGTCGCGATCAATAGGCAATGGAAGCGGTGCCGAATTTGGGTGATGATTTTCCTCTAGTGCAAGTGGGATGTAGCTAAATTTCACACAACGTTAAACAGATCTTAGGCGGCATCCAAAAATTAAGTGACGCAAAAATGCACTTCTTTAACCCCCTCTCCCACGTGTGTCACAAATCTTAACGCTTCAACGTACCCCCCGATGAAAAATACGTAACGCTGATAATTGCCCCCTCCCCCATTTTTTCATGTTTTTAAATACTGATTTTCGATTGTAAACGTTCTTCAAAACGGAATTAATATCTATTCAAATCGCTTCTTAGTACTTATCTATGATAACTCTCTGATATAATAAATTAATTATCTCATTACGAGCTGATGATCTATATTGTTTACTTTATTTTGTTCAAGGAGCATAATTTGTTATGCAAAATATACTTCACTTATGCCGTTTTCGTTTTTCTCCACTAGTGCGGGGCAAAACTTTTTCTGAATAAACAAACAGAATCGTTACCTGGGACGATGCAAATATATAGTTGCTATACTCACCCTTATGTTTACCCCCAACACTGACAACTTTTACGGGATGCAACCGCCTGCTTGAGCTTCAAATCTCGGGCAAAACTATACCGGACTTCTGAATCAATAAACGAAAACAATAACAGCAGCTAGGGCAAAACTCGTGGGTAACTAGGTTGCCACTGCCAATAAACGAAAACACTATTAGTTATATTCGTTGGGATAATCAAAAGTGCATTTTTTAAATCAATTGAAAAAAATAATAAAATTTCCGTCTTACGATTGAATTGAGTTCTTGGGGGTAAAATCAGTTTCCAAATGTTATTTCACGGATATCCAATACACATTTTAAGGAATCTCAGAACCTTTAAAGAGGAAAGTTTACAAATCAGTTTCAACCATGTTGAAGCTTACACATTTTATGCTAATTTGGTTTGCTCATCATTCTGCAAAAATTACATGACATCAAAATAGCTGCGAATAAACTTAAATTTTTAAGATCGTTACGCAACGACAAGAATACCTTCCCCCCTCCCCTATGTCACAATTCGTAACGCTCGAGCTTACTCCATTCCCCCCCCCCCCAGGAGGGTTACGTAATTTATGGATGCTCCCTTATGGGTTTTTCTTAAAGAGAGAAAGAATAACTTTTCAACTATATCGCCCATTTTGCTTTGAAGTATCGTTGTGTCTCCAATATTTCTGCCAGTCATGCTTCTTGCTCAATCTATTGCTACGATTGTTTTTCAAATCAATAATGTAATTTTCAAGGCATTTAAGATTAGAAATAGCAATGTCTTCTCCTCGAGTTTGTCCCGTGAGTAGTAGTTATCCCAGCAGCTCTTCTTCTGTTCCTTGAACACTATTATACTTTGCAGAAAGGGCGAGTTGTGCAGTATCAATAATGTCGCAGGACTCATCAATTGCAAGTAATAAGGCAGAAGACTGTCGAATTTCTTCTACTTGCAAAGATGAAACATTCGAAAACATTTTAAGCACCATTTCTTGCACTGATTCAGCTGATACTGACAAATCTTAAATTATTTCAAGATTTATTAGTAGTTTTAAAAACTACGAAATAGTTCTTCGGAAGCACTAACGAAGCTCCGGAATTCCTTTAGGTTAGTTGTATGAATACTAAAACTGATGTTTTATGGTGAATTTACTTACACTGCCGGCCAAAAGTTTGGGATCACCCACTAAAAACATGCAAATTTTTATCGGTCATATATCAGCCGTCTTGGGACATATTACAAATATTCTCATCTCATTTGAAAGATCATAAGCAATAGCTATCTCGGAGGTATTTTGCCCAGATATAATGTCTTAGTTTTGTACCTTAAACTTAACCTAAAGTTAGAACATTTAAAAACAAATCGAACTCAATATTCAAAGCCGATCATTTCGGGATAGGGTGAATCAAATTTCAAAATTTTAGTTGCATTAGAATCTTTATTCTTTACTTCTCTCTCATTCTTTTAAAAACATGCAAATTTAGCTCATTCATATCTTTCTCATCTAACATAGTATTGCAGATCAGAAGGGTTCACTGGGAAGCTTAGGAATTGTTGTTTTTTCATAAATTCATTCAAAAATTATATTTTAAAGTGATAATTATAAAAAATTCAGAATCATAAGTGTAAACTTTCATAAAACAATTAATTTCAGGTAATTTTTTTATGATTATCACTTAAAAATACAATTTTTGAATGAATTTATGAAAAAAACAACAATTCTTAAGCTTCCAAATGAACCCTCCAGATCTGCAATACGATGTTAGATGAGAAAGATATGAATGAAATAAATTTGCATATTTTTAAAAGAATTATTCCAATCTTTTGGCCGATACACCATAATAAGGGGTGATCCCAAACTTTTGGACGATAACTTAAGTGTCTATTTCAATAATTAAAAGTACATTCTTAAATTTCATTTTTTTATTGTTTTTTGAGAAGTAAAGAATAAAGATTCTAATGCAACTCAATTTTTGAAATTTGGTTCACCCTATCCCGGATGATCGGCTTTGAATATTGAGTGCGATTTTTTGAAAATTTTCTAACTGTAGGTTAAGTTTAAGTACAACACTAATACATTATTTCTGGGCAAAATACCTTCGAAATAGCTATCGCTTATTATCTTTCAAATGAGATCAGAAGAGTTGCAATATGTCCTTCACTTTCACCTTTCCAACGGTATACAATTTAGCACCGCGATCAGCATTGTAAGCTTTGTTTATGCTACCGAAAAATAAACAGAGTAATTACACATTTTTTATTATCAAATTGTGTGCTAACAGCTAAGTGAAACTGTAAAATAGATTTTTATTTATTTTTTGTTTAATTCGACGTTCAAGTTAGTTTCATAGAAGGTGTAAAATAATCTGTAAAAAATATCTAATTACATCAAAACGTATCTTGAATATTCGTATCCTTAATAGACAATTTTTTTGTACTGACTTTAAAATTCGACTTTTTTTAGCTTCTTTGGGATTTGAACCACTGTGCGCTGGGAGGACAATGCATGTTATTAGAAGCTTGTTAATGCCGATTCGGCATAGAGTCTTATACTAATTATTACACATACAAAGAAAGTCTATTATTGGGTTTGAGTCTGATTTGTCGGTGTGCATATGTATCATCCTTAAAAATAAAATTGTCATCTTAACCAACAGTGGATTGAAGTCGTGCCATAAACTAAGAAATAATGCAAGTAAAATGTCAGTACCACGTTCATGGTAAGCAGTTTAGAATTTTAAATTTTAAACGCCTCCGTATGAATAAAACGACACTTACAACGAGACCGTTTAGTTTTCCACTATTAACAAAACTGCAAACAAAGCTTTTTCGAAACAAAATATCAGAGCAATAGTAGAAGTACTTACCTGCGATCGACGGTTGACAGGCAGAGATAGTACATCAGTGGATTCTCGAGCTGTGGGCAAGGAAATCCGATTCCATGGAAGTACTCCAGCATTGCTCTGGTACCACCGGAATAAACCGCACCGCCAAGACACAGAAACAGGGCCCTAAAATCGAAAATTATACATGAGAATAAGATTTCCCTCGTTTTTTTTTTCAAACAAAACGCCCATACCTATCCAAAAATGGGAACACATCCGACCGGGGTTTTTCCATCGAAAGCAAAATGCCGCATCCGGTTTTCTTGGCCGAGTTGGACAGGATGCTGATCAGCAAGTAGGCACTCAGCGGATCCAAGCCTTGCGTTGGCTCGTCCAGCAGCAACATCACCGGATCTCGCACCAGCTGTACCCCGATGGCTAGCCGACGTTTTTCGCTCACGTTCAAATTTTCCACCTTCTTGTGGGAAACCTGCGAAAGTGCCAAATCAGCCAGAACCTGCCGGACCTTGGAGCTTTTCAGATAGCCGCCCAAAATGGTCGGGGTGTAGTTGAGCGTTTGCGAAACCGTGAGGCCCGGGATGAAATCGCAGCCATGGGTCACGTAGCCACAGCGTTGCTGGAACAGTGATTTCGTGAGCGGGGACCCGTTCAGCAGAACTTGACCCCGGGAGGAACCCTCGGATCGGCGGGCGATCACATCTAGCAGGGCCCGTTTGCCGCTACCCTTGGATCCGAGGATGGCCATCACCTCGCCACTGTGCACGGTCAGGTGGACTCCCTTGAGCACGAGAGCCGACTGACCGCCCCCATTGAAGCAGCCACCGGTGTCGACCTGGGGAAAGAGTAGATAAATAAATATCAATAAGAGCAAGTTCACTGGTGTTTGGAAAAAAGTGGTAGAAATTTTGACATTTTGAAAATTTTACCATGCAAAAATGTTTTTAAGATCTTGGGACGTTGTATTTTTTTACAATACTGATTCTATTTCATCCGTATGTGATAGAAATATTGCTATTTTTGCATCACATCATGCGAAAATACAAAGCGTGTTGTAAAAAAACTAGAAGGCCACAGATCTTGAAAATGTTTTTGCATGGCAAAATTTTCAAAATGTGCTGTGAATGTCGAAATTTCTACCACTTTTTCCCAACACCAGTGAACTTGCTCTAAGGTGACTCGGAAGGATAGCTTTAAAGTAGGGAGCACTGCAATGAAAACAAACTGCAAATTGGGAGTCCTGTGAGATTTAAGTCCCCAAAAGAATTATTAATTGGCGGTTTGCAGTTCAAAACGGCTCTCAGGAGGCCCTGTGATCAAAATGATTATGTTAGGGACTCAAGTGTCAAAACAAGTAGCAGTTTTCCAAAACACATCACAATTTTTGAGAATTTCACAGTTCAATAAAATATTTAGCCAATTGGGATTGGAGGATACGGTAAGAAAAAGTGAATTCTTGAATCGCTTATACTTTTAGAAACACGTTCATCATTTAAACTTCCCTAATTTTTAGTTTTGCCGGAAAAAGTAATTGTAAATTGTCAACTTGCAGCAGCTTGGAAGACCTAGCCGGTGAAAGAATGTTTAAAGTGTCGCTATTAATCAGCAAAAGTTCTCGAAAAGAAGCGATTTGTCTGAATCAAAACAATCGAAAGGTTTCCTTTAATTCAACCACAGTATAAGAAAAGTTCACATATCGTTATTTCGATAGCAACTTACTATCTTGATAGTTTCGATTGCTTTGATTTAGTAGAATAATTCAACCAAGTAAGCTCATAACACATGATAGAGTGATTCGTCAATAATCGACTAAAAAAGATTTTTTTTTGAAGCAACTCTGAGACGGAGATTTCTTAGATCGAAATATTTTTATTCATTGTAAGCAAGTTCGTTTTCTCAAAATATTTCTTAAAATTACTTTTAGATACGTTTCGAGTTTAAAAAAAAAATTGATACTTAAACCTCATTTAGATAACAATTTCCAAAGAATGTAATGGAACGGATGGAACAGATTAGGAACTGCGTTGGCAAAGGATGTTTTATTTTTCTACGGAATTTGAAAAAAAAAATCGCATCGGCCTGACAAAATCAGAAACACAGTCCAAAGCAGGCATTTCGAACTGGTTTTTTACGAGTCGCAAGTAACCCAGTGTTTAACAGTTAATATTTATATTATGGTAAAATAGTTGAAAACTGTACAAATATATTCCTTGTTACATCATTGTTTTAACTTTCAAGGAAATTATCAGTACCATAAAACGGGGTGAGATTGATCACTTTTTTCAATATTTCTCGAGTATTTTTTTATTCAGTTAAGGGGAATGTGGCTTATTTCATATTTTCAAAACCAGTACTGGACTCCTATGAACATAAAACATGGTTGCAGAAATTTATTAGACCACTTTAAATTTGATTTAAAATCGATTTCGTCTTTGTAAAGAATTTTATGCTTGGAATAACATTGATCAGTCTCTATTTTGACGGTTTTAACTAGTTTTGTTGATCATAAAGGATACAAAACAGCTTCATAATATTTACAAATGCTTGTAATTGATAAACTAAGGCAGTTCGTGTGTTAAGGCCGTACAACAATTAAAATCGAGAGATTGACCATTCTGCTGCATAAATTAAGGGGCTAAATTTTTTAACATTACTTATAAAATTTTAACTACAAAAAAACAAATGAAATTTTGCCTTCATTCAAATCTTTAGGCCCTCGCACTATTCCCCTTCAATTTTTTCCTTCAAAATTTACCATTTTATAGGGTTTCTTGGCTTTTGTCCTAGACTGGCTTACTCTTGGAAAACGTCCCTATTTTTCAAATATCATATTGTTTGTGAGTGAGCCTTCGAAAAAATAGATATTAAAAAATTTTGGAATTACATTTTTACTTACATTTGAAATTTGCAAACACAAACCAAGTTTTATCCCATTTGAAACTCATCCTTTAGGTTTTTTACGTAGAAAAAAGTTTTAAGATATTTTAACTCTAGACTTAGTTATTGATGATTATGTGGCAAAATTTTAAGTTGATCAAAACTACCCCGGTGATCAATGCTACTCCGTTTTACGGTATTTATTTTTCTGCTGCGTTGTTTAAACGATCGTAAGTAATTAAACAGTCCAGGCATCCTCGACATTAAACGTCCCATAAAACCCTTGAGCTCGGGATGTTTCCACTAAAATCGATCTCTTCCTAAATACCTTCACTTTAGTTGAATTGAAAATACAGACCTCGTTCATTTTTGGCAACATTCGATTTTGGCAACATACACATGTGCCAAAATCGAACGGTTTTTATAAACAACATCACCTTTTAGTTTTCGCTATACCAGGACCATTATAATTTGGAAAAACACCAAAAAAAAACGTTTTTACGTTCATAAAAAGTGATTAAATACAACACAAAAAACTAATGTTTTTTTTAAATATAAAATACTCAAGAATGACAAAAGCATGAAAAATTGGAAAAAAAAAATACAAATAAAAGGCTAAAAATGACAAAAAACAACAGAAAATAAATAATAATGACAAAAACAGCGAAAAAGACAAAAAACAAAAAGATTATAAACAAAACAAGAACAGTGCAAAATTCATAAAAAACATGAGAAAAATAATAAAAAGTAATAAAAAATGGTCGGAAATTAAAACTTAAAATGATGTTTATCGTGATAAAAATAGTATTTTGTTAAGAAAAAGGGAAAAAATTTTAAGAAAAAATACCGCTTGATTTTGGCAACATTCAATTTTTGCAACAAAAAGTGTTCGGATATGTTGCCGAAAACGAACGGGGTCTGTATCAAAATTAAATTTTATCCGAAGAAATAATCAAAATTATATTTACTAATGCAAAATGCATTGAAACTAGTTAATGAATGGATATCTTACAATATTTAGCAGTTATTTTTGTCCGTAACTTGATGGTTTCCAGTTTATTTTTTGGAGATCGCAGCAAGCCGTGCTCGAGAACGGTCGTGTTTTTTTCCAACGTCGCGTTCTCTCGTTTGTATTTTCGCAAATATCAATTTTGGTGAATTTTAGGTGTTTCGGAGATTTCTGTTTAGAAAGATACATATTACAAGTGATTGGAATGCATCCAAATAATTGAAAAAGATGCTTTTCATTTCTAAATTTGATGTTCTGTTGTGCTTGACGAATCGTGCGTGAAGAAAATCGATTGTTGGTTATAGAAAAAGGAATTCTATTTCCGGTTTTCGTGATTTTAATACTTTAAATCAAATAAGTTAAGTTCGGTTGGAGGGATATTGATGATCTTGTGATTGTGCATCAATCGATGAGTGTATTTGAGTTAAAATTTTTGTTCTCGTAAAATGCTCATGTAGATTTCTCCGAGTAGAAGAACGAAAAAAAACAAACTTGAGGTCTGAGCAACATTTACTTTCGGCTCGTATTTGCTTTTTTGAGTAGGTACTAGACAGAGCCTATGGTAAACGCGAACAATCAATTGGCGGTTGATGTTAGGCGGTTGAAATTGAGGGAACAGTAATGTTGAGAACATGTGAAGGCAACCAGGAAAAATAGGGAGATAGCACCAGATAGATCTGGCGTGACCGCACGAAAACTTTGCACGAAAATGCCTCGTATTGTGCTTCGATGAGATGGACTAGTTTCTCTGGGACCCCTCGGCGCCTTAGAGCCGCCCAGATGTTTTCATGGTTAAGTCGGTCAAATGCTTTATCGAAATCAACGAACACCAGCAGAAGAGAGTCCTGGAATTCGTTGATTTGTTCCAATATGATTCGTAGCGTTGTGATGTGGTCCACACATGATCGTCCGGATCGGAATCCAGCTTGTTGCCGTCGGAGTGTAGCGTCGATTTTGTCCTGGATCCGAAATAAGTCAACTCAGTTTGAAAATCGATAAAAAATCGGTTGGCCTTTGGAATAACAGCTTTAACACTGTAATACCTGACGTACACATTAAGATTGCAATTATTCCTCTCGGGACCATAATCGTCTGAACTGCAAGAAAACAGCTCAAAATGACACTTGAATTTTTGAAAAAAGAGGTTTCCCTGTGCCTCGGGCAAATTGCCAATCGATTCTCGTAGCATTCTATTTCTCCTGAAATTCGAAGGAATTCTTTTTCGAATACTCAGGAGCTTGGGGTAGCGATTCCCAAGAATACTTAACTGGTGAAATATTGTCACTGTAATAATCTGTTTAAATCGCAGAAGCTAGAACAGTTGTGTGGAAAGATTCGTCGGCAAAGTGCCATCAATTTCGGCGCGATATTGGCAGCACAGTGTGAGACCCTAAATTTCACTGTAAGCACCACTATTTGTTGCCCAGCAAACATAAAATCGCATTAGAAATGGTAGCTCAAATCGTTAGCAATGTTAATGCGAATCGCAATTCCTACCAAATAAGAAAACGATCGTAAAAATGGTTACTTAAAGTCGGTATAAATCGTATATTTAAAAAAAAAGCTAACCGAATCACGTGACATTGCAGGAATGACAGTTGTGTTTGCGCATTAGTTGGTGTTTCACGATCCATTTTTTTGTCAAGTAATTGAATTGCGTTTATTTAAATATGTACAGAATTTCAAAGTTCACTTCTTAAATTAAATTCCAATTCATTTTCATTAATTACAGAGCTAGCACAGTTATCAATGAAATCAATATAACACGAGAGTAAACGTAATATAGTTGATCGAGTTCTTTTGTTCATTCCCTCTAGCGACGGTCTCAACAGAGCATCAGTTGAGAAGTTCCATTCAGAAGAAAAATATATCTTTTTGGACTCTAGAGATCAATTAAACCCATAAGAAATATATTTTGGAAAACTATTTCACTAAACAAAAATGAGAGTTTACTATTGCTTTGAAAATATGGCAATATGAAGTTCATATTATTCCCTTACGATTGGAATAAATATTTTTATTATGATTTTTTCATGAAGGAAACATTTTACAGTAATAAAAAAATATCTTCAAATCACATTTTGTTAAATTTTTCAAACCAACTTCAAAATCTCGCAAAATTAAATATTATAAATTTGTTGAGACATCAGCATTGTTGTTTTGTTTTATTTGGCAAATTTTTATAGAACATTTGATATTCGTAAGACATTCCAGTTTCAAGATATAGCGAAAGAATCAAGAATCCCTAGGGTTCATGTATACTCATTCTCCCCTACTGCACATAAAATTATCTAGCTCATTTGTTGTAGAGAGTATTCGTTATAGGTACGGAAACATTGTAAATTCGTAAATAATTTTAGATCCGGTCAGGCCTGCATAAACAATTTGTAATGCTTTATTTACTTATGTTTTGCCAAAACAACTTTGGAAGACTTCAATGCTCTAAGTAGCAACGAACCCCTCATTTCGATTGCTACGAAAGCCACAACGAAAACATGTTGAAAAGTTGCGCTAACTTAAGCAGTGTAAGGTCACGTTCGAGTCATACAATGACAAATTTCGTTTGCATCGAACTGAACACATCATAACAATCTCCATAAGTTCCCCCAACGAGTTCAAAATTAACCCACAAATGTAGGTATGTTACTTATTTCCGAAATACAAACCTCGGTAGTATGGTAAATATTGTGTGCTTCTAGCACGTAATCGCTCCCGATCATCGCGACCAATAGCCGTTGGATGCTCTCACTTCAACAACCCTCTCCTGCTCACTGTATCTCTCGCTCGAACAAAAATTTTCACTGTTAAATCACTTTTCTTCTGAAAACCCAGATAGGCTCTTTACTTATTCCGATTGAGGTTTCCGCTGTGTTGCCGCAAGGAGGGCACTGCAAGAATTTTCCAAGAGAAACTATTCAATCCAGCAGCAGTAAAAGCGAGAGCGAGAGAGCGACTTCCGATGACCTGGCCAAGATATTGCGGTGCCTTTCTTACTGAGAGTAATTTCCCGAAACTGTACGGGAAGATAGGAACGCGAAAACACCCTCCTGCCCAACGATCAGCTAATCCATCCGACTCTTTACGCGGTCCGATCACGACTAATTTCTCAGCTGGAGCCTCCTCGCGTGTGCTACCTGTTGACCGAGAAGCGCAGCTCAAGAAATTGCGGTCAAACCACCTCACGCTCTCGATCAGTTGGCGTTGGGCGTGAGATCGCAGAGCGGAGTCACCACACCCATACCAGTTAAGTTCGGGGAACTGTGCGCAACCGTGGGCTACAGCAGGGGTGTTACTAGGGGTCGTTAACGATGATGGCAAACTTAAAGTTTAAACAGTACCTATGGTATACACCGGTTGTTAAACAATATTTAATACATTGTAATGTACTCATCGATCCAATATCTCCCCCATTCAGCCTTTAATACGCCATCTGAAATATAAAAACAAAAAGAGGACTTTCGAACCCGAACTCAATAGTTCCCTAGCCTCAGACCTGGAACTGGGTGTTGACTGCTTTTGGGCGAGGAAAGTTCCTGGAAAAGTAATTAAGTATCTTGCAAAATGTTTGTCAGAATGTGATATGTTGAGGATTACAGTTGGCGGTTTAAATATACCGTATTTAACGGTTTATAACACGCCGTTTTTTTTTCCATCATTTTAATGCCAAAAATGAGGGTGCATACATTTTTCAAAAAATTTTGCTGAAAAATGCAGGTGCGTGTTATACCCCGATGCGTCTTATACACCGTTAAATATGGTAATTTTTTTATGTTATTTACGCGGGAAAAATGTAATTTTCAACAATTATGAAATATAACTCTATCTCTTTAATATCTAACTTATTTTCAAAGGATATTAATTCACTGTTTAATCATTCATCCCGATAGGTTTTTTTTCCTATCAAAAATGGTCTAACGCAGTTTTCGGCAACCTTTTGGGACAGAAGAGCCAAAAATTGAAAATTAGGAAAATTTCCAAGTTTGAAAGAGCCACATTTTCATGTATCCTTACCTCAAAAAACTGTGATAGCTGAGACACATAATGTGAATTTAATTTTATTCACTTTTTTAACATTTTCGATGTTTTATTGGCAAACGTGAAAAAAAACTTTGTTTTAATCCATATATTTCTGAAACAAGTTAAGCTTAGGAACGATGAGTTTTTGTCGATTTTTTTCTGTGACCTAATAGAATATATCATTTTGAACCTTGTTGCATATCATTACGAATACTTACTCTCAGTTTAGAAAAAACATTTAATATGTTTAGTTGAAATAAACAAGACAAAATTAACCTTCCTTTTGGGTCTATATAACCCAAGGCGCACATTTAAAACATCATTAAATATTATTAATTAAATTTATATATATTAGGCAACCCAGCAAACATGAAATCGCATTAAAATGATAACTCAAGTCATTAAAAACGTTACTGCGAATCGTAATTCCATCTAACGCAAGTAAATGGTCGTATAAATCGTTACTCGAAGTCGGTTTAAATAGTTTAAATCGGATATGATAAAAAGTCCGCCATGTTTGCAGATTGTGAAGACGATTTCGTTCCTTTACTTTCTCTCGCGTGGGTCATGTGAGAGAACAGCTTTGTTGTTCTCTCTGCGACCAGCAGTGCAACCAGATTGTTGAAAATCAGATGGTGTATTTGCAAGAATTGCTCAATGACAGAAGCAGCAAATATTGTCGCTGGCAACGGTTCGCATGCGTTGAGCGAAAAAAAACTGGTGCTCTCTTGCACTCTTTCAGTATGTATGAATATCATATCCTATATCGTCCAAATCGTATAATCTTATCGCTTTAGCCAGAAGTTGAAAATATGTATGTATATTGCCTCCACGTTGGTAGGTAAATGGTGTTTTTTCAAGTTTCATACGATCATTCCATAATGAATATGAGACGTATAACAAAGTTGTAGAGAAATATACCTACAAAAATGTTTGCTGGGAAGATTTTTTTTGACGATTTGAGACTCGATAAAATTTTTAAAAACAACAGATTTGTCAGAAGTTATGCATTTATTTAAATTAAATTGTTTCTTTTTTTTTTTACTTTTTTCATTAGGAATCAATTGTTGACAACCTGGTAAAAAATATCGACTTTATTTTAAAAAATTGAGAAACTAGAATAAATTACACAATGAATCAATCCATTCGTCAACATTTGCTACCAGGGGAACGCCTACGAACTACAGGTAAAATTTTCCCGAAGCGGATATTTGGCGAACAGCTTTGAAGGATTAAAATCAGGGAGGTGGCAATCTAGTTCTTCTTTCGAACACGAATCTTTTTCTTTTTTTTTCTATCCATCGGGAGAGACGTTTATGGTGTTTTCCTCTCAAAGCAGTACGAAGTCTCAAAAGTCAAAATTTCAACCAATGAGGAATCAGAATGATTGATGTGTTAGTGTGCTATCAACCATACTTCTCTAGCATTTGACATTTAGTTCGGGTCTTTGACAGCAAAATGTCAGGTTTGTTATGGGCCCACAAAATCGTGGGCCCGTAATTTTGATGGTTGTCAAATTCAATGACAAAGGATAGGCATGCCATCTCCCTGATTAAAATGCTTTTTAAGTGCAATCTAAATAAAGGATGAGCATCGTTTTAAAATAAACCAAAACGGGGTTTTATACTGAATTCTTATGTTAAATATTTAGATTGATAATAAATATAACTCTTATAATTTTAAATACAATAAATATAATTTTAAATCCAGAAGGGTTATTTTGTATGTTTTTGGCATTTTTGTTTCTAGAATATGGCAATCTAAACATTTCAATTCATATATTCTCATTATGTGGAATATCACTTGAAAAATCACAGAAGTCTATCATGAAAAAAAAATTTTTAAAAACAACAGATTTGTCAGAAGTTATGCATTTATTTAAATTAAATTGTTTCTTTTTTTTTTTACTTTTTTCATTAGGAATCAATTGTTGACAACCTGGTAAAAAATATCGACTTTATTTTAAAAAATTGAGAAACTAGAATAAATTACACAATGAATCAATCCATTCGTCAACATTTGCTACCAGGGGAACGCCTACGAACTACAGGTAAAATTTTCCCGAAGCGGATATTTGGCGAACAGCTTTGAAGGATTAAAATCAGGGAGGTGGCAATCTAGTTCTTCTTTCGAACACGAATCTTTTTCTTTTTTTTTCTATCCATCGGGAGAGACGTTTATGGTGTTTTCCTCTCAAAGCAGTACGAAGTCTCAAAAGTCAAAATTTCAACCAATGAGGAATCAGAATGATTGATGTGTTAGTGTGCTATCAACCATACTTCTCTAGCATTTGACATTTAGTTCGGGTCTTTGACAGCAAAATGTCAGGTTTGTTATGGGCCCACAAAATCGTGGGCCCGTAATTTTGATGGTTGTCAAATTCAATGACAAAGGATAGGCATGCCATCTCCCTGATTAAAATGCTTTTTAAGTGCAATCTAAATAAAGGATGAGCATCGTTTTAAAATAAACCAAAACGGGGTTTTATACTGAATTCTTATGTTAAATATTTAGATTGATAATAAATATAACTCTTATAATTTTAAATACAATAAATATAATTTTAAATCCAGAAGGGTTATTTTGTATGTTTTTGGCATTTTTGTTTCTAGAATATGGCAATCTAAACATTTCAATTCATATATTCTCATTATGTGGAATATCACTTGAAAAATCACAGAAGTCTATCATGAATTCCGAATCGGTTCTCTAGTACTAATTTTGATGTCTTATAAACAAACTTCTGTTTCTTACTTTATGTATAAAGATTACAAAAATCTGAGTTTGAATTCTCAAATTGTTAAAATCGTAACTATTTCGAGTCATTTCTTCTAGATTCTAATTCAATCTTCAATATAATGTCTAATCCTCTCAAATGGCTCTTGAATTTGAATCCGGAATTCATAATTTTAATTTCAATACAAATCATGGTCTGATTCTGAATATTGCTCACGATTTTTTAGTATTCTTAATAAAACTTTAGGAGTAAAATACACATTTAAATAGTAAAGTTGCACACCATAAAAAAACTATGAAGATTCCTTAGTTCGATCCAGCGCTCAGATTTACGTTTACAGTAATTTTTGTATCCGAGAATTCCGAATAAAAAGATATTGGAATTTACGTTCAAAATTAGAACGAAAATAAAAAACTGGAAGTTTTGAGCATTTGTGAAACGTGATCAAAGAGAAAAAAGAAATATAGAGTGATGGAATTAAAAGTTGAAAAACAAAAATCAAAAGGTTCTCTACAAAAAAAATTATTTTCATAAAAAATATTATTTTTATTTGGTGATCATAGAAAAAACCATCATTCGATGTTCATATACATGAACATCTCTATTAATATGAATTTCATCAAAACGCTGTTAGAGCTAAATCATATTTAAACATTCAAATCAAGGAAAAAAAACTCAATTTCATAAGCTCAACAATTAGAGCTTTAATTGACGATCTAAAAATTCTTTTTTATTCAAATTTTATTTTGAAAATTTTCTAGATCTCTAAAGAAAAAAATGCTCCAAGCTCTCAAAGGCTATATCAGACTTTTAGTGAAAAATGTTAACTGATTTGCAAGTTTTACCCTATTTAGTTTTCTATTCCAGTTTTATTTGGAAGATTCCCTCAACTGATTGGTCGTTTTGTATCGGTATTGCAAATACATACATACTTCTATTGTTCCTAATCGAAAAACTTATAATATGTCGTTTTATTGTGAGGTGATGTAGACTAGGAAATGATAGCAAATCTTTTATGTTTATGTTATAAATTTATTGATTTGAAATTAAAGAATCTGAGTACATATAATTTAATTTACTAGCCGGTTTTGACTATAATGACTTAACTTTTCATTTCAAGATTTTTATATTTTGTTTACTCTATATACATAATTCCAATACGACCATCCTAAAAAATTGACTTGTTATTGTACCGCCATCTGTTAGCAGCAAAAAAATTGTTTGAAAATGCGACAGATGGCATAGTTTTTTTCCCTCTATCGGTAAAATAATTTAGAAGGCCCTTGAATTAATCCATTTCTGAATGATTTATTTAAAAGTATTTGAAAATCATTTTATCTTACAGGAAATGTCCTATAGGAGCATGACGTTTGCCACAGTTCACAGGTCAAAAAAATATCGTGTCACGTAATTAAAGGCACTTCATTTTTCTGATCTGCAAAACTACAGTACATACAATTTTTGTTACAGGAAATTTGCTGTAAATTTAAATGATTTTCTTTCTAATTTTAAACCAATCAGAATTAGAAACATCAAAACAAGCGCGATCGATTTGTTTTTGTTTGCGCCCGGTTCTTCGTTTCAGTTTTTCAATAACTGTCCGCAAACTGCAACCACGCACTGGTTACACTGTCACTAAGAGCAAAAATCCGATCATTTTCTGTCTAATTTTGTTACCTTTCGTCGGCATTGCGAAGAAAAATTTAACTGTTTAGCCCGATTGAATTGTCGGAATAGCCTATTTTTCCTTAAAAGTTGGGTGGCACTTTCCAACTGGGATAATATTTCATCAAAAACGATCGATGCGCAGTCAGGAATCGATATTGCGTACTGCTGGAAAAATTATCCAACAAACGAAATCGAGCGTCCAGTCAGTATAGTCAGTGCTGCAATAATACAAAGTCGCGAACACAAGAAAAATGATAAAGTGAGTAGGTATAATCGAAACAATAAATTTTTCACACTTCAAGGTGTAGAGTATTAGATGAAAGTTATAATAATAAACAATAAATATCCAAAAAAAGAGTGACGTTTACGGAACATGAGGCGTTAAGTTAGCCGGCTCAAAATTTTGGGAAACCGCCATATTTGCATTTAGGGTCCAAGCGGATGGAAAAGTTGAGAAAAGCTACGGACACTACACAATAGACTGAGTCGATTTGGGGTCATTTTTGAATTTCTCAAACCCTGGGGTCTTAAAAGCTTCGTCGTGGTCCAAAACTCATCCATGATTTTTTGAAGAATTTTTAAGTAACGTTTACATGAGTAAATTTGAACTTTTAGGTTTGTATGGGAAAATTGAATATTTTGTACTGAAAAATCAACTTCATTTTGGTTTCTTCTGTGGAACCGAGCCAGCTGATGGTTTTTGTGCCAATTTATAAAATTCCTTGAGGAAATTTTCCGCTGAACAACTTTGCCGAAGACCGTAACTTCATATCTTATTAGGCGAAAAAATTATTAGCTGTTTAATAGGGGTATGTCTTTTCGCATTGATAAACAATAAACTCAATTGACATCACTGCTTGAGCCTCGCAAAGTATTGCATGAAAAGGAGTCATGCAATACCTCGCTAGGCACCCTACAGTGATGTCAATTGAATTTATCATTCATCAATGCGAAAAGACATACCCCTGCTAAACAGCTAATAACTTTTTCGCTTAATAAGATACGAAGTTACGGTCTTCGACAAAGTTGTTCAGCGGAAAATTTTCTCAAGGAATTTTATAAATTGGCACAAAAACCATCAGCTGGCTCGGTTCCACAGAAGAAACCAAAATGATGTTGATTTTTCAGTACAAAATATTCAATTTTCCCATACAAACCTAAAAGTTCAAATTTACTCATGTAAACGTTACTTAAAAATTCTACAAAAAATCATGGATGAGTTTTGGACCACAACGAAGCTTTTAAGACCCCAGGGTTTGAGAAATTCAAAAATGACCCCAAATCGACTCAGTCTAATACACAAGGCTTTTGAGATTTGCCTTAGTTATCCAGTTGAAATTAAAATTTTGTACAGTTTCTTCTTTTGATTCATGGATTAGCTTTAGGAGGTGGGAGTTTCAAAACATTGGCTTCTAAAAGTCGCATGTAGCTAAGAGCCTCCCTAATAATCATGCACTTTTTTGATAGCTCAAAATACGATTCAAAATCGACTGAGGCGATTCTATTAAATAATGCTTCAAGTGCTCACGAATTTTATTCGATAACTTGCTGATCCAGTGTGCTTTTCAATAAAAGGAAAATTTTAAGTTAAATTTTTCAAAATAATGATGATATTTTGCATGTCGGTTTTTGTTTCTTTGTTCCGTGTCAATTGTTTAATTTATTTATTTTATAAATGTTAGGCAATAGTTCAAATTTAAATTTAAACTTTGGCTAGGTAAAACAGACGTCACAAACATTTGACAGCACACGTATAACATCACAACACAGTAGGGGTGAACTACGGTTCAGTGGGTGGCAATGGGAAAATTGAATGACATGTCAGAACGAGGAGGCCGAAAGAGTTTCTCTTCAGGGTGGTAGCCGCCGAGTGAAGACCACGCCTGCTTTAGTTGCCAACATTAAGGCGCAATTAGTGGAAGTGAATCCGACTGTGGGCCAGCAAAACGCCCTAATGCGCAGTTCAACGCAATTCCGAGCTGCCGGTGGCGCAATCCAATTCCCGGACACGTCGAAACTCCTGTGCGCGCTAGAATTTCCAGCAAATAACTTGCCAAGGACCACTGGAAAAATTGCTTCACCTACAAGTGCCCGCCACGTGGTATCGTGTTTTGTCCACTATCTATCCAAGCCGCTTGACAGCCACATGCCACAGGAACATGAAACAGTTTTTCATGAATGACTTTGGTCTCCTTCGACCGATTTCTTTTGAAAATGGGTTTTCTTAAAGCCTAAACTATGACAAATATTTCATTCGAAGACTGCATTTCGATTCGAGTTAAGATAAAAAAGTTTTTAGACTTCAAAAATGGAGTTACTTTTTTCAGGGCGATATTCATCACTATTAATAAGATATACAGCTTCGAAGATTTCGACGCAGCATTTACAGTGATGAATATCACCCTGAAAAAAGTTACACCATTTTTTTTTACCACAATCCCTTCTATGAAAAATTTGCTCGATCATTTCTAGAGCTATTAAAAAAAGGAATAGGTGCACCCCTCTCCGTTTTCAAGCTCCCCACTGAAAAGAAAGGAGGAGTCTTAATTTCTTACCTTTCTATTACACATTTTACCTCATTTTACCACAGGAGGGCTCCCGAATAAGCATAGAAACATTTCACCATCCCAAAAACCCTCCCCTACTAAATTTGGTTTCTTTCGTATGACTCAATCTATATATTTGAAACAAAATGTATGAGGCTCCCGTCTCCTTTTCCTCTCCACTCATTGAAAGAAGAAACTGTGGTTGCCCCCTCTTCCCTTTCTATTTGTTTACTGGGATAAAGGGGAGGCTTCTCAAAAACTAGAGTCTTTCTCCGTATCCAAATATACTCCCTTGCCAAATTTAGTTCCATTTACTCGATTATTTCACCAATCATGCCAAGAAAAAAATGGTATAGGATTGTTTCTCTGATAAAAGGTGGGAGGAGCTTCAAACCACCTTAGGAAAATTTTGTTCACCCAAATATCCTCGCATTCCAAATTTGATTCTCCTCGCTTGATCAGATATCGAGTATTGCAGGAAATTGTGTAGGCCCCCTCCCCTCTTTCTAACCTCTCAATGAATATTGGGAGGAGTTTCAAACAATCATAGAACCTTTTACCATTTCCAAATATTCTTCCAAGCCTATTTGGTTCCTTTTTCTCGAATAGTTATTCAATTTCGCAATAAAAATTTTATGGAATCCCCCCTCTCCCTTTTAATCTCTCTACTGGAAGAAGGAAGGAGTCTTAAATAAGCATTGGAACATTTCTCGTAACCACTCAGACAACCATGTGGTGGGTATTTCAAGCTTGCAAAACAAATATACGTGCAAATATACGTGTAAACATATCGTATTTCATGCAGCAAAACCAGTATATACGTATCATTTTGGAGGCCATAAAGGTGCATTAGCACATACATTCTAGATTTGGATTGTGTTGTCGTAATAAAATCATGCAATGTATTTAAATACGATAAATAATATGCATGGGCCGCACATTGTAGGTGCTGATATACGGATTGTCGTAATAAAATCATGCACTGCATTTAAATATGATAAAGAATATGGATGGGCCGCACATTGTAGGTTCAGATATACGAAAATGAGTTTAAATAACATTCTATACGATATAATCTGTGAAATGAAATACGACTTCTGGTTGTCTGGGCAAATACCCCCACATGCCAAATCTGGTTCAATTTGGTTTGATTATTCTCGAGTTATGTTAAAAATAGTAAGAGGGGCTCTCGTACTTTTACTCTCCTCTCCCAGCCCTGTCTTCCCTCTGGAAATAAAGAAGGGTACCAAAAATTCATAGAAAATTTCTCACAACAAAATCCACTCCCATGTAGGATTTGGTACCATTTGCTTGAATGATTCGCTAGTTATGCAAATATTTCTGTTTTGGTTTGGAGACCCCCTTCTTCCTTCCGGTAAGAGAGAGGGGTCTAAAGTAGGGTTACCATATCCTGCAAAGCCAAAAAGAGTACATTGAGAAATATTTTCAAAACCTTAAGACAAACGCAATTTCTTCAAAACTATGATGTTTTAGGTCATTTAAATTGCGCTAATTTGTTGCTAGATATGTGACTTAATTGACAAATGCTCAGTATTTTAAGTTGGATTATTCAAAGTTTTCGATTTTATACTGAGAAAGCACACCAAAGTTGCTAAGAAAACTGCGTTTTTGAAAGAGTTTTTTTAGAGGCGTATTTTGTCACTCTTAAAAAACATTATTGCTGATTCGTTCGCTTATGATGTGTGCACCATGCTTTTAAGTAAGTTTTTGTTATGCATATT